>NC_090269.1:4036625-4346750 GCF_040414725.1 Anabrus simplex
CTGCACTTTTCAGATCACCGCTGCTTCCTTATTTGTCCCTTGATGAAACCCCAGAGTGCGTTATCCGGTGTTGTTAGATCAGCGCTCCTTGGTGGCCAACCCCTGTGGGTGGGGACGGTAGAATAACACCCACGGTATCCCCTGCCTGTCGTACGAGGCGACTAAAAGAGGCCCGAGGGGTTCTGAACTTTGGAGCGTGGGTTGGCAATCACGGGGCCCTTATCTGATTCCTGGCATTGCTTCCACTTACTTGTGCCTGGCTCCTCACTTTCATCTATCCTATCCGACCTCCTTTGGTCAACTCTTGTTCTTTTCCGACCCCGACGCTATTAGGTTTGCGAGGGCTAGGGAGTTTTTTTTATTTTCACGCCCTTCATGGTTCTTGTCTTCCTTTGACCGACATCTTCATTTTTCGAAGTGTCGGATCCCTTCTATTTTTTCCCTCTGATTAATGCTTTAATAGAGGATGGTTGCCTAGTTGTAGTTCCTCTTAAAACAACAATCACCACTACCACCACCTTGGTCGCCATGGATCATTGTCCGATCCTCGACCGATCCAGCGACTGCCAAAGACTGCGTTCAGACGTTGCCGAACAGCCAATGCGAAGTGAGCTGGCGCCCCATCCTGTTGAAACCAAACAGCGTCTAAAATTCTGGCATTTTGCAGCTACGGGACGAGCCTGGAGGTAAGTGTTCTGATGAACAGAACGATCAAAGAGATATCGGCCAAGCAGGTGCGCTTGTGTCATTCCGGCCCAGCTCATGACGCGAGGTGGGTTCCACTCCTTTTCTTGAAAACATGTGCATTTTCTTTTCCCCAAAAATAAACATTTCATGAATCGTGTGAGCCACTGTTTGGAATTGTTGCAGCATCCGACCACAAGCATCAACACGTCTTTCCAGACAGTTCAGTTACACTCAATAGACGCCAACACCTCATTTTCAGATCCACTTTGTTGTGTTTTCTCATGGTTGATTACGGTATCCCCAACTCTGACGCACGTTTCAGTATGGATTTGATGGGAGATTCTTCAAAAAGTTCAAGTCTTGTGGATGGTCTTCGACTTCTCGACGCGTCGCCAGCACTGCCAGCTAACAACTTCTTCTTTGTCGGTGCTGCTTTCACAAACCGCACAACGAAATCATAGCCTCACATTTTTAATTGGTTTGCCACTAACTTAATGCTCATGAATCCACACAGCGACCAGCAAACGTGTAATCACTTGTACCAGTCATTAACTTGGTACCAACTGCTCTCAACATCTGAAGTCGAAAACAACGGGTATCTGATAACTGAGTACGCACTCTGTAGATTCCCGTCATGCAATACACTGATCACCCACAACATTACGACCACTTACCTACTGATGATACAACCCGAGCAGGGAATAGCAGCGTCGCCTGGTGAGGAATGACACGGTGCGAGAGTGCTGTTCGTGTGTAGAATATGGAAGGCGCAGGGCCCGGACGATCACCACGAACATTTCGGAAACTGCACGACCTGTCGGGTGTTCGAGGAGTGCAATGGTGAGATCTTCGGCAAGTAACGAAACCAAGATGAAACCCACGTCCAAGCGTCAAGAGGTTGGGCGGCCACACCTCATTACAGATGTCGGACGTCGTAGGCTGGGCAGACTGGTAAAACACGACAGGCGGCGAATTGTGACGGAACTAACATTAGACTTTAACTCTGAGCAAAGTACAAGTGTGTCTGAACACACAGTGCATCGAACACTCCTGAGGATGAACCTCTGCAGCCGACGACCCATGCATGTGTCAACACCACGACATCGGCAACTACGACTGAAATGAGCACGTGACCATCACTGGACGTTGGCGCAGTGGCAGAGCGTTGCTCGGTCTCATGAATTCTTCATCATGCCGATGGGAGGGTGCGAATCCGCCGCCTTCCAGCAGAACAGCTCCTTGTTACCTGTACTGCGGGACGGAGACAAGCTGACGAAGGCTCAATTATGCTTTGGGAAACATTCACTTGGGCATCCGTTGGTCCGGTGGAGCCAGTGCAAGGCACCATCAGAAGTATCGTACACTGGTTGCAGACCACGTACACCCCTTCATGGCGATAATATTTCCCAACGGCAGTGGCATTTTTATCAAGATAATGAGTCATGTCACAAGGCTAGGAATGTGATGAAGTGGCGAGTTGCTATTGATGCGCTGGCTCCCCGATTGAAAACACCTGGAATGTGATTGAATGTGGCGTCAGAGCTTATCGCACGCCTCCCCAGAATTTACAGGAATTAAGTGACTTGTGTGTGCACACGCGGCGCCTATTACCTCCAAGACTCGTCGCCGTTGTTAGGTTTCGGCTGATCAGTGTATGTCCATACAGAGTTTTAACTCTTGTCCATCTCACTTCTTCACACGAGATACGTGGAGAGGCTAAAATGTCCGCCCTCTGATTTCCAACAGTTGCAGCAACTAAAACAGATATGCAAACTGCTGGTTAAGATCAAATTCCTAATGATTGAGACCAGTGGGTGGAGATTAAATTTGTCTCTTATGGCGGTGATGGAAGATTGAGTATCACTGGATATTTGAGCACAATAATCATTTTTACTGCGTTTTTTAACTGCAAAGAGTCCTGTTTGATAAATGGTGGTAGAATCTGTCAACCTGCATCCCCTATTCAAAAATGTTGAACTGTTAACGAATAAGCGTCCTAGGCCTGAGGTCAGACTGCTACTGCCTGGTTCAGCATTGCCTTATAACCAGCTGTAGTTCATGTACAACGTACAAATATCGGTCCCTGTTCGCATAAGAACTACTTT
The DNA here is from genome assembly GCF_040414725.1 of Anabrus simplex. Lineage (NCBI taxonomy): Eukaryota > Metazoa > Arthropoda > Insecta > Orthoptera > Tettigoniidae > Anabrus > Anabrus simplex. Next base: position 4,039,418 of record NC_090269.1, read on the forward strand.
ACCTTGTGTTCGGGTTTTCACTCGACAGTACAACGGATGGAATCGTTAGCGCCAAAGGTAATTCAATAAATCATGGAGACTCTAATGAACGAAGAAAATAAATGAAGAAATATCCTACAGTTAGCTATTTGGTTTTCGGTCAAATCGTCTCGAAAAAGGGAAATAACAACAACAGCAACAATAATAATAATAATAATTATTATTATAATAATAATAATAGTACCGGGAGGTACACCTCAACTCCGCACCTTCAAAAGAAGCACCTTAAAAAACTCTCTCTAGCAAACAAAACGTGAAACTGCTACTGCATGAAGTTGGGACATTAATCAGAATTTGTCACCACTGAATAATTGAGAAGTTTTTCATTTCTAAGCTTCCTAAACTGAGTGGATTCATTTTAGTTTTGTTTTTGTGTACATCAAGATGTTCGAAATTTTCTCCATAGATGTCTCTACAAAAACTGTGGTGCACTCTGGTGCAAGACAGAAGAAATAGTGATTTAAAGAAGTTTTTTGTTCTTATGTTTCCCAACTACATTAATGTTCATTTACTTTGTTATTTCAAGGTTGCAACACTTATTTCTAATTCCGCCAGTTTCGAATCTGACCAATCACAATTTTTCTGTAATTAATTTTCAACCAATCACACATTTCTTGTTGATTTTGAATTTACTAATAAAAATGAGACGGCGGGTCCGGATTTAGTCCAGAACTCTCTCGAACCGTCCCCTCGCGCATATATGCTGGGACCTTTGCGGCTACCTTGTCTTTTGATCGCCGTATATCTGAGAGAGTGGGTGTTAACACAGGAGGCGGGGCACCTCATTCTTTGCCAGGTAGTCCATCAGCCAAGGTAATGACTACCAATCTTATATTTCTGTAACTACCTCCGCAGACTTACACGAGGGGAAGGTTCAAGTTTCTAATTATGTAACCTTCTGTTTTCTAAAATGTAAACCTTCTTTCGGCTAATGTTAAATTTCATAAATTCTTAAAACTGTAAATGGGGGATAGAGAGTGCGTTACCCTCTCGAGTTCCCCTTCAATTTATCTTGAGGTGGCTACGATTTTGTAACTGTTTCTTACTCTAAAGCATTAAATTAACCTTTCATTCTAGTCACCCCAGAAGCTTGGGATTTGCATCATCGGGCCGAGAGCCCAATTAGGGTTTTATATCTAATTTTCTAGGAGCGCAATTGTACGCCTCCATTCATTCTGTGTTCGGGCCAGTAATTTAACCTGTTCTCCTTTCCACGAAGGCCTAGTAGTTTGGGTAATGGATACCCCTGTATAAAAATTTTTAAATTGTAAATTGTGCCTAGAGAGGCGACAGATTGTAAGATTGTAATGTTTCCTTAAGGGGCTGCAAGAAATTAGTTAAAGTGAGAGAGCATGTAAGCTCTTTCCTGCTTTTTCTAAATTCAACTGTAATATTGAGGGGTGCCTCTGGAAGGCTCTAAATTTGTTGGAGCAAAGTGCATGCAGGCGTTGTAAATTTTGTAAACTGGAGCTTGTAGCTCAGAACTTGTAAATCTGAGGCTTGAAGCCCAAAGTTGTTAAACTCCCTAGTCTGGAGTGTTCCACCCTTGTAGGAAAATTGGCATTGTACCTGAGATATTCTTGTTTTCACTCAGTGAAAAATTTGTTAAGTTTGTGATTGGTAAAGAAATACAACCTTTGTTTTGAAGTTTTCATTTAATTTTTGATATCGTAGATAGACACATTCTACCCAGCACCTTCTTTCACCTCTCTCTGCTCCACGGAAACTCCGTAACAATAATAATAATAATAATAATAATAATAATAATAATAATAATAATAATAATAATAATAATAATAATAATAATAATAATAATAATAATAATGTTATACGCTTTATATGCCTCAGAAAATAAAAAGCACGGAAGGCAAATTCTCTGGGACCTCTACTCATTAACTGACAGGCTCACTGATGCCGTGCCCACGAGACGCCTAAAATTCTACGGCCATATCTATAGAATGGACAGAGATTCACCGAAATAGTATTCAAAATAATCAACTCAAAGGTCAAAATAGCTGGTTAAACGAAACTAAGGGGGCCTTCACACGGACGACATCATAGAGGATTGTGGAGCCTTTAGTACAACAGTATCCAAGCACCCTAAAATAAAACTGGTAGGAAGTGGTCCACAGAACGCAAGGTGCAACACAGTGCATTCGTGAAGAGATTTTGGGAGGAGAAGGCGAAAACCATCAGAGCAACGAACAAGTTCAAACGTGCTCTTTGAATGGCCACAGCGAAGAACTACTACTACTAATAATAATGTTATTATGTACACGCCCAAATAACTACATTAATGCTTTTCGGAGATGGCCAGGTGCCAGAATTTTGTCCCGCAGGTGTTCTTTAACGTGCCAAAAAGATCTACTGACAGGAGGTTGACATATCTGAGCTCCTTCAAATACCACCGGACTCAGCCCTGCTCGAACCCACCAACCTGAGCTCAGAAGGCCTGCGTTCCACCAAATGAGCTACACGACAGGTCATAAGGGGACACTGTTACAGCAGAGCGCAAGGAAGCGAATTAGTCGTGATGTGAAACAGCCGACGCTATCTCCGGAATACAAGCCGCAAACCACGAAGCACACACGCTCAGGTGGCAAAATAATTGTATCAAATTTCCTTTTGGGAAATGATCATGAATATGTCCCTCAGTAAATGAAACTGAAGAACAGGTACAGAGCCACCTGTATGTCTCTCTGTCAAGGCCATCCATCAATATTCCTCATCTCAGCCTGCACGGCTCCTAGGTAACATCGCGTCTCACATTTTGTATCGCTAATTTGAGATGAACACCAGCCATGAGACATTACACCCTTTTCGTGTTATGTTTCTCTTCCGCAACAGACCACTTCGCACTTGATCGCATCATTTAGGAGCAATGTTTGAGAAATTGTGCGATCGCTTTGGCACGAGGATTGCATATCACCGTTTCTCCTGAGTAAGGAATGTTCTTTAATTCATTAAGGATGAACAGTGGAAGGCATTTCCACTCCTTCATTTGGTAGCGCCACGTATCACAACAGGGTAATGATACGCGCAATGCCATCACACGACCGACTCAGCGGCACACTTCCTTCCCTAGGAAACAAGTCATAATGATTTTAAGTATATTCGCTGCAATTTTAGCCAAATCCTTGGGAGTAAATTATTCCTACTAGCCTACCTGTACTGCAATGTACAAGAGAAGTAACTGAAAGTAAGAAGAATGAATTTATGTTCCTTTGCCTGACATCTGAGAATCATTGACTTCATTCAGTTCTCTTAAAAAACTACTTCGCACTGAATTCTTTCTTAGCACAGTTTCTTTTGTTGCTTCCGACAACTTGACTGGAGCTGCAACATTTCTTATCCGTGATCGCAACGATACAGTTGGACGAATTCAATCAAAAGCGCTAGAGGGACGGATCTCAAGTCCGACATTAAGTCGTACACGCGGCCAAGTGCACACTTGGAACAAGATCTCACACACGCTCCAACTGGTTCACCCAGACGGCTTGCAACAGGCAAAGAAGAAACAGTCGCATAACACCAAGCCTAAGAGAGTACAAGGACGAACATTTACTGCAGGTAATTTGATATTAATGATGTTAAATTATCTGCTGAATAACACAATTCGACTGCCATGGATCTTAATAATCTCGTCACCATATCTAGAGCAAAGAGCATCTATTTGCCTCAGCATCTTGACTTCCTTTAGCTACTGTTTGAGCCATTTTAAAACTCAACTGAAAACCTACAACCTGTTTTCCAGTCATTGACCGGGTCAGGGATGTAATGAATGAAACATATATAGGCTATTATTACAATGGGGTCGCCACTCCCAAGGTGATTTATTAATGAGTGATAAATGCTACGATATGATAATGGAGAGTGTTGCTGGAATGAAAGATGACAGGGAAAACCAGAGTACCCGGAGAAAAACCTGTCCCGCCTCCGCTTTGTCCAGCACAAATCTCACATGGAGTCACCGGGATTTGAACCACGGTATCCAGCGGTGAAAGGCCGACGCGCTGCCGTCTGAGCCACGGAGGCTCACTTAAAACTCAAATAAACTAAACAAATACCAAACCAAATTCTATGGCGCAACAGCCCGGACGGGCCATGGTCTTCCAAGCGACCGCTGCTCAGCCGGAACCCTGCAGATTACGAGGTGTCGTGTGGTCAGCTCGACGAATCCTCTCGGCCGTTATTCTTGGCTTCCTATACCGGGGCCGCTATCTCACTGTCCTCAATTGCAATCAAATAGGCTGTGTGGACCTCGAACCACATCTCAGATCCAGGTAAAAATCTGTTACCTGGCCGAGAATCGAATTCGGGACCTTCGGATAAGAAACAGTTACGTTACCGCTACACAGCTACCAAATTATTAACGTCACTTACAAGTTTTGATATTTGCGAATACATAATTATTTTACTCATTCACATACAAGTTGTCCTTGCACAAACATTCTAGCATCGTCTTTAGTGTGATTGTAAAACAACGTAGACGAAACGGACGCTGGGCCCTTAGCATTTGCAGTAAACTCTACAGGGTGTGTTTCTTTTATGTAAGAAAAATATTTTTTAAATTTTCAGGAAGATGGTACAAGGTCTCCTTGCAACACAGCAACCATTTTAAACAACGTCTATTTTCTCATTTCAAAAAATAAAGTACCCAAAATATTTTTCGTGAAATATGGTTGCTGTGCAGCTGCGTGGTAACAGGTGCTCGTCAGCGTAGCGAGACGTGCACTTCGCACTTTTCTCGAAAGGGCATTTTTAAATGTTCAAAATGTTCCCTAGACGCGATGTTTTATCAGAATTCATTGCACTTTTCCGACAATGTTGAGACTTAGAAAAAAACATTCAGAACGATATTTCAAGTACCATTGGGCGGAGGCAAGAAAAATCCTTGGTTTTGCTAAATTACAGAGTAAAAATATAATATTTAGTACCGGTACATAACTTTAAGGATTATTACAGATGAATTTTCACATTCCTTTCCGAGTACAGTTGCTGAATATCGACTGAGGTATGTAATATACGTTTTAATAATAATAATAATAATAATAATAATAATAATAATAATAATAATAATAATAATAATAATAATAATAACGTATTTATACTGTAGAGCTGTCAGCCATCCTCAGATGAAAAGGACTATTGCAAACAAACCAAGTTTGAAGTAAAAAAATTTACCTGCACGAAGGAAAACTTCTCCCTACCAGATGTCTCCCACAGTTAAAGGAACTGAGTACTCACCTGGAAGAAAAGAGAAACATTGTTTATTGCAATTGCAGGAGTTCAGAAAGGCTGTAATCTTTTAACACTGATTTTCACAGTTTTGCGTGAATCATTTACTGTAAGATACCAAAGGGCACTGTAAAAGAAAATGTTATATCTAATTAGGTTATACCCTTGATATCTATAACATCAAAAGTAAGTATTTTGTTCCTTATGCAAATCTAAATGCATCCACTGATCAGTAGCAGCAAGGCTTATGATGGACTCGGACGCGTCATAGAGGTAGAAGAAGGTTTTATGCGTTGATACGATTTTTTATAGAAAAGCTGGGTAATTCCATCGTCAAAGATTTCATCAAACTGGGCATAATATGTGATATACAGGTAGAAGGTTTTGTGCGATGACGCCATTTTCGACGCCATGACTCTGATAACGGAAGGGCTGGACAAACGATTAGCAAGGAATACCTACGATAAAATCTAGCCTCAACATCAGTTCCATGAATGATTCTTGTTTCTGTTTATTCCAGCCTGTAGAGACCATTTGACAATTTAGGTCCACTGAAAACTCTGCTCTAAAACTTCATAACTACGTGTTTAGCGGTAGAAACTGTTTATGAGCCTTGCACTACTTTAGAGTGCGTATGAAACGTAATATTGTTTATCCTACGAAACTGGTTTAATGACTTCGCAGTTAGAAAACTTTAACGATTCGGTACCAATAATACGCAATCAGTTCAAAAAGTTTCCAAACTGCATCAAACGAAATGGAATACCCTTTTTGTTTCTTTTGTTTGTTGATATAATATCACATTCCATTACCACAACAATTATTTTAACACTTCCAGAGTTTGCGAGTACATCTTGTAGGGACATGATACATTGTGGGCGAGGATAAACGACCCCTTAGTCTGTATTTTGTGTGTAAAGTATCCTTTACTCTTCACTTTATATTCAACGCTGTCGGCCAGTATGCCGTTATACCAAACACAGTAGAGACATTTCCGGATTTAGCCTTGTTAAAAAATGGGAGACAATTTGCAAGTGGCCCTCCTGGTGGCGTGATCTGAAAATTCGCGCTAAATTCAAATATCAATGGAAATGTACTGTATATACGGAAATGGACAAATAAATTACGTCTAGAAAGAAAGTGTTGATAAAATATTAACTTCAAAGTTGCTAAAGGAATTCTGGATACATGAATGAAGAATTATTTAAAGACAGAAATTAGACATATAACAGAGATGTGAAATGGACTGCCGTGAAAGGGCTTGATCTTCCATTTATGCATTCCTTGTTTAGCTTAACATACCTACCTGAACTTTCACGGCTAGATTTGTCGTTTTTTTCTCATTTAAAAGCACTGTACATCAGATTAGCACAATTGTCGATAAAAATATCGGCACATTCCTTACATACATGTTTCAATGAATTTACATTTAAGAGCTGGACAATTTTCCTTTTAATTTGAAGCCTACTAACAGAATTTTTTTTACAAATTTAGCCGCAAAAACATTCCAAATTTCCCTATAAGCAATACTTGACATTACATTAGGGTAAAGCAGATTTGCATCATCATCATCATCATCATCATCATCATCATCATCATCATCACATGTCTTAAATCACCCATATTTCCTTCAGTGCTTGACAATGAATAATGGTATTTCAAATGGGGTAACTTGGAACACAGCCAGCCACACACATATTCATATTAATTTTCCTGAATTAAATCAAAACCCACAGATCACACCTACAACAACACATCGGTACTGAAGGTTAACTGGTGCACTAATGCAATAAAATAACCTTATTATATTTTAAGCCAGTTAAAATATGGGTCACGCAGGTCAGAAGTTTAGGAAGTAGGCCTTCTATAAAATATATTTGTAACTGGAAGAATGTAGATGCAAACACAGTATTTATTTACATTTTCTTGTCACGGGGGAAACGGAAGAAAGACCGCGAATCCTTCTGCACTTCATCGTTATTCCAGCCAAACGCAGCACATATCTTTCCACTTATATTGACAGGAGATATAAAAGAATGACACGCGCTACTATTTTCTTCAGTTTAATTCAAACGCATAAATAACCCCAAAAACTTCACAAACAAATACACGTGCTCTTATGAGAGAATCAGTAACTCTCACGTCAGTCGCTGTCCCTCGATATATCGCAGAGTGTAGCGTATTGTCTCTACCGTATTGGGTTATACCACGAATCTACTACGCTGTCTTAGCAGGGGGGGAGGTGATACTCCCACGTGGCGCGTCCCAGGTGGCGGATAGGGAGGTCATAACCGGTTTGTCGGGTGACTTGAGTGAAATAAAAAAGCTCTCACGGACCAAACACTGTTATTGGGGGACGCAGAAGAAGAATACACGCACGGTACCCCCTGTCTGTCGTAAGAGGCGACTGAAAGGGGAGACAAAGAGATTCTGAATTTTGAACCACGAAATTACCTGTGATATCGTTGAATCTCGCGAGGAACACCATGATTCGACTTTTCCTAAGATTAGTACCACTATGTGAGGAATACCATTAGTCTGTGTGTGGATCACTATGGGATTACAGTACCCGTCAATAGTACCTGCCACTAGTATCCGTCTGTCCAGGTACGGTTGGAAAACCCGAAGGAGATAAAAAGAGGCTATCTTCGCTAGGGCGTTTCAGCATCTGGTTGTGGACATCACGGGTCTGAGGAACAACGCCTGTTCTTATTGGTCCTTCTGGTGATTTTATTTTAAACTGTTGAAAACAACTTCTAAATTTACCATAACCAGTCATAAACTGTGAAGAACAACTCCCGCGAGACTTGTCCATGCAGAGTTCCAACTTTCTTCCACACGTGGCAATACGCCATCGAGCTGATGATCCCGCTAACGTCACTTCCAGCAACTAAAACAGATATGCAAGTTGTTGGTAAACATTAAATCCCTAATGTCTGAGGCCAATTGGTGTGGACAATATTTTTTATCTTATGGTGGTGATGAAAGATTGGGAATCAAGGGATATTCAAGCATTGAAAATTAAAATACATTTTATATTTAAAATTAAGCCAATTTTGTTGAAAAATCTCTAAACAAACTTTTTGCAATTAGCTCCTTTAAGCTTTCCCACTTTACAAATGTCCTCTGCAAGGAAATGTTACAAGGTTTATCACCACAAATTCAAAATTCCTCCCGTATATTAAGCATTCCCACTTTACAAATGTCCTCTACAAGGAAATGTTACAAGGTTTATCACCGCAAATTCAAAATTCCTCCCGTATTAAGCTTTCCCACTTTACAAATGTCCTCTACAAGGAAATGTTACAAGGTTTATCACCGCAAATTCAAAATTCCTCCCGTATTAAGCTTTCCCACTTTACAAATGTCCTCTACAAGGAAATGTTACAAGGTTTATCACCGCAAATTCAAAATTCCTCCCGTATTAAGCTTTCCCACTTTACAAATGTCCTCTACAAGGAAATGTTACAAGGTTTATCACCGCAAATTCAAAATTCCTCCCGTATATTAAGCATTCTCACTTTACAAATGTCCTCTACAAGGAAATGTTACAAGGTTTATCACCGCAAATTCAAAATTCCTCCCGTATTAAGCTTTCCCACTTTACAAATGTCCTCTACAAGGAAATGTTACAAGGTTTATCACCGCAAATTCAAAATTCCTCCCGTATTAAGCTTTCCCACTTTACAAATGTCCTCTACAAGGAAATGTTACAAGGTTTATCACCGCAAATTCAAAATTCCTCCCGTATTAAGCTTTCCCACTTTACAAATGTCCTCTATAAGGAAATGTTACAAGGTTTATCACCACAAATTCAAAATTCCTCCCGTATAAAGTTCATTGTAATGTAACTTCCGTTTCCGTTTCACCAGGGGAGACTGAACGCGGGGGACGCACCAGGTTCTGTTAAGTGGGAGTGATGTCCGACCGTCTGGGTTCACATACACTGACTGACAGAGCAAATGCAACACCAAGAAGGAGTGGTCAGAACTTTATGCCAATTGCAGGGAGTAGTATAACTGGATGGTTCTGCGGCCTCCTCCTCCTCGCGCGGCGCGGGAAATTTGAATTCTGGCGGGAAATTTGAATTTTTGGCGGGAAATTTGAATTTTGGCGGGAGATTTGAATTTGTAAACAAAGCCACGTGCTTTTTGACAGCTGTCATCGACAACAACGCATCGCTAACCTCACTGCTGCCATCTTGACGGGCCTAAACCTCACTAGTACCAACTTAACCTAACTAGCGTGAGGTAAACAAAGCCACGTGTTTTTTGACAGCCACGTGCTTTTTGACAGACAACAACGCATCGCTAACCTCAGTACTGCCATCTTGACGGGCCTAAACCTCAGTAGTGCCAACTTAACCTAACTAGCGCGAGATAAACAAATCCACGTGCTTTTTGACAGCCACGTGCTTTTTGACAGATTTGTAAACAAAGCCACGTGCTTTTTGACAGACAACAACGCATCGCTAACCTCAGTACTGCCATCTTGACGGGCCTAAACCTCAGTAGTGCCAACTTAACCTAACTAGTGCGAGGTAAACAAAGCCACGTGTTTTTTGACAGCCACGTGCTTTTTTTGACAGCTGTCATCCGCCATCTTTAAACCACAAAGCACTGTGCTGCCCTCTTGCGTCACCTGTCATCCACAGTGCTGCCATCTTGACGGGTCTAAACCTTAGTCCTACCAACTTTACCTAACTAGCGCGAGGTAAACAAAGCCACGTGTTTTTTGACAGCTGTCATCCACCATCTTTAATCTATAGAGCAGAGTGCTGCCCTCTTTAGCTACTTAACTTTGAAATGTGGTGGCGGATAATTTGAAAAATGCTTTTTGACAGCAGCCATCTTTGTACACCATGCTGCCCTCTTTAGCTAGATACCTGTGGTGGCAGGCAATTCCACATGACAGCAGCCATCTTTAATCAAGAGAGCACTGTGCTGCCATCTTTAGCTAGATACCTTTGAAATGTGGTGGCGGCAAATTGAAAAATTTCACGTGCTCTTGTTTGGAAACAAACTCACGTGTTTTTTTGACAGCTACCATCCGCCATCTTTAATCAACAGAGCATAGTGCTGCCCTCTTTAGTTTGAAATGTGATGGCGGCAAATTCCACGTGCTCTTGTTTGGAAACAAAGCCATGTGCTTTTTTGACAGCTGTCATCCGCCATCTTTAATCAACAGAGCACCGTGCTGCTATCATGCGGGCAATAGCACGTAGTAGCGGGCAATTTGAAAAGTTCTGTTAGCTATCATCCGCCATCTTTAATCAAGAGAGCACCGTGCTGCCATCTTTTAGCTAGATACCTTTGAAATGTGGTGGCGGCAAATTGGAAAATTTCACGTGCTCTTGTTTGGAAACAAACTCACGTGCTTTTTTGACAGCTACCATCCGCCATCTTTAATCAACAGAGCATAGTGCTGCCCTCTTTAGTTTGAAATGTGGTGGCGGCAAATTCCACGTGCTCTTGTTTGGAAACAAAGCCATGTGCAGCTGTCATCCGCCATCTTTAATCCAGAGAGCACCGTGCTGCCCTCTTTATCGTAGTAGATGTAAATTCGTCACCTGTCATCCGCAGTGCTGCCATCTTTAGCTAGATACCTTTGAAATGTGGTGGTGGATAATTTAAAAAGAGAAATTCTACAGCAGCCCTCTCTCGACGCTAATTGCATAAGATGGCGGCTATACATGACTCCTTAAGGGTGCTTACGCAAGATGGCTGCTATACACACGTTCTTATGAGACGCCCTTGGGATGCTTGCGCAAGATGGCAGTTATACATGGCTCCTTATGAGATGCCCTAGGGATGCTTGCTCAAGATAGCGACTGCTCTTATGGGACGGCTTAAGTGTCCTTGCACAAGATGGCTTGAGACGCCCTAAGGATGCTTGCGCAAGATGGCGGACACAAGATGGCGGCTATACACAACTCCTTATGAGACGCTTTAAGGGTGCTTGCGCAAGATGGTTGCTACTCTTATGAAGAAAGCTAGCTTAGAGGCTAACGTGTCGTGCTAGTTCGATTCATTAAATTTAGGGCTTAAATGCAAAATGTTAAATATATCGAAAACGGTGCACCGTAGAGCAAAACGGACAAAATTTTTCTGCCTAATACCTAGGTTCGCAGTATGAGGAACAAGAAAACCATAGTCTAATGATGGGATCAACGGTTCGGTTCCTACTTAGGCCCTTTGACATTTGCTCTGTTTTAGCTTGTATTGAAGCGAGTCTTCGTAACATGATCAGGTCTAACTATGGTAGAGAGTATAACGTACCGTGCTGGTTCGATTCATTAAATTTGGAGGCTTAAATGCAAAATGTTAAATATCTCGAAAACGGTGCATCGTAGAGCAAAACGGACAAAATTTTTCCGCCTAATACGTAGGTTCGTAGTATCAGGAACAAGAAAAAACATAGTCTAATGATGAGATCAACGGTTCGATTCTTACTTAAGCCCTTTGGCATTGGCAGCTATCTATTTCTACAAGATGGTGGCTGCTCTTATGAGACACAAGATGGCTTGAGACGTCCTGGGGATGCTTACGCAAGATGGCGGACACAAAATGGTGACTATACATACCTCCTTATGAGACAGCCTAGGGGTGCTCGCACAAGATGGCAGATACTCTTATGAAGAAAGCTAGCTTAGAGGCTACTGCGCAAGATAACAGCTGCTGTTATGCATGTGGTGGAGGGCAATTTGAAATTCTATGTGCTTAATCAACAGAGCACCTTGCCACCCTCTTTAGCTGAAATGTGGTGGTGGATAATTTGAAAAATTCTTTTGACAGCTATCATCTTTAAACAATGGCGACTATACATAGGCTGTTAAGGCCTTATCATTCTCCTTCTCCTCCTCCTCCTCCTCCTTCTCTACCTCCTCCTCCGCCTCTTATGTCAAGGCATAGCTTTATATCGAACAAGTTTAAACCTGCATCGCGAAGGCAAGCGTGTGCAGCGATAACATTATTATGCATGTTTAGACTTTCGAAACATAAGAAGAGTAGAATGAAACGCTGTACTCGATACGACATGTGATCAGAACATTGATTGATGCGTTCAGAAAACAAAATAAGTGATCAAGACTAGAATCGAACACTGTACTCAATACATCATGTGTTTAGAATATGTCGGGGGATACCCTTGTTCTAAGAAGATAAGATTGAAACATAACAAGACTAGAATAGAACACTGTAATCGATGTTGCTAACTTCAACATGTGATCAGAACATTGATTGATGTGTTCAGAACACAAAATAAGTGATCATGACTAGAATCGAACACTGTACTCGATACAACATGTGATCAGAACATTGATCGATGTGTTCAGAACACAAAATAAGTGATCAAGACTAGAATCGAACACTGTACTCAATACAACATGTGTTTAGAACATGTTAGGGGGTACCCTTGTTCTAAGAAGATCAGAATGAAACATAACAAGACTAGAATCGAACACTGTAATCGATGTTGTTAACCTCAACATATGATCAGAACATTGTTTGATGTGTTCAGAGCAAAAGTACAATTTTGATGATTTGCTTAGTGTAAAATCAAAAACTATGGAAACACACTGTGCACATATCGCATAGCTAACTCGCTCAGTAAGCAATATTGCAAAACTACAACTTCAATGATTTGCCTAGTGTAAAAATCAAAAAACACACTGTACCCATACTGCGCAGCTAACTCGCTCGGTAAACGATATAGCCAAAGTATAACTTCAAATTATTTACCTTCCATCATTCGTCTTGTGTGAAAATCAGTCGAACAAGTTATCGCATAAACATGTAACATGAAATATCAGTCAATCTGTTGGCATGGGTTACAAGCATGTAGCTTATGCGGGAAGTAAAATTAAACAGAACGCTAGTGCTATAAGAAATACTCTGCTTACATTTAAGTCCCTAGCTGTTGAACAAGTTATTACATAAATATGTAACATGAAATATCGGTTCGGAAACATATTGTTTCAAGGATGAAAGGACTCTTCCTCCTCCTTACCGCACATTCCTTGTAGGGCTAAGGGGCTAATGGGCTAAAGGGCTAATGGGCAAAAGGGCTAAAGGGCTAATGGGCTAAAGGGCTAAAGGGCTGAAGGAGCAACAACCTCATCGATCGCTATCAGCAAGAACGCTTGTACTTTGTTAAGTGTAGAAAATTAATCTTTATTTGTAAATGGTTTCATGTTCAGAACAAGGAATGGAACCTAGGGGTTACGTCTTACCTAATAAAATCCCCGAGGTGCGATGAGTTACGTTTTTCGAACTAGTGTTTGGAACACTGAACTTTTCAAGATGATAGCAGAGAGTTTAGCAATGTTCTGTTGTTGGATTATAAATTCCGCGCTACAACATGCATAAGGTGGCAGCCTTGAGGTTTACTGCCGTAAAGATGACAAGAGTGAGGTTAACAATGTTCCGTTGTTCGATTTTAAATTCCGCGCTATAACATGCATAAGGTGGCAGCCTTGAGGTTTACCGCCGTAAAGATGGCAGCAGTGAGGTTAGCGACGCTCTATTGTCCTTCAAAGTGAGGTTAGGGTTCGTCAAGAAGACAGCTGTCAAAAAAAAGCACGTGGCTATGTTTACCAAACAAGAGCACTGGTCGTGACGTCACGGTCACGTAATCAATCCTTAGCTCGACGTCGTTAAGAGCAGCATTAGGATTAGCTATGCTCAAAAGTCTTGGGGACAGAGCAGCAGTATGAATTGCCATGTTTCAAAGTGTGTACACATCACCTATCGATATTACATGCATCGACCATCGAACTAAACTTCATCCGCTAGATCGTGCTGCTATCTTAGCATAACCTATACACATAAAATTAAAGTACAATGAATAGCCATGTTTCAAAGCGTGTACACATTACCTATCGATTTTGCACGCATCGACTCTCGTACTAAACTTCTTCCGCTAGATTGTGCTGCTATCTTAGCAAAACCTATACGCGTGACCTTAAAGTACAATGAATAGCCATGTTTCAAAGCGTGTACACATTACCTATCGACTTTGCATGCAACAAATATCGTACTAAACTTCTTCCGCTGGGTTGTGCTGCTATCTTAGCATAACTTATACACATGAACTTAAAGTACAAAGAATAGCCATGTCTCAAAGCGTGTACACATTACTTATTGATTTTGCATGCATCGAATCTCGTACTGAACTTCTTCCGCTAGATTGTGCTGCTATCTTAGCATAACCTATACCCATGAACTTAAAGTACAATGAATAGTCATGTTTCAAAGCGTGTACACATCAACTATCGAATTTGCATGTATCAACTCTCGTACTAAACTTCTGCAGGTAGATTGTGCTGCTATCTCAGCATAACTAAGACGCATGAACTTAAAGTACAAAGAATAGCTATGTCTCAAAGCGTGTACACGTTACCTATCGATTTTGCAAGCATCGACTCTCGTACTAAACTTCTTCCGCTAGATTGTGCTGCTATCTTAGCATGTCCTTAAGGTACAAAGAATAGCCATGTTTCAAAGCGTGTACACATTACCTATCGATTTTGCATGCATCAAATATCGTACTAAATTTCTTCCGCTAGATTGTGCTGCTATCTTAGCATAACCTATACCCATGAACTTAAAGTACAATGAATAGTCATGTTTCAAAGCATGTACGCATCAACTATCGATTTTGCATGTATCGACTCTCGTACAAAACTTCTTCAGGTAGATTGTGCTGCTATCTTAGCATAACTAAGACGCATGAACTTAAAGTACAAAGAATAGCTATGTTTCAAAGCGTGTACACATCACCTATCGATTTTGCATTCATCGACTCTCGTACTAAACTTCTTACGCTAGACTGTGCTGCTATCTTAGCCTAACCTATACGCATGAACTTAGAGTACGAAGAATAACCATGTTTTAAAGCGTGTACACATTACTTATTGATTTTGCATGCATCAAATATCGTACTAAACTTCTTCCGCTAGGTTGTGCTGCTATCTTAGCATAACCTGTACGCATGAACTTAAAGTACAAAGAATAGCCTTGTTTCAAAGCGTGTACACATTACCTAATGATTTTGCACGAAACGACTATCATACTAATCTTTTTCCACTAGATTGTGCTAAAATCGTGTAAGTGTGCCGCTACCTTAGCAAAACCTATCGATTTTACATGCATCGACTATCGTACTAGACTTCTTCCGCTAGAGCATGTAGCAATCGCTTTTGTGTATCCCTAACCCATGTGCACGAACATAAAGCACAAAGAAGAGCTATGTTCTAAAGCGTGTACACATCACCTATCGATAATGTATGTATCGAATATCATACTAAACTTCTCCTGCCAGAGCGTACGACTATCGCTTGTGTGTGCACGAACTTAAAGCATAAAGAATAGCAATGTATAAAAATCTTGTAAACAAAGCAGCAGCATTAAGTATAGCCATGTTTAAATGCGTGTACACATCATGTATCTATGATGCACGCAGTACTAAACATATTCCATTAGAATGTACAAAGTTCGCATGTGTTTGTGCTGCTATCTTAGCATAGCCTATTTGCATGAACTTAAAGCATAAAGAATAGTTATGTGTAAAAAATCTTGTGAACACAGCAGAATGTTTACTACGTAGGTGTAGACATTGAACTTTGCATGCTGAGGCAGCATACTACGTGACCATGACGTCACGACCACGTGCTCTTGTTTGGTAAACATAGCCACGTGCTTTTTTTGACAGCTGTCTTCTTGACGAACCCTAACCTCACTTTGAAGGACAATAGAGCGTCGCTAACCTCACTGCTGCCATCTTTACGGCGGTAAACCTCAAGGCTGCCACCTTATGCATGTTATAGCGCGGAATTTAAAATCGAACAACGGAACATTGTTAACCTCACTCTTGTCATCTTTACGGCAGTAAACCTCAAGGCTTCCACCTTATGCATGTTGTAGCGCGGCATTTATAATCCAACAACAGAACATTGCTAAACTCTCTGCTATCATCTTGAAAAGTTCAGTGTTCCAAACACTAGTTCGAAAAACGTAACTCATCGCACCTCGAGGATTTTATTAGGTAAGACGTAACCCCTAGGTTCCATTCCTTGTTCTGAACATGAAACCATTTACAAATAAAGATTAATTTTCTACACTTAACAAAGTACAAGCGTTCTTGCTGATAGCGATCGATGAGGTTGTTGCTCCTTCAGCCCTTTAGCCCTTTAGCCCATTAGCCCTTTAGCCCTTTTGCCCATTAGCCCATTAGCCCCTTAGCCCTACAAGGAATGTGCGGTAAGGAGGAGGAAGAGTCCTTTCATCCTTGAAACAATATGTTTCCGAACCGATATTTCATGTTACATATTTATGTAATAACTTGTTCAACAGCTAGGGACTTAAATGTAAGCAGAGTATTTCTTATAGCACTAGCGTTCTGTTTAATTTTACTTCCCGCATAAGCTACATGCTTGTAACCCATGCCAACAGATTGACTGATATTTCATGTTACATGTTTATGCGATAACTTGTTCGACTGATTTTCACACAAGACGAATGATGGAAGGTAAATAATTTGAAGTTATACTTTGGCTATATCGTTTACCGAGCGAGTTAGCTGCGCAGTATGGGTACAGTGTGTTTTTTGATTTTTACACTAGGCAAATCATTGAAGTTGTAGTTTTGCAATATTGCTTACTGAGCGAGTTAGCTATGCGATATGTGCACAGTGTGTTTCCATAGTTTTTGATTTTACACTAAGCAAATCATCAAAATTGTACTTTTGCTCTGAACACATCAAACAATGTTCTGATCATATGTTGAGGTTAACAACATCGATTACAGTGTTCGATTCTAGTCTTGTTATGTTTCATTCTGATCTTCTTGGAACAAGGGTACCCCCTAACATGTTCTAAACACATGTTGTATTGAGTACAGTGTTCGATTCTAGTCTTGATCACTTATTTTGTGTTCTGAACACATCGATCAATGTTCTGATCACATGTTGTATCGAGTACAGTGTTCGATTCTAGTCATGATCACTTATTTTGTGTTCTGAACACATCAATCAATGTTCTGATCACATGTTGAAGTTAGCAACATCGATTACAGTGTTCTATTCTAGTCTTGTTATGTTTCAATCTTATCTTCTTAGAACAAGGGTATCCCCCGACATATTCTAAACACATGATGTATTGAGTACAGTGTTCGATTCTAGTCTTGATCACTTATTTTGTTTTCTGAACGCATCAATCAATGTTCTGATCACATGTCGTATCGAGTACAGCGTTTCATTCTACTCTTCTTATGTTTCGAAAGTCTAAACATGCATAATAATGTTATCGCTGCACACGCTTGCCTTCGCGATGCAGGTTTAAACTTGTTCGATATAAAGCTATGCCTTGACATAAGAGGCGGAGGAGGAGGTAGAGAAGGAGGAGGAGGAGGAGGAGGAGGAGAATGATAAGGCCTTAACAGCCTATGTATAGTCGCCATTGTTTAAAGATGATAGCTGTCAAAAGAATTTTTCAAATTATCCACCACCACATTTCAGCTAAAGAGGGTGGCAAGGTGCTCTGTTGATTAAGCACATAGAATTTCAAATTGCCCTCCACCACATGCATAACAGCAGCTGTTATCTTGCGCAGTAGCCTCTAAGCTAGCTTTCTTCATAAGAGTATCTGCCATCTTGTGCGAGCACCCCTAGGCTGTCTCATAAGGAGGTATGTATAGTCACCATTTTGTGTCCGCCATCTTGCGTAAGCATCCCCAGGACGTCTCAAGCCATCTTGTGTCTCATAAGAGCAGCCACCATCTTGTAGAAATAGATAGCTGCCAATGCCAAAGGGCTTAAGTAAGAATCGAACCGTTGATCTCATCATTAGACTATGTTTTTTCTTGTTCCTGATACTACGAACCTACGTATTAGGCGGAAAAATTTTGTCCGTTTTGCTCTACGATGCACCGTTTTCGAGATATTTAACATTTTGCATTTAAGCCTCCAAATTTAATGAATCGAACCAGCACGGTACGTTATACTCTCTACCATAGTTAGACCTGATCATGTTACGAAGACTCGCTTCAATACAAGCTAAAACAGAGCAAATGTCAAAGGGCCTAAGTAGGAACCGAACCGTTGATCCCATCATTAGGCTATGGTTTTCTTGTTCCTCATACTGCGAACCTAGGTATTAGGCAGAAAAATTTTGTCCGTTTTGCTCTACGGTGCACCGTTTTCGATATATTTAACATTTTGCATTTAAGCCCTAAATTTAATGAATCGAACTAGCACGACACGTTAGCCTCTAAGCTAGCTTTCTTCATAAGAGTAGCAACCATCTTGCGCAAGCACCCTAAAGCGTCTCATAAGGAGTTGTGTATAGCCGCCATCTTGTGTCCGCCATCTTGCGCAAGCATCCTTAGGGCGTCTCAAGCCATCTTGTGCAAGGACACATAAGCCGTCCCATAAGAGCAGTCGCTATCTTGAGCAAGCATCCCTAGGGCATCTCATAAGGAGCCATGTATAACTGCCATCTTGCGCAAGCATCCCAAGAGCGTCTCATAAGAACCTGTGTATAGCAGCCATCTTGCGTAAGCACCCTTAAGGAATCATGTATAGCCGCCATCTTATGCAATTAGCGTCGAAAGAGGGCTGCTGTAGAATTTCTCTTTTTAAATTATCCACCACCACATTTCAAAGGTATCTAGCTAAAGATGGCAGCACTGCGGATGACAGGTGACGAATTTACATCTACTACGATAAAGAGGGCAGCACGGTGCTCTCTGGATTAAAGATGGCGGATGACAGCTGCACATGGCTTTGTTTCCAAACAAGAGCACGTGGAATTTGCCGCCACAACATTTCAAACTAAAGAGGGCAGCACTATGCTCTGTTGATTAAAGATGGCGGATGGTAGCTGTCAAAAAAGCACGTGAGTTTGTTTCCAAACAAGAGCACGTGAAATTTTCCAATTTGCCGCCACCACATTTCAAAGGTATCTAGCTAAAGATGGCAGCACGGTGCTCTCTTGATTAAAGATGGCGGATGATAGCTAACAGAACTTTTCAAATTGCCCGCTACTACGTGCTTAAGGTAGTAGCCATAAAGAGGGCAGCACGGTGTTTAAAGATGGCGGATGACAGCTGATGAAATTGCCCGCATGATAGCAGCACGGTGCTCTGTTGATTAAAGATGGCGGATGACAGCTGTCAAAAAACACGTGGCTTTGTTTACCTCGCGCTAGTTAGGTTAAGTTGGTAGGACTAAGGTTTAGACCCGTCAAGATGGCAGCACTGTGGATGACAGGTGACGCAAGAGGGCAGCACAGTGCTTTGTGGTTTAAAGATGGCGGATGACAGCTGTCAAAAAAAGCACGTGGCTGTGAAAAAAAACACGTGGCTTTGTTTACCTCGCACTAGTTAGGTTAAGTTGGCACTACTGAGGTTTAGGCCCGTCAAGATGGCAGTACTGAGGTTAGCGATGCGTTGTTGTCTGTCAAAAAGCACGTGGCTTTGTTTACAAATCTGTCAAAAAGCACGTGGCTGTCAAAAAGCACGTGGATTTGTTTATCTCGCGCTAGTTAAGTTAAGTTGGCACTACTGAGGTTTAGGCCCGTCAAGATGGCAGTACTGAGGTTAGCGATGCGTTGTTGTCTGTCAAAAAGCACGTGGCTGTCAAAAAACACGTGGCTTTGTTTACCTCACGCTAGTTAGGTTAAGTTGGTACTAGTGAGGTTTAGGCCCGTCAAGATGGCAGCAGTGAGGTTAGCGATGCGTTGTTGTCGATGACAGCTGTCAAAAAGCACGTGGCTTTGTTTAAAAATTCAAATCTCCCGCCAAAATTCAAATTTCCCGCCAAAAATTCAAATTTCCCGCCAGAATTCAAATTTCCCGCGCCGCGCGAGGAGGAGGAGGCCGCAGAACCATCCAATTATACTATTGCAGGGTAGACTGACGTCACTGAGGTATGCTCATGATGTGAAATGCGCCGCTGTGCTGCACACGTAGCGAACGATAAATGGGACACGGCGTTGGCGAATGGCCCACTTCGTACCGTGATTTCTCAGCCGACAGTCATTGTAGAACGTGTTGTCGTTGTCGTGTGCCACAGGACACGTGTATAGCTCAGAATGCCAGGCCGCCGTCAACGGAGGCATTTCCAGCAGACAGACGACTTTACGAGGGATATGGTGATCGGGCTGAGAAGGGCAGGTTGGTCGCTTCGTCAAATCGCAGCCGATACCCATAGGGATGTGTCCAAGGTGCAGCGCCTGTGGCGAAGATGGTTGGCGCAGGGACATGTGGCACGTGCGAGGGGTCCAAGCGCAGCCCGAGTGACGTCAGCACGCGAGGATCGGCGCATCCGCCGCCAAGCGGTGGCAGCCCCGCACGCCACGTCAACCGCCATTCTTCAGCATGTGCAAGACACCCTGGCTGTTCCAATATCGACCAGAACAATTTCCCGTCGATTGGTTGAAGGAGGCCTGCACTCCCGGCGTCCGCTCAGAAGACTACCATTGACTCCACAGCATAGACGTGCACGCCTGGCATGGTGCCGGGCTAGAGCGACTTGGATGAGGGAATGGCGGAACGTCGTGTTCTCCGATGAGTCACGCTTCTGTTCTGTCAGTGATAGTCACCGCAGACGCGTGTGGCGTCGGCGTGGAGAAAGGTCAAATCCGGCCGTAACTGTGGAGCGCCCTACCGCAACACAACGCGGCATCATGGTTTGGGGCGCTATTGCGTATGATTCCACGTCACGTCTAGTGCGTATTCAAGGCACGTTAAATGGCCACCGCTACGTGCAGCATGTGTGCGGCCGGTGGCACTCCCGTACCTTCCGTACCTTCAGGGGCTGCCCAATGCTCTGTTTCAGCAGGATAATGCCCGCCCACACACTGCTCGCATCTCCCAACAGGCTCTACGAGGTGTACAGATGCTTCCGTGGCCAGCGTACTCTCCGGATCTCTCACCAATCGAACACGTGTGGGATCTCATTGGACGCCGTTTGCAAACTTTGCCCCAGCCTCGTACGGACGACCAACTGTGGCAAATGGTTGACAGAGAATGGAGAACCATCCCTCAGGACACCATCCGCACTATTATTGACTCTGTACCTCGACGTGTTTCTGCGTGCATCGCCGCTCGCGGTGGTCCTACATCCTACTGAGTCGATGCCGTGCGCATTGTGTAACCTGCATATCTGTTTGAAATAAGCATCAATTATTCGTCCGTGCCGTCTCTGTTTTTCCCCAACTTTCATCCCTTTCGAACCACTCCTCCTTGGTGTTGCATTTCCTCTGTCAGTCAGTGTATTTACGGCCATACTTCATCACGGACATCATAGGTACATCGTAGACGGAATGATGACGAAATTGTTTCAAACTTCAGCTGGTTCATTGCCAAAGCCTCCTGTGACTGAAATGGCAAAGTAACATTTCATTTCACATTCTGCGAAATACCCGAGTTCAAGAAGAGAGGCGAGGCGAAGAGCTCTTGGGAAATCTCTCGTAAGAGTCATCTTATGATGCTGATTAACTCCGAGAGAGCGCGGGCTCGAAGGGATTGAACAATGACTGCTGCTGCGTTCATTTCGCATCTTTATAGCCCGGTTCGTTGTTTACCTCTAGGTTATATATTACCTGTTAATTATGTGTGAAGGTGCGAATTATTTTAAGAGTTATTGCTCTCTATGTGTTTAATTTCAGATTTAAGTTATGGACTACTTTTTAAAATTAAAGTCTGGCCCTGTGGTAGCAGGAATTATCTGGGAAGTACTTGATCAATTCAGTTAAATAATAAAATGAGTACTGACTGTATATATTTACAAGTCGCACTATAAATATGATGAACACGATTTCAACTGTAATTGGGACTGTAACTAATCAGTAATAATAATAATAATAATAATAATACTAATAATAATAATAATAACAAAATTAATAAAATATGTTATTCTGTATAGAGTAATAAATAAGTTACAAGATTGTCAGCAACTGCAAAATGACCTCCAAAATGTTGTGAGATTGACAGTAGGCAATGGTATGATATTAAACGGGGTTAAAAGTCAGGTTGTGACCTTCACAAATGGGAGAAGTCCTCTCCGGTTTAATTACTGCGCTGATGGGGTTAAAGTTCCTTATGGGGATCACTGTTAAGTATCTAGGTGTTAATATAAGAAAAGATCTTCTTGGGGTAATCACATAAATATGATTGTAAATAAAGGGTATAAAAACTCTGCACATGGTTATGAGAATATTTAGGGGTTGTAGCAAGGATGTAAAGGAGAGGGCATGCAAGTCCCTGATAAGTTCCCAACTAGAGTATGGTTCCAGCGTATGGGACCCTCACCAGGATTACTTGATTCAAGAACTGGAAAAAATCTAAAGGAAAGCAGCTCGATTTGCTCTGGGTGATTTCCGACAAAAGAGTAGCGTTACAAAAATGTGCAAAGTTCGAGCTGGGAAGACTTGACAGAAAGGAGACGAGCTGCTCGGCTAAGTGGTAAGTTCCGAACTGTCAGTGGAGGGATGGCGTGGAATGACATTAGAAGACGAATAACTTTGAGTGGTGTCTTTAAAAGTAGGAAATATCGCAATATGAAGATAAAGTTGGAATTCAAGAGGACAAATGGGGGCAAATACTTGTTATGGGTAGGGGAGTTAGAGAATGAATAACTTACCAAAGGAGATGTTCAATAATTTTCCAATTTCTTTGCAATTATATAAGAAAAGGCTAGGAAAACAACAGATAGGGAATCTGCCACGTAGGTGACTGCCCTAAATGCAGATCAGTAGTGATTGATTGTTGTTGTAGTGATATTTATTTTTAATCACAAATTTAATAATAATAATAATAATAATAATAATAATAATAATAATAATAATAATAATAATAATAATAATAATAATAATAATAATAACAAGAAGAAGAAGAAGAAGAAGAGAAAACTACTACTACTACTACTAATAATAATAATAATAATAAGAAGAAGAATAAGAAGAAGAAATAGCAGAAGAACACAACTGAAGATTACAATTACAAACGAAAAACATAATAATATAGGCTACAGAATAGCCGCGGGAAATTACAATACAAATTAGAAAAAGGACTAACAAAACGTATAAGCAAAAAGGATTCAATAATGATTTAGTCAAAATTACCTTTTATTTGGTTACTGAATAAGCTGGTGCCAAGGAATAAATCAACTTGGGCACCAATTGTTATTATAAACAGATAATATTTAAGCAATGGTGAATTAGAATGATGAACAGTTTTACTTGTGGCACACGAAAGAGATTAGACATGAGAAATTCTTCACAGTCACTGCTTTCATTTAAAATTCTCCTCAGTACTTCTTATGGGATGAATATTCTCCCGCTTCTCAAACACTTCACATTGATTTTTTTTTTTGTAAAACTGAGTTGAAATGTTAAAAGTCAAGTTCATTTTGCACAGTCTCAATGTTAGGAATTCGGTCCTTGTGAAGGGGGCCACAAATTATCGATGGGAATGAAAATCCACGTAGGATAGCTGCCCTAATTCTAGGGAAACCACAAAGGTTCAGTCTACTGATTAATCCGTAAGAAATTAAAATAATAAACAAGCTCATCTATATACTGTATATAATATTAGAGTTTTGTCTGTACGTTGCTTAGAATTTAAAAAGAATGGTATTTCTGTATCAGTCTTGTCTACAGTAACACGGTCTATCTCTCAATATGTATGTTTGCACGCGCATCAAGAGAAAAGAGAATTTAATGAAAATCCGCATGTATTGTCAGGGAATGACCTACTGCAATATACTTGTTTATTCATTGCATTAGCATATTCCTTGACCTTCATAGAGAAGCCAGTTATAAAGATCCATACCATCATTTTGTGGTATTAATCACCACAGGTGTATTAGTTTGAGCAAAAGACAGACTGGAATGAAATGGCATACAGCAACAGACATACATCGTAAGTATTCCTTTACTTCAGCTTGGATTTGAGTAGTATTACGTATTTACGTTCTCAAGACAGTCAGGAAGACTGTGTTGCTACTGGAATTTTGCTCATTATTATTGAAAGGGCAACAATGAACAATTTAAATCCTCTGGCAGGATTTCCTGCCATTGGGATATAACACTATCATTGTTAGCCATAATACTTATAGTTCTAAAAATGCGTGTTCTTTTTATTTTAGGCTGTGCGTCAATGAAATATGTGACCTGTTAGAATGTAATGCCCTGGATGATGTCAATGTGACTGGAATTTCTGTATTCCCGCCAGTTGAAAATGCAGACGCAGAGACAGATGCTGACTCCGACAAAAGTGATGATGAAGTGGATTTTCAGTTGCATCATTTACCTAGGCGAATACTCAAAAGTTCTGCTGAACTACTTATAGAAACGGACGAAGATCAGCCAGTATTTAGTAATTCTAACACTTTATGCTCACCATCAACCTCAGCAGTAATACCCATCGACCCAGTCAAAGAAAGTGGACTAGAGAAAATGGCTTTCCTTGCACCCAATATGTCACCTAAATTTCCTATATCCAGAGGGACCTCCAATGTCCTCCACCAGAGATCTGCGCGCCATACTTCGGTTACATCATTAGCCGGACCAGCTGTTACAACAGATGAAACTCAAATGCCACCAAGAAAGAAGAAAAATCAGAAAATAAGTTTTGGTGCTTGTGACAAAAGAGTTGGACTAAACATACCATCGTAGAAAGAGCCTTACCATCCAAAACTGACAGATTATTGGAGGGAACACTTGAAATCTCCTATGGACGCCTTTCAGATACTTTATCCAAATAAACTCATTGATCACATTTTAGAGCAAAGTAAAATATACAGTGAACAAAAGAATCTTTCAGTAAAGTGCTTGACTAAATAAAATATTCTAGTTTTCTTAGGAATATTGCTCCTTTCTGGTTACGTACCTTTGCCTACCAGACGTATGTTCTGGAGTTTGTCCTCTGACACACATAACGAACTTGTAAGTAAATCCATGCGCAGAAATACGTTTGATGATATAATGAGACGGATTCACTTAGCAGATAACACAGCTATTGATGGAGACTGTTATTACAAAGTTAGGCCCATGTTTGACATGCTCAATGAAGCGTTCAAAGCTATAGATAATCCAGAGTTTCTAAGCATTGATGAAACTATAGTGCCTTATTATGGAAGTCACCGTACACAACAGTTCATTCGTGGCAAAGCCATCAGGTTTGGTTTTAAAATTTGGACCATTTGTTCAGCAGATGGCTATATGCTATATTGCGGAAGCAGCACTCGTATTCCACCTTCAGGATCAGGCCAAGGATATGATATTGTTACAACACTTGCCAAAAAATGTAACATTGAAGCTGGTTCACATATTGCTTTTGACAATCTTTTCACCTCCATTCCTCTTCTGGAAGATTTGTCACAAAAAGGAATAGCTGTTACGGGGACTATCAGAGAAAATAGGATTGGAGATGCACCCCTCATTGACAAGAAATCTTTAGAAAAGAAAGGAAGGGGAGCTATGGACCAAACAGTTGCTGATGATACAATAATGTTAGTAAGGTGGTTTGACAACAGAGTTGTAACAGTTGCTAGTAATGCTGTAAAATCCAATCCACTTACATCTGCTAAAAGATGGTCTGCCAAACTGAAGTGCCTCAACCTAAACTAATAGCAGTCTATAATAAATACATGGGAGAAGTTGATTCACATGACCAATATGTGGCTACATACAGGATTCATATCTGGTCCAAAAAATGGTGGTGGCGATTGTTTGTTTGGGGGCTGAACGCAGCTGTTGTGAACGCTTGGCGCCTTTTCTGAAGTCTTGTTAGTAATATAACATTGCTAATGTTCCAGTAAGATATTAGTCAGCAACTGCTCCTGCAGTATGGAAGTGAACGGAAGTGCTCCGGTCCAAGATTTCAAATCAGTGGCACCGCCTATAATGCAGCACGGTTTGATGAAAGAAATCATTGGATAATAAAAAGTAAACAACCTAATTCGAGATGCAAGCAGTGGAAAGGTAGAACAACGTACAAGTGTGAAAAATGTAATACACCTCTATGTCCCAAGCACTACCATGTGAGACCTCTGCAAACAAACAACACAGTGCAAGTTTTCCTAACAAGTTTGTTTCAAAACGTTTTTATACTTATGTAAGAATGTGGACTCAGTCATCATTGTTGATATATTTTGTCACATTGTTGTAAATGTTTAACCTGATGAGCATTATTATGTAGTACTTTGACAATAAGTTCAAATAAAAGTGACAAGCTGAAACAGATAATGATTAATCCCATTGGCAGGAAATCCTCCCAGGCTAAAAATAACCCTGAAAATGATGTTAATTCAAAATTCATTTTTTCTTACAATTCCACACCTCCTAATGAGTAACTTTTGTGAAAATCAAGGCAATCCTTCGAAAAAAATAATTCTGGGAACAAATGGGTTAATTCTTAAATATTTACGTTATTAGTGGTCCTACCGATAAATACTGCATAACAAAAGTTACGGAGAATTAAATTTACGATCATTTATGTCTTATACATGTTTACCGCCGGCTATGGTAACAGAGATATCCATGAATTTGTTGCTAAGTCGAAGCCACAAGAAAATGGGTAAACACAATTTAGCGTAAAGTCGGGGAATAGGGAAGTACAGTCTAGGTCAGGGATGGCGAACCTATGCCACGGGTGTCATTAGGTGACACGCGAACATGATTTCGGTGGCACACCACATGCGCATATTAAAATACATATCTCGTGCATCGTACAGTCATAGTGTTTCAGGTTTAAGAAATAAATACCGAAAATCTAAATTCTATTCCATTCGAGCGTGCATTACGGAAACACTGATATGTCCGGAAGTCAAGTGAAACAAATGCCAGATGCGGGCGACGAGCCATTCGCTCACCCATATCAGAGAATTAGTGAAGTTTGGCTTGTGTGTGAATGCCAGCATCGCGTAATTATTCTCAGTGAGTAACTTTTTATTGTTGTGAATTTTGTAAGACAAATAATTGCCAATAAATTATCTCAATTTCGAAATTTGGAGATATTATCGTACTTTATTTCAAAACCTCATATTGCACAAATGAGTATTTTTTTTTCTTTTCTTCTTTTGAGTGATTAGATATTGACAGTTTAGAAATGGAGTTGACTGAATTTTAAGCAAGCATATATGGGTGAAAAATTTCGTACAACTTGATAAAGCAGTAGTGAAAATCGAGTGTGCTGTTGATGGTGAATACTCTCTCCAGAAGCCGGAGAACTTAATACTTGAACAGTGGAACAGCCTTCCACAAAAGTTTTCGGCCATGAAGAAACTTGCTACAGCGCTACTTACTTTGTTTGGGTCATCATACGCCTGCAAGCAGCTATTTCCTACAGTGAACGTTGTAAAGACAAGTTATGAACCTAACATAAATTACAAAGCTACTAAGTATTTTTGCGGTATTCGCAAAATACGACCATGAAGCATGCAATCACATGTATTTGGTATTTTACAATATATATATATATAAATGAAAAGGCGTATGGCTTTTAGTGCCGGGAATTCCCAGGACGGGTTCGGCTCACCAGGTGCAGGTATTTTGATTTGACTCCCGTAGGCGACCTGCGCATCGTGATGAGGATGAAATGATGATGAAGACAACAGATACACCCAGCCCTCGTGCCACGGAAATTAACCAATGATGGCTAAAATTCCCGACCCTGCCGGAAATCGAACCTGGAACCGGACTATATATATGTAATAACATATTATGAAACATAATTTGGAATTAGGGATGGAAGTCGGTGGTGGCGGTGGTGAGTGGGAGCGGGGGTTGTATCTATTACAAACGAAAATAACAAGTGGCACACTAGACAGTTGAGAATAATAATCCAGACCTAAAATGACACACTAGTTAGAAAAGGTTCGCCATCCCTGTTCTAGGCTATAAATAATGTTATTCACCCTGGATGATGTGGTAGTTCAGGGGATACGCCTGGAAAGTAATGTTTAAATATGTACTGTATGTTATTGGTCCTATAGAAAGGTTCACACAACATGAACAGTACATGACCTAAAATTATGTATACAGTATAGCAAAAATTTCGCCACACAGACGTGGCATATTCAGCAACAGTTGTCTTAAAGAGGATCTAGTTACTTCAATCAATCAATACTGATCTGCATATAGGGCAGTCGCCCAGGTGGCAGATTCCCTATCTGTTGCTTTCCTAGCCTTTTCCTAAATGATTTCAAAGAAATTGGAAATTTATTGAACATCTCCCTTGGTAAGTTATTCCAATCCCTAACTCCCCTTCCTATAAATGAATATTTGCCCCAGTTTGTCCTCCTGAATTACAACTTTATCTTCATATTGTGATCTTTCCTACTTTTATAAACGCCATTCAAACTTATTCGTCTACTAATGTCATTCCACGCCATCTCTCCGCTGACAGCCCGGAACATACCACTTAGTCGAGCAGCTCTTCTTCTTTCTCTCAATTCTTCCCAACCCAAACATTGCAACATTTTTGTAACGCTACTCTTTTGTCGGAAATCGCCCAGAACAAATCGGGCTGCTTTTCTTTGGATTTTTTCCAGTTCTTGAATCAGGTAATCCTGGTGAGGGTCCCATACACTGGAACCATACTCTAGTTGGGGTCTTACCAGAGACTTATATGCACTCTCCTTTACATCCTTACTACAACCCCTAAACACCCTCATAACCATGTGCCAGAGATCTGTACCCTTTATTTACAATCCCATTTATGTGATTACCCCAATGAAGATCTTTCCTTATATTAACACCTAGATACTTACAATGATCTCCAAAAGGAACTTTCACCCCATCAACGCAGTAATTAAAACTGAGAGGACTTTTCCTACTTGTAAAACTCACAACCTGACTTTTAACCCCGTTTATCAACATACCATTGCCTGCTGTCCATCTCACAACATTTTCGAGGTCACGTTGCAGTTGCTCACAATTTTGTAACTTATTTATCACTCTATAGAGAATAACATCATCCGCAAAAAGCCTTACCTCCGATTTCACTCCTTTACTCATATCATTTATATATATAAGAAAACATAAAGGTCCGATAACACTGTCCTGAGGAACTCCCCTCTCAACTATTACAGGGTCAGACAAAGCTTCACCTACTCTAATTCTCTGAGATCTATTTTCTAGAAATATAGCAACCTATTCAGTCACTCTTTTGTCTAGTCCAATTGCACTCATTTTTGCCAGTAGTCTCCCATGATCCACCCTATCAAATGCTTTAGACAGGTCAATCGCGATACAGTCCATCTGACCTCCAGAATCCAAGATGTCTGCTATATCTTACTGGAATCCTACAAGTTGAGCTTCAGTGGAATAACCTTTCCTAAAACCGAATTGCCTTCTATCGAACCAGTTATTAATTTCACAAACATGTCTAATATAATCAGAAAGAATGCCTTCCCAAAGCTTACATACAATGCATGTCAAACTAACACTAACAATTTTATGTCATCCCTACTTGATTTCCAGTTCCCTGTTCCCTTATCACCGCTCCCTAGGCCATCCCGTTTCCCTGAATGTACCTCCCTATTACCCTTCCAAACAAATTTCCTAACTTATATGTACCACTGCGGTTTAAATGAAGGCCATCTGAGCGCAGATCCCTACTTGCAAGAAGCACAGGTGCCGCCACACGAGTATTCACGTACTCAAAGCTTACCACGAGAATATAAAAGGAGAAATACTATACCGTCACAAATATGATAGATTAACCCACCTTTTAGACGTAGACGCCTTTTTAGAACACTTCTAATTCAAATATGAGAAAATCCTTGCCTAGCATTCTAAAGACTCTTAAGTGAAACCATTAGGACAATGGAAGAGATTCATATTTGGGACGACGAAGGACGTGAGACACCTCAGCGATACGGATACGGATAAATACCGATTTATTGAAAACTTATTTTCGATAATGGAAAATATATCGGTATATTCAAACGATATCGATGTATCGCTAATGATAAGCCAAGAGTGCAAGACCAACTACAACATCGACATGATACTGTATAGACATTTGAGCTTATGCTGTGTCAAGAAAATAAGGTGAAATTATTTACGTTGCGCAGAGAACTGTGCTCTGCGTCATCAGAAGAAAATCTCGACTGTCCACGAGAAAGGCTTCTTAAACTATGAAGTTCCTCATCGTCAGATGTTCTCCTGTCAATGTCATATGTTACGTACACATGTTGATGGTTCGGGTCAGCTTCCTCTTCGAACGCTACCACTGTTCCATGTCTAGGGAGCCATCTGGTGACGAATGAACGTACCATTTCCACTTCTATGATACGTCTAAATTTCAAAAAGTCATTGTTGTTTAAGAAGCCTTTCTCGTGGACAGTCGAGATTTTCTTCTGGTGACACAGAGCACAGTTCTCTGCGAAACGTAAAGAATTTCACCTTATTTTCTTGACACGGCATAAGCCCAGGTCTATAAGTACGCGCCGTGAAAGCATTGATAGCAACTACAATATCATCAGTCCTCAATGTTGGTTTATCGTGCCTGTGCAAGCGATTGGCTGCTAATTTCAGCTGACCCCCAGCCAGCATAGGTCCTCAATAGATAGCAGCTGTGAAAGAGAGTCAGTAATGCTTGATGAAGTTTATATAAACCTCATGATGAGTAGGAATGGCTAAAGATAGTTGAGAATATGATGCAGCATGTACCGTGCAAGTATTTATGGGTTTATCATTGCATTCTGGGAATAAAGATATCATTGATCTTTTTTCTGGTGAATAACATTAACTCAGATACTTAAGGTGTTAGAACTCATGGTTGAATTAGGTTTGGATGTTTTCTATTTTACTGCTAATAATGTCGTATGGCTTTTAGTGCCGGGATATCCCAGGACGGGTTCGGCTCGCCAGGTGCAGGTCCTTCTATTTGACGCGCGTAAGCGACCTGCGCGTCGTGATGAGGATGAAATGATTATGTAGACAACACATACACCCAACCCGCGTGCCACTGGAATTAACCAATTAAGTTTAAAATCCCCGACCCGGGCGGGAATCGAACTCGGGACCCTCTGAACCGAAGGCCAGTACGCTGACCGTTCAGCCAACGAGTCGGACATTTTACTGTTGATACCATATTACACAAAATATTCTGGTCGTTATATTTTATTCTCTTAATTATCTTGTTTTTCTTGGAAGTGCCGTGATCCCCGTTTTATAGAACTTCAAATCATTGTATTTTGATATATATATATATATATATATATATATATATATATAATTTGGTATCGAGATATATCTATATTTTGTTTTGATAATAGATTAATATCGGCATGTCGGTATCGAAGGAAATATCGTCGCACCGACACAGTGACGATGGGAGAGGAAAGGCCTAGGAATGGGAAGGAAGCGGCCGTGGCCTTAATTAAGGTACAGCCGCAGCATTTGCCTGGTGTGAAATGGGAAAACAAGGAAAACCATCTTCAGGGCTGCCAACAGTGAGATTCGAATCCACTATCTCCCGGATGCGAGCCCACAGCTGCGCACCCCTAACCGCACGGCCAACTCGCCCTGTGATATTTAATTATATCGGAACGTCCCTAGGTGTTATCGTTGCCTACGAGATAAGTAAAGGCCTCTGCATGCACGGTCATTTCAAGTACTAAATTGACAGAGTAGCAGCTTTTCCCTCCATTCCTCAGCACGATTCCAAGTGGCAGGACGAGAATAACTTGCACATAAAAGCATATAACTCCTGGTCACTAAACAGTATTTACTCTGCTGTGTGTACGAAAATAACACTTTACAAGGAAAGACACATCTTAATGAATTCTCCTTTCTTTTCTATTTTTATTTCTTTGTCTCTTGCTCCTTCACAGCCTTCTAAAACCTGCTACAAGCACATTGCGTTGTGGGTACGAAAGTGATATTTCTATGACGTTCAGTGAAGAAAAATAAATGTATCACCCAGTAATTCAAGATGAGCTCATACGAATCAGGTAGTATAATTGCAACCGGAAAGTTCTCGTCCTAATAAAAATGAAAATGCTGCATTATACATTTTAAAACACTGCAGTATTCACATAGCCTGCGTCGATGAATGCAGAGTGGGTCTCGGCCTGTAGGTGGCCTCACAGCTCTGCACTCGGAACCGTCAACCGAGCAGAGGAGGGGTGGCCACGGCTCTACCGTGGCTCTTCGCCTCTGTATTCCGGAGACGGGACAGGGCTGGTCCCCACTGTCGACTGTCCTGAGAATGGTTTACTGTGCTTTTCCATTCTCCTGCACTAAGGCGAATGCCGAGATTGTTCCTAGTATAGGCCACGGCCGCCAATCCTCTCACCTTCTCCGCACATATCCTCACCGTAACAAATCTCCCGGCGTCACCGTCTAAGAGGCCCGCCTCCCCCTTCAGGGCAGGAACGAAAACATTTCAGTGGTAGTACATAGCAAATACGATGGAAAGCACGTGCTTTCAAAATGTTCACTACATACTACAGACTTCGAGGAAGGTTGCTCACACCCAGATGATATAATTTTAACCCATTTTTCTCATAGTTGTACATTTGTCCGTGGAAAGGGATGCCAATACCTTTCTGAAGTTTACTTTGGCAGAACGGTAAACAGCAATAAACACCATGCCTCTTGTTTATTTATCAACATGCACAAAACATTTTGTTAATGTAAATCCACAGCTTGTTTAGTCATTTGACCGGGTCACGAATGAAACGGCGAGGATGGCAACTGTGTCGGCTGCCGAAGTCCGTCGCACTCCTATGGGGCAATGATTAATGAATGAAGGATGGAATGAAATGATATTGGAGAGTGTTGCTGGAATACAAGATGCCATAAAAAACGGAGTACCCGGAGAAAAACCTGTCCTGCCTCCGCTTTGTCCAGCACAAGTCTCACATGGAGCGACCGGGATCTGAACTACGAAACGCAGCGGCGAGAGGCTGGCGCACTGCCACCTGAGTAACGCAGGCTTCTATTTTCTTAATCTTACGTTTAAATGTAAACCATATACTCACCACAAGCTGAATACACAAATCAACGCCTCTTATAATTAATTTTACGGCTTATCTCACCTAAAAACTTACTAACTTACCTTTCTGCTTCACAGTTTCCTGATATGTCTGTGTTGTTAAACAGTGGAGGGCTAACACGAAGTCTAGCGGCGACTCTGGAACTATACAGTATTTCGCGCTGTGTAAACTGCCATGTGGAGGCCTTAGTACGTAGGCAACGGTATTACATATTCCACCGTTTGTGTTCCAATTATAGTCAGCCTATCAGAGGCTCAGAGATTGGAAATTTCCAAGTTGCAATTCCACCTTCACTAGCACCATCTCTTACAGAATTATCGGCGTTCTTTAGTGCAGGTCTTGTTAACGAAAATAATAATTCAAAGAAAAATTATATATTTATGGAAAACCGATATATTATGCGATAAATTGATTCAAAATTTCAGTATCGATATATCGATAAATCGAAAGGAAAATGCCGGTATTTCATAAAAACCGATATATCGTTGCCATCCCTACTCAGGGAGCAATAGTTTCGTGTTTCGCCGCATAGCGTTATAAGAACATGATCGGAGCACTTCGGAGAACTTCGGTCCCTTTTCCGCCGGGTAGCGCATTAGGAAGGTAAATGTAATTCTTGGAGCGAGCAATGCGCAGCTGTGAACTTGCATTCGGGAGTTCGAACCCCAGTGGCCGCAGCCCTGAAGATGGCTGTGCGTGGTTTTCCATTTTCACACCACCCAAATGCCAAGGCTGTACCTTAATTAAGGCCACGGCCGCTCGCTTCTCGTCGTCACCACAAGACCCATCTGTGTCGGTGCGATGAAAAGTCAATTTTAATATATATGCGAGTGCACACACTATGAAGTGGACGTGAACTTTCCAGTCGCAACGCCCTTCTTGAATTTCTGAGTGATATATTCATTTTTCTTCAATTTGAACGTTATCTACATATCACTTTCCTCTCAAAACGCAAATTTCTTCTTTCTAGTGTGCTTTTATCGGGAGTCCGAGACCTTGGATCGAACCCACACTTCGTCTCTACAGCAACACAGTCATTCCGAGTCACCTGCATCTTCAAAGAAACCAGTATAATTGTGGTAAAGATGATGATGAGGATGTTGGTGATATAAAGACGATGAAGAAGTGTGCTTTTATGTGCGATTTGTTCTTGTAATGTCATTACAGTCGTGCTGATGAACGTAGGGATAGGCTGACTAGTAGCGACACTCCACTGTCAAGATCGCGCATGCAGAGGCCTTACAGACAGTGTCCCAGTCCACAAGATCCACTGCATCAGTGCGCTCCCGACATTACGTGCCACATCTTGAAACTAAAGCTCCCTAACCGAAGTTTCCGGAAGTGTTCTTACAGCGCTATGCGGCGAAACAAGAAACTATTTCTCCCTCAGGTGCTAGACTCTGGTGGGGAAGACTTCAGGGGTCGGAAGGGAGCACAAGTTAACTGAGCGAGGTCAGACAGGGCAGATGAAAGTGAGGAGCCTCTATTTATTAACAGGTGGTGTTATAACGAGTGTTTTCAATAGACTGAAGAGCTTTAAAGTTACAAGCAAGTGAAACACAGCCGGACTCCCTAATTCTACCTGTAATCGCCTTTTACAACCGTGGATGTGTCCAGAGGGGCATTAAAAGAAAATATACCAGAGTTGTTTACTCTGATATACACTGGATAACTGTCCCTTACCTGGAGGAACCGCCTTTGATTTGATTTTATATTTTATTTCTTGCTTATAAAGTATGGCCAGTGTGTCGATAAGTTCAATATTGGCCAATCATTTCGTTAAGTCTTTATGAGATTTGTGAGCCAGAGAGTTTTAAAGTTTGAATGCCGCTGTATAAAAGTTCTCAAACTTTATCCCATAAGTAATCTAAAGGGAAATCGTACCAGACTTCACGCTCCAGCCCGCAGTTCTCGGCTTTCTAGCAAGAAAGATATTCAGCCCACGTTCACGTGTGACGTCTTCTCTAAGAGTCAATATGGGGCAGGGAGAAAGGGAAAGGATCATCGTTTATGTCGGAGCCTCGCAATTATCAATATACGTGTCTCTACGAGTAGATACTCGAAAAAGAATTCGTTAATCGTAGTTCTTTATTGTGACGACTTGAAAGTTCGATGAAGCAGACGAAATGGTCTTCAAATGAATGAATAATTCCAAGTACCTGAGGGCATCTCTCTGCATACGTAACGAAATGGACTTTGTTCACCGCCAACAACAGGTAGGCTTACTCCAATATGACGTAGTCATAGTCCTGTTCTTAGAAGGAGGTACTGTATGTCGCAATAATCCTGTTCTTGCCCTTCGATCCAACTTCAACTACAGATGGTCCCCATTCAACTCTAAAACTCCGCAAGTCGAGGAGGTCGAAACAAATAAAGGACCACACACAGGGAATACACTGATATATTATTTTCTATATTATGCTCTGTTTCTCTTCTCTGTTTGATGTTTTCCTCAAACAAGAAACAATTGGTTAACCCTTAATATCAATGAATACGAAGAATAGAGATTGTACAGCAGTATAACAGCTCTCAGAGCTTCATAAACAACAGGAGAGAATACAACTCAAAGTGCCCTCACATGTTCTAGTAACTCTAGGGAACACTTGTTGTCCTTTTGGTTCTCACGGAAAACAATGAAAAGACACATAAGATCGGGGAGAATCCTCAGCGGATAAGGAGCCACAAATAAAGATAACTTCCAAATGCTCAGCAAATAGGCCGACACTGAGCGGCTGCTGGAAAGCACCAAGCGATAGCAAGGTCAGGAGGAGGAGATGCATTGACATTTTGGAAATCCTAGTTACAAGAAACAACACATGTGCTTCCCGTTACGGCGGTTTACCTTCGCTGCAAGAAACATTTAAACTGGATACAAAAATAAAATCCATACCTTAAAACTGAAGCAGGTACTGCACGACCCTAAAGGGAACGCCGTTATCTTCCCTGAAGCCACTCAGAGTTTAGGATGAGCCTGGCTTACAACTGCCTCGCGCGAGGCGCATCACACAGTCCAGCAGACAAAGTAGTAGTCCCCTTACTACGAGAAACGTAATATTAAGCAATTTGCTCAATTGTGCCCAAAGTTGAAGAACTAAAGTTTCAAATTGTAAGTCTTGGGCAGCTCTATCAACACATTTCGAAAATTACATACCGCCTAAATACAGTTCCGGATAAAGTCTAAAATAGCTTGTTTCTTTACTTTTTGATTAAAATCCTAGCCAAATTGACTTATAGAATTCTTCCTCTAATGTGTTCCTTGGTTCAATACCGTCAGGCGTTTCTTGACTTATTACAAAATGTCCACCACCGAATGTACACTCATTGTCATAAAAAGCACAACACCTTCAAATACTAGAGATAGGAAGTTCATATTTACAGGACATGTTCACTAGTATGTTGTGCAGAAACGATTAGCATTTCAGTCACCAGCATGTGTCCTGTTGCCTAGTGGGCACTGATAACTTGTTCCATGAGTGATGGCATGGACGCGTATAAGGCGCGAATGTCATCCTGGGCTATAGCCATTCGCCTGGTTCCACAGTTCATCTTTGGTGGTTGGCATTCGGTAACAGCGCCATATCCCACACAAGTCCGATGATCGGGCGGGCCAGGGCAACATTCTGATATCCTGTGGCAGCAATAAGTCAAGTGTTCGCGCAGCAACATGTGGTCGCGTATTATTCTGCTGGAATATGGTGTCTGGCGTGCCGTGGCTATGGGTCGCAAGATGTCATTCACGTAGGTCAAACTGGTCACAGTGCCCTGGACACACACCAACTGAGATTTACAGTTTTACCCAATAGCATCCCACACCATAAGGCCTTGGGGTGGCGCTGTATATCTTCTGCAAATGCAGACAATGAGATGCCTCTCCCCCTCTCTGCAGTGTACCAAAATGCGGCCTTCATTTTCAAACAAACAGAACCTGTATTCGTCCGATAACACTGTCGGCTGCCAATATTGTCCCAAGTAACATCGCTCCATACACCATTGCACTCTAGTATGTTTAAACACATTAGTCAAATGTAGGTAGAGAAGTGGACGACGCGTCGGGAACCCAGGCCGTAATAAACGGCAACGGACTGTCACTCCTGTTAATTTAGGATACGATACACTGTCCCTCTATTGCGCGAGAGCCGAGGAGGATACAGATCTCTCCAACGATGCCATTCGGATGAGGTGTCGATCTTGTTGGGGGTGGTGTGTGTTGTGCGACCAGACCCATGTCGTCGTGTTCTACGGCCTTCTATGAACCTTTCTGTACACACCCGTTGCACTACCGACACACTTCGTCCCACAAGACCAGCGATTTCCCGGATGGATGCATCACGTTCTCTCATGTCAATAATGCGCCCTCTTTCAAACCCAGTCATTTGACGGCACGGTTCTCGCATACACCTACGAGGCATCCTGCACTTCTGCTCCAGTCACACTGATCCATTACCTTCGGTTTATAGCGACAAGGAGAGCCGCAGGCACATTTTACCAGTCGGTGGTGGTGCTCCGAGATATCGATGTGGACCTTGAACCTGTGGGCCGGCATGGTTCAAATGCTAATCACTTCTTTTGTGAATATGAACTTCCTATCTATAGACATTCAAGGTAGCCTGGTTTTTATGAACATGAATGTACTTATAAGGACTTAACTGATTCACATTAGCGCTCGTACTGGTGCTCAAGTGAAACAATGCAATAACTCGCGTTAGCGCTCATAGTGATAGAAAAAGTCAAACTACTAATCTAATCGACCAGATAACGGTGATTAAGGACAAGATTCTAACTTTTCGGAATAAATAAAGAATACTTTATCATATTTTATTTACCTAATATTCGAAGCTCATACCCCTAGGATATTTTCAACATTGAGTTGCTTGCCTGAAGGTCTAGAATTGTGGACTTTTATAGCGACAGATAGAGCTATGATCGGTTGAACAAGGTTCAGAATGAGCAATCTTAAGAAGTGACGAAAGACAAACTTTTGCCAACCTTTTAAGTTCACCAGACAAAAAATGAGTCACTCTAAGTGCGCACGCACAGATGGCGCAGCACTGGCTCTACCAGAGCATAAGACAGTAGCGATCAGCAAGCGGACAGCGTGCGTCAGGATGTTACAGGGTTGCAAAAAGACGCTATCGTTTTTGACAGTGTCCATGGCCATACGGTGCGTGAAGTTGCTGGATTTGCTGGTGTTCCGGTGTTCAGATGTTTCTCTTGGCAATAACAGCCTAGATCTTGCAGAGATTCTCTTCAGCATGCTCAGACCTTGCCACTTGTACCACCATAGCAACAACATCTGCACATCCTTGCGGGCTGATAATTAATGTAGGTATTAAAAAGTACAGGAGCTAGCACACTTCCTTGTGGCAAGCCATTATTCTCACCCCTCCATCTCCTGTACTTTGCTGGCCTTGAAATTCAACAAAAAATCTTCTGTTCTGCAGAAAACACTCAATAATTCAAGTTTCTTTGTAGTCCTTGGTTATTCTACAGAGCTCAGTACACTGTGATTAACTCTGTCATAGGGTGGTGTAAGATCAATAAAAACTACCACACTGACTTTGTTGTTTTCATAGCCATCTTCCATATGCTGCTCAAGATGTAGTATTTGGGAAGTACAACTTCTACCTGCTCGAAAGCCATCTTGTTCTGAAATGAGCAAAATATAAAAAATCGCTCGTTCCAAGACTTTTTTGTTATTTGCTCTACGTCGCACCGACACCGATGAGTCTTATGGCGACGATGGGAGAGGAAAGGCCTAGGAATTGGAAGGAAGCCCCAGCATTTGCCTGGTGTGAAAATGGGAAACCACGGAAAACCATCTTCAGGGCTGCCGACAGTGGGGCTCGAACCCACTATTTCCCGATTACTGGATACTGGCCGCACTTAAGCGACTGCAGCTATCGGGCTCGGTCGCTCCAAGATTTTGTGAAGCTTATTCCTGCATGCTGTTTCCCTGCATAGGTAACTGGAAATTATGTCCAGGACTGAAATAGCATTCCAGATGAATCGTATAAAAAGATGATGCTGATAATGGTAAATAAATAAATTTAGTTAATTAATCCATGCTCTATTCGCATTCATTATTACTCTGGTACAACTGTTCCTTTCTATTAGGGAGACGTTGTCATAACTCGGAGCTCGACACGGATCGATACAGCCCGGCCAATACATTATACCGCGTAGTCACGCTATATTTGCGATTTCAAGTGGATTGGAGAGGGAACATACTGGAACAAATTGAGAGTTTCCTAGACAATTGTCATTAATTCGTGCAGGAGCATCTCAATTCA
The DNA here is from genome assembly GCF_040414725.1 of Anabrus simplex. Classification (NCBI taxonomy): domain Eukaryota; kingdom Metazoa; phylum Arthropoda; class Insecta; order Orthoptera; family Tettigoniidae; genus Anabrus; species Anabrus simplex. Next base: position 4,078,996 of record NC_090269.1, read on the forward strand.
TTAGCAGAATCGGTTTCTAGCTCTGAGAACACCAGTTCATTGTCAGCTGGGTATCCGCGTTATTCTCACCTGATGACTGACAGTAACAGACCATTATAATATTAAAATAACGGAGGAAGTAAAATTACTGAAAATACCATCCAATATTCTCCCTGATTTATTTTGCCTCAAAGTCTTAATTTATACTTCCTGGACTTTACCGCCATAATACATCACTCGATAGACCGTTACGCTTCAGAAATAGTTTTTCCCCATATTTTGAGAGAGTTAGTGCTTGGCAGTACAATGGGAAGCGTTCGGGCACCTGTCACTACTGCCTGCCTTCCTGTGATAGAATGTTATCACCGCGATCAGCCAGTCACTATCACTAGTATCACTAGGATTCATCGATCACTTAGACCTATATACATGTGCATCAGTGTGATGCGGATTTCTTAGACTGTTATTTAATAAATGCATGAACGTTTATCTATGAGTAGGGCTGTCAAATAGATTACAGCACAATAAAACGTACAGTGAATGTGTTTTCTAAAGCGCATATCTCGTGTGCTGAGTTTTTGCAAGCCTTAGATACCCTTGTGAAATTCGCAGAGAGGAGCAAACAGTACGACTTGTTTAAGTTATGAATCTCTTCATTAATTATTGGCAAATAAAGGGCTCAACCTAAGAAACAATTCGACTTCCCTAAAATATTTCAGAGGGCTCAGAAGAAAATTGAAGCTACCCTATCAGTGATATGTTTCACGCCCTCGAGAGCATCAGACACCTATACTAGGGATAATAGACAGTGGTTGTCATTTAACTATACCAAATTCTCAATACTTAATCATTTTTATTTCATTAAAATGGTGCTTCCTTATTTCGTATCAGGCCTACAAAAATATTTATACTGAACTTTGCTAAACTTTTGAACCTTATGCTGATCAACTGAGCAGTACGGTATTTCATTTTGAACTCTGATTTCTTCTTGCAGTACTAAATACGTTTAATTTTTTCTGTTGTAATTAGTAAATACGATTTATTCATTTTGTGCGTTATAGCTGTAGTTATGATTTATATCGCCTTGTTTAAACCCGGTTTTTAAAATGGTCTTGATAATCCGGCGTTGGCAAAGACACGTTCAAACTCTCTGGCTCGTGACAATATGTCCCATAGTATCCTCACATTCTCCTCTCAATCCTTCGCATTCGGTGTTCTCTACTAATCTTAAGTCCTCCTTCTTCAAGAAGCCTCCTCCATTCTTCCAGCTTTTCCTCCACTTTCTTCTCGTTCTGATCTAGCAGCACAGCATCGTTAGCGAAGAGCATAGACGTCCTGTACCTTCAATCAGTGGAATTAAGGCTGAACCTTTGTGTAGGCCTACTGCCACAGGGAAGCTTCTTGCGGATCCTGGAGCCCTATCTATATTAATAAAATTGTAGGGGGTCCGCTGTCTGTAATTTCTTTTGTTTTTCCAATTTTTCAGACATTTATCCGTTTTAGGTTAACTCAAGACCGAATCGGTGGTTTTTACGTTTCGTGTCTGTTTGTTTGTCTGTTTGTCTGTTTGTCTGTCTGTTTGTCTGTTCCACCATCACGTCGAAACGGCTGGATAGATCTCAACCAAACTTCATATTTAGAGTATACTCATCCCGGGGAAGGTTTCGATATGCATATCATTTTAAAATCTTTGAATACATGGGGGGTTTATAGGAAAACCAGAATGGTTTTTCCACCATCACGTCGAAACGGCTGGATAGATCTCTACCAAACTTCATATTTAGAGTATACTCATCCCGGGGAAGGTTTCGATATGCATATCATTTTAAAATCTTTGAATAGACGGGGTGTTAATAGGAAAACCAGAATGGTTTTCCTCCATTTTCTCTTATACTATTGATTTTCTGTAAACTTCGTTTACCGTACGTGAAACGTCTCTTCATTATAAACAACTTTCGTTATGTTCATAATTTACCTTACTCTTCACATGACGGAGAAATTTACAATTTTCTGCTGGTATCATGCTCTGCATTTAGTGACCGACAGACCGACAACGAACCTACAGGTTACCATGACAACGTCTCTGACTGCATGCCAGGAGGGAAGTAACGTATTGCCATTTTCCTCATCATGCTTTTAAATTCGTGGTTGTTCCTTGGGTAGAAGGCACGAGAGGCGTCAATCGGCCTATCTGCGGGCTATTGGCGTAATATCGTTGGATGTTATAACCGCCCTCGAATAGATTAAGTAATAACACAATTAGTCATCTTCTTATTATTTGTTTACCTAAGAATCACTGGACCTAAATTTCTCCTCTGTTACCGCTTTATTATATCCATAACTCACACTAGCATAATTTATTGAGGGGAATTTGATTTTCCAATACATTCACTTGGCATTTACATATTTGTCGTTATCCGGCTGTCCTCAGTTATAATCCATTTTCTATTAGTTTCAACTTTCTTAACTGTATTATTTTCTTCCTTAATTACGCCGTATGTACGCGAGTGCTAGAAACTACTGGATGTATTTCCACCAAGATTCGTATTTAGAATACACCTGTCCTTGATAGGTTTTAGGGAAAATATTGTTTCTAAATCCCTGAACTGACTGGGGGTTTATACGAAACCGAAACAGTGATTTTGCACTTCAACAAAATATACACAACCAAACTTAATGGAAATCTACCTACCTTGGTAGAAATTAATTTCTAAACCTTTTTTCTCATGTGCATCATTTCGATACGAGGATTAATAAGGGAGATATCACTAACGGACCGTTTTTTCTGTACAAGTCCCATCGGACTTAACTCACGAGCGGGTGCGTGTAAAGCGTATTCCTTACAACTTGAAAACTACTGAAGACATTCGAACCAAAATTTATATTTAGCATCCACCTGTCCAAAGGTAGGTTTTACACGTAAATAACATTTCATGTTCCGGAATGGACTAGCGGTTTATAGGGAACCGAAATGGTGATTTTACTCTTCCACAATATATACAGAACAAGACCAACCTGACTGGAAATCGAACAAACGTGATGGAATTCCACCTCTAAACCTTTTTTTCATGTGCATTTTTTCGTCAGGAGGATTAATAAGGGAGATATCATGAATGGTCTGTTTTGCAGGTTAAGTCCAGCGGACATAGCCCAAAAGGTGTTTTACATGGAGCAGATTCCTTATCTATATAAATCAAATCGTAACGACTGTGTGCCTCTACACTGACTAATTTGGCGAAATTTTCGTACAGCTTTCCGTTTAGGGGGTAATAATGACCATCTGCTGAATTTTTTGGTTTAGTTTCCTGAAAGTCCTAATTTTTACCCGCCTCGCCCAAAATCCAGATTGCGGCATAATCTGCCAGAAGAGAATGAAGATAATTGAAATTTGACAAAATTATACGTTTTAGCCTGTAATGAACGGAAAACTACCAAGATCATTAAATTTTTCACTTTTTATCCCTGAAGAATATCGAAATATGCAGACAATTTTAATGATGGTGCACACCTTCGGAAATTCCTATCACATAACGGATTGCACAATCTCCGTTCAATTTGGAATGATCTACAACCTTAGTCTTATGACTTTTTGCCGTATCTGTATCCCTTTTACGTTTGATTTTTCTCTATTAATCGATGTTAAATCAATTTGGAATTTTCACATGCATAATTCATACTTTCAATTACTTATATGAAATACAGAATCATCAAACTCTTCACGAAAATTGGCCCACCCAGTAGCCATATATGAGCAAATGTTATGTACGTAGCTGTCACATAATTATCCGAAAAGTAATGTAATGTGAGATAATCTTGTAAAAACGTTACCCTGTTCCACGTTTCTAACTCAATCTGACCCAAGAATAGACGACATATCACAGGACCAGCCATTTAGGCCACTAAATCCGGCGTGTCTTATGGTATAACCCTTTGTCGATATGACGTACGTTTAGTAGCAGTTAATCTGTAAATGAAGGTCTTCAATATTGTAAACACGCATATACTTTCGTATGTCGATCTATATTATATTCACTGATGTCGACTTGTAGCGATCGAGAAAGGGTGGGTCTGCTATTGTAATCAGTACTCCCCACACCGACTTTGACTGGCAGGAGGAAAGGGTTCCTTCTCTAACTCCCGTGTAACTGTCATTAGTAAGGAAGGCCTAAAATTGTATTGAATAGTTCACTTCTCGATTTGACTTGCAGCAGGCAACTGAGCATGCAGTTTTGTGTAAAACTCCCCTACCCGATTGTGTTTGGCAGTAGGCAAGGGTGACCGCCATTATAAAGAAATGTCCTCATCTAAAATGTGACTGGCATTAGGCATAGTGGCCTGCTATTTTGATGGAAACTCACCAACTTGGTGTGACTGGCAGTAAGCTGGCTGGCAGTAGAAGAATGGGCCTGGCATTATAATGATAACTGCACAACTCAATTTCGAGTGATAATACGGTAATTGCCTGCCATTATAATAAAAACTCCTCAACTCTAATCTGTCTGGAAGTAGGAAAGGGGGCTGCCATTTTAACGAAAACTCCCCAAATCGATTCTGTCCGCGTAGTAGGCAATGGGGCCTGCAATTATAATGTAAACTTCCCAACTCGATTGTGAATGGCAGTAGGCAAGTGAGCCTGCCGTTATATCACAAATCCGTAACAAACACTTTACACCGGAAACAACGTACGGGGACCTTCCCATGCTCTTTATCGGATAACGCTAAGAGACATGCAATTTTAAAACAATCTTATTTACTGCATGTACACTATTTACTTCGATATTCGAATACAATGAAGAATACCGTAGCGAAGCACGGGTACATTCGCTAGTCCAAAATAAGAACGTGTCCATGATTATTTTCACGTACGTTTCTGAGGTAGGAGTAGTAGGTACGGCGTCAACGAGGTTAGTGAAGATCGGGCCTCGACTTGAATGTCTGGGCACACATTCGCAGCTTCGAGGTCAAGTCGGGCGGGCGGCTGCGAGTGATGACCAAGTCCAAGTCTTCTGCTATTCTTGACACCATTGATGGCTCCCTTCATATATACAGCTATAAGTCATTGATCTGATGTGTGATCCGACATTGAAAGATGGTTTTAGAACTTCAAGTACAAACATTTAAGAATTCTATACAATTTATAGCAAGACCGCTTGCCTCGTCTTCATCAAAGGGCAGCATCTATGTTTGGAACGACGTATTCATTTGGAGAACTTTTTTCAATCGTGAAAATAACGAAGTCACGGATGCGATCCACACTCGCGAATACTTGAAGTGCAACTGGAATTTTGTCGCTGGATATACAAGGACGAAGAGTACAGCGTTGGTTCACTTGTGTAAGGAAAAGAGCATATTTATTTTTTACCTGATAGAAAATAGGCTACATATTTTTACATGAAGTTGTTTGAACTTGCTATCATTCTAATACAAATTGTACTATACAAATATGGAAGTTGTGTTTTGTGTCGTACGTATTAGAATTAAACGCCATAGAACCAGCCTAAAGACTATTACAGAAAAATTGCAGACACTTTTTGACTTGCCTACGTAGATGTAGGCTGCCATAGTTGAGTATAGAAGAAAACTAAGGAGGAGATACGCATCAACCTGTGTAGATGTGCGCTCTAGGATAATGCAATGGTATGATTGAAAGGAAAGGAGCACGATTTATTCTGGGGTAAGGAGACGAGCTGCTCAACTAAGTTGTGTGTTCCGAGCTGTCAGTGGAGAGATGGTGTGGAATGACGTTAAAAGAGCTGAGCTTTTGAAAGAAGGAAAGATCATAGTATAAAATTAATGTTGGAATTCAAGAGGACAAATTGAGGCAAATATCCATTTATAGAACGAGGAGTAAAATGATTTAACAAAGGAAAAGTTCGATAAAATTCCAAGTTCTTTGGAAACGTTCAATGAAAGGTTAATCTACCACCTGGGCTATAGCCTTAAATTAAGATCATTGACTGATTGATTGATTGATTGATTGATTGATTGATTGATTGATTGATTGATTGATTGATTTATTGATTGATTGACTGACTGATTGATTGATTGATTGATTGATTGATTGACTGATTGATTGATAGATTGATTGATTGATTGATTGATTGATTGATTGATTGATTGATTGATTGATTGATTGATTGATTGATTGATTGATTGATTTGCACCTTTCCTTCTCATACATCTCCACAGTATCTTTCTTTCGAAGTTCTATCTAGATCTATCAGTACTAGATGTAGATCTCTCCCTATTTTTCAATCAGCTGCCGTGTTAAACAGTAGATCGGTTGCTCCCTTCGCTGAAATTACATGCGTGGAAAACGAAATAAAAATCCTGATATAACAGTGTTAGAATAGGTTGAAGCAGTACTGTATTCGCATAGAGACCGTAAGAGAGATCAGTGTGGATATCTTGAAAATAAAGTTATAGTTAGCATACCCGCGGAGGCAAGCCATGAACAGAGCGAATCCACGCGGGTACTAGTCATCAATGATCGCCGAAGAGGTTCGTGAAGGGAACTTGGGAACCTACAGCCCCAGTGTTTTACGCATACGTCACCTACATCGTCTTTTACCACAACACGACACACTACCCACAGTTTCCTCAATGTGTTCCGCATATGTTAAAATGCTATTTGTACATGTGTTCAGGTCTCGAAATCAAAAGTATAGGCTACGCTGTTGGTTTAAATGACCGTTAAGGACGCAAACAGTGCCTAGAGACATGTGAAATATGATTTCCACTTAAAAGAACAATTACAAATGCTTTCTTTCTTTCTTTCTTAATCTGGTTTTCCCCCGGATTCAGCGAGGCATCCCACTTTTACCGCCTCATGGGCAGTATCCTGGATCGTAAGACTTTCGGTCGAGGGATACAGCCGGGGAGGAGGACCAGTATTTCGTCCCCGCGGCCTGACTTGCTATGCTGAAGAGGGGCCTTGTGGGGACATGAGAAGATTTCAGGGGATTGAAGGAAGCGGCCGTGGCCTTAAGTTACGAACCCCGACATTTGCTTGGAGGAGAAGTGGGAATCCACGGAAAACTACTTCGAGGATGGCTGAGGTGGGAATCGAACCCCCTCTACTCAGATGACCTCCCGAGGCTGAGGGGACCCCGTTCCAATCCATCGGACCACTTTTCAAACTTAGAGGCAGAGCTGGGAATGGAGCCCGTGCGTCCGCATGTAACCACTACACAAGAGAAGCAGACACGAACGTTTTATTACTAAATACAATATGTCTTACTTGTTGAATGAAAACAAATTGCTGCAAAAACTCTCATAAATCCTGGTCGCATTTTGTTCAAATTCCTTTGTACAACTTCTCTTGTTTCCTGATCTGATGATACCTTAGCCTTCATCTGCCGTTCTTTTGTTGTGGGAGCTAATTTTTACGGAGATGGTGGTCACATTACAGAGACACATAAGCGAATGTGGCGCAAGCCGCGCGCCACCTCCCAAGTCGTGACGAGAATGCGGATTATTGAAATTGCTGCGCTCGTGGTGAGATATTGCAGCCTAATTCTGAGCCGCATTTAAAGCGAACAGTCTCGTCTCCCCTGTACGAGCACACCACTCATGTCACCGCTTGTAATTATTTTCTTACATCAGCAAAAAATTTCCAATGATTTAGATTTCTTTTCCCTGTACTTTTGTATGAAGTAATTAACGTGCTACTCATATTTCTTTCAGGCTGAGTAAACCTCGTGGACATGTGCCCCTCCACAAGTGGGAATCTCATTAATAAAATGTCCGACTTCCTGACGGATGATCGAACCAATGTCTATCCATCCTTTACCCACTTCGCCAAGGGAGCTCGTATATCACATGTCTTGCAACTAATTCACTTGTTCTATTTATCGTTATCTAGTTTATTTTTCTTCACTTAATTCTACTTTTCTTTAATGTACTTCTGTAACTGGACAATAATAATAATAATAATAATAATAATAATAATAATAATAATAATAATAATAATAATAATAATAATAACAATAATAAGGTATTGGAGAGATTGATTGTAATCAATCTCCATGTTACAACTAAGGTATTGAGCCACACAGGTTGACTCAAAATATTTTCTGGCTGTTATTTTACGGCTTTAAGCTAACCCTCCTCCTTTCTCCGGGCTTGAGACCTGCAATAGCATGAGTTACTCCATGCACTCAATCCACTGAAAAGATCACCAACGCCATCAGGAAAAGGCGATTTCAGTTCTATGGCCACATTCTCACAATGAACAAAGACAGCCTCACCAAAAGGATGCTCAACCTTGCTCTCCCAATGAAAGTCAATAACAACTGGATTAGTGAAATAGAAAAAAAGACCTTCAGGAAATTGATATCCCACAGGAAATTGTTCAAGATCGACACCAATTCAAGAAAGCAGTCAACAGCCATCATTGTGCTGAGAAAGTGAATACCAGGACCAATAAGTCATGGACGGAAAAACGCAGGAAAATGTTCAGTGCCCAGATGAAGTAATTTTGGGAGAAGTAAAAATCAACATGAGCTAAGTAAGTTCTATCGCACTCCGCAAATGGGCATAACGCTGTAAAAATAATAATAATAATAAGAAGAAGAAGTAGAAGAGGAATAAGTTCAACAGACATTCTAGAAAGAGACATATTTGGACGGAAAGTAAACAATTTTGAAGTTACATGAGAGCAACCACAACAAAGACCAACGTGGTCGGAAGCCTAATGGAACAACAAGAACAACCCGAGAATTATTGATAGTTATTTGCTTAACTTCTTCTAATATCGGTAGAATTCGCTGCTACTACTACTACTACACAAATGGGATGTTTTATCACCTATCCTTTTTAACTTGCCTTAGAGAAGGTCATCAGAGAATGAGAAAATCCCTCCAACGAAGGAAAGTTCAAAGTTGACTCAGTTGTAGGGGATCTAAAATTAGACTTCACATAGATATCCTCGCTTTTGCAGGTCCTGGCGCTGTCCGTTGAAGCAACTGAGCAACCAATTGAGGAAATTTGTCATCAGGCACGTAAAGTATGACTCGACGTCTCAACTGAAAAACGAAATATATGGCCAATAGTAAGGACAGTCGATTTAAGATAAAAAGTAACACGCGCTGATGTTCAAAATTTGAAACTTTCAAATATTTAGGAGAGTGGCTAGATATGAGGAATAATGAGAAACAAGGTGTGCAGGCGAGATGAATTCAAATGAAGACTCTTGAGGCATACTACAAAGAGCGCTATCATGGGGGGTAAGATCCGACACTACCAGACCCTATCAGAAACACTGAGCTTGAGAAATAAGACCTCAAAACGACAAATGGAGAAACTAGAACGAAGGAGAGAGAAAAAGATCTTAGGACCCATTAAAAAGAGAGGAATAGGGAAGCTCAGAGAAAATGAAGAAGTGCATAACAAGACGGCCAAATGAACAGACGTCATCAGAACAAGGAGGCTGACTTTCTTTGGCCACGTGTTCCGTTTGTCTCATAGCAGACTGGCGAAGCAGATCCTAACGCAAGTTTGGAACCTCAAAGACAAAATTAGATGGCACGAAACGGCGGCTGACGATCTCAGGCTGAGCGGGATAAGTGAAGAAGATGTAACAGTTAAAAAAAGTCAAGGATTAGATGGTACCTGAAAATGAGATCAAACCAGTGACATGTCTTCTCTGGTTAGAGAACAGAAGAAGCGACATGTGGACCAGGAGACGTAAACATGTTTGGAAACATAAATGAACGTGGTCGCAACGAAGTTAAAATAATAAGCTAAAGGTCTTAGAAAGAAGAATCGTGCGCGCTGTACAGATGAAAACTTCGAGCAATAAAGAACTTTACCAGGTGGCCGAAAGAATCTTAGAGACAATGAAAAGGAGGGTGTTGGCATTTCTAGCTCATTTGTACGTAATGGACGGAACTAGAATTAGCAGACAGATATTTGATTACTTCTGAAAAAGAAGACCAGTACATCATGGATTAACGAAGGCACAGACTGGTTCAAATGTTAGACAGAAATATATTTAGGAACACAGTGAATAATATGGAAGGATTTCAAGCAGAAGGAAGACCGGGGGAAGAACGGCAGCGAACGCATGAAGGACACAGAGGAAACTAATACAAAGAGAGAAAGAAATGAGGTGGTAGCATAATCCTCAGTGGTCAATTCCCGTATAATAATAATAATAATAATAATAATAATAATAATAATAATAATAATAATAATAATAATAAATCGCCTACGAAGTGCTCTCACGTGAAACCATCAACCAGATTGGAACAAATCAGTGAATATCAGGCAGGCTTCCCACGACACCGATCATGCGCAGAACCAATCTGGAACCTCAAGACGATTTTGCAACACCGCCAGTCGAACCACACAGTCGTCACTTCTGTAGACTTCAAAAAAGCATATGACTCTGTTGAACGCATCACCCTGTTCAATATACTCCATGAATGCGGTGTGGATAGCAAAACAACTGTGTTAATTGAACAGACTTTGACAGACAAAAACTCTAAAGTAAAATTCATGGGTGAAATCTCCAAACGTTTTTAAGGGTTGTCCCCACTCTTGTTTAATCTGACACTGGATGATATCATCAAAACCTGGGAGATGGAACTATCTACGGTAAGTATCGGAACCAAAGATAAGAGAATCAACACAAAGTACCTTGCTCTTGTTGACGACACGGACTCCTGCCGTGGGAAAACTTCACGAAATCGCTATCAAAAGCGGCCTGCAAATCTCTTACGATGAAACACAATACATGGACTCGGAGAACCAAAGCCTGACATGACTTGCAACCAAATATGGCAACATCACAGAAGTTAAGCACATCGAGTACTTTGGTGAAATTATCGGGAACACTGGAAGTGAAAAGATAGGTAATATAACACGTGCAGAAAATTTACGTAAGGCCTAAACTATCATTTGGAATATGTACAGTAAGAAATCGCTTTCCACTAAAGCGAAACTCCGACAGTACCAGACAGTTGTTCTCCCAGAGGCACTCTACACAACTGAGACGTCATCGTTAACCATGATCGTCAAGGACATAGAGAAAATAGTAGGGCAGATCCTCAGGAAGATCGAAGACAATATCTGGATGTGTAAAACCTCGGAAGAACTGTATTCTGTGACTGAGCGATTCTTTTCAGTTGCACGGAGAGGCGCATGAATGGACGACTCTCGACCGACCAAAAAATATTTTTCAGCATTAACGGAAACCGACAAACCGAATCTCGCTGGTTGGTAGACACTCAAAGTGACCTTGCAGAAATACACGGACCACACTGAGACAGAAAATCAATTCATATAAGTTCACATCCAAGAACTCAATAGCCGGGAACTTGAAACTCAAAAATGCTTGGCCACAAGAGAGAAGACAAGCCCATAGCGAAAGGGTGAAGAAGCTCCGGGAAGATAAGAAGAACAAGAAATCCAGTGCTAAATAATGATTCTACTTGCTCCTTAGAATGAAAAACGCATTAAATAATAATAATAATAATAATAATAATAATAATAATAATAATAATAATAATAACAATAATAATAATATAATCTGGTGGGAACATAAGTCCGCCTGCAGACAGCGCGGAGAGACCACAATCCGCTCTACACAGCGATAACATAGGTGTACATGCACCGGAAAGGCCAGGAGTTAAGCCGGCAACTTGTCCGTCCATGTCGTTAAGTGGCTATGCATACCTTCCAGGCGTTATAAATGGCGACACGAACGGACTTTTATCCCCTCCGGATAATAATAATCGCATAGCCTCAGGTACAGTGTTCAGATATTTCAAATAGACGCCATTTTCGAGTTTCCCTTCAACTCTACCAAATGGCTGAGTTTTAACTGTCTTTGTCGGGGTAACAGCCAATGTGCGGCCAGGTAAGACATGGCGCGTGGAATGGACCCGACACCCCCTTCTGGGTTTGATCTCGCGACGTTGGTGTCCGGAGGTCGTCACTCTACCACTGACCCACACAGGGCTACACGAGCGATATCCACTTAATCTTCCGTCCAGACGAGGAGAGGGCATGAAATCTCTGGAAAGAATTTTACGCGAAGTGAGGTTTATCGATAGCACGTGGCCTCATGTCACGAGAGTCCCAGGAGACTCGCTGGGGCAGTAAAGAGGAAAACTTGATCAGAGTCGTCTTCCGTCTCCCGAGGTGGGCCGCTGGCATCTGAGAAGTCGCTATTTCCAATAGGTGATGTTATATTGGTGACCGTATTACATTAAAGAAAAAAAGGTGGTGGTAAGTATAATATTTGGAATTACTGTAAAATGTAATGGGATAAGACGAAGGAGAGGAAGGTTACAAATAACGCTGGTAAGATGCATAAAGGACCATTACAAGCCTGGTTCTTTTCTGGACTTTGATCTTTGACCTTCGTGTGCTGCTCCTTTCTTTTCAACGTCCACGTCTTTCCCGTCTTCAGCTTTGAAAAATCTAGTTGTATTTTAGTTTCCTCCTGAGTAGGTTGTGTTCTGGTCCATCTTCATAAGTGATTACCATCTCCTGTAGGTCCCTTTCCACCTCCTCGAACGAAGCTGGCTGGGTCTCCTTATCTTTAAAATAGGCTTCAATTTCATTCTCAGCTAGTGGCCATAAAACGCAAATCTCCTTCTCCCCATGACATCTGAAATGTTCTGGACATGCCGAGGTCTATATTCATCATTGTCTTTAATTCGGCCAAGAATTTTCCTTAGGATAATTGTTTCTTCGGGGCCGATGACCTATATGTTAGGCCCCTGTAATCAACAAACATCAATTCTCTCTTTAATTTTCAAATCTTTTTATCAGGCCTTTCTTTGCGTTCAGGGATGTTGTAAACGTCTTTGGTCAGCTGATAAACCATTTCCATTTTATTCATGCGCGACGCGAAAGCTTCTATTTCAGAGATGTTTGGTTCTATTCACTCGCCAAGATATTTAAAAGTATCCGTCCGTTTGATTGCTCCCTGGTTTACTTTTAGCGCTGTTGGCGCTGGCTTTATGTTAGTTATGAATTGCGTTTCCTCCAACGGTATCATTATTATTATGATTATTATTATTATTATTATTATTATTATTATTATTATTATTATTATTATTATTATTATTATCCAAAGAATATAGCCCTATTTGCCTGAAAGTATGTCAGGGCTATCGTTTATAACAATTCAATATTGAAGGTTATTCCAAGTTGAACGAAATACGGCATAGGAATATTATAGAGAATTGAAATCATTGTCTAAAAACGAATAAAACAAATAAACCGAAAACTGACGAGGAAAAATTTACATTACACTAATTGAGGTGTCCTTTTCTTTTGATGGTGTATAGTAGATGATGTGTTTTTGTGTTGTGTTTGAGTCATCAGTTCAAAGACTCGTTTGATGCAGCCCTCCATCCCACCCTATCCTGTGCTAACCTTTTCATTTCTACGTAACTATTGCTTCCTACATCTACTCTAATCTGCTTGTCATATTCATATCTTGGTCTGCCCATACCGTTCTTACCACCTACACTTCCTTCAAAAACCAACTGAACAAGTCCTGGGTGTCTTGAGATGTGTCGCATCATTCTATCTCTTCTTCTCGTCAAATTTAGCCAAATCGATCTCCTCTCACCAATTCGATTCAGTATCTCTTCATTCGTGATTCGATCAATCCATCTCACCTTCAGGATTCTTCTGTAACACCACTTTTCAAAAGCTTCTATTCTCTTTCTTTCTGAGCTACTTATCGTCCATGTTTCACTTCCATACAATGCCACGCTCCATACGAAAGTCTTCAAAAACATCTTTCTAATTCCGATATCAATGTTTGAAGTGAGCAAATTTCTTTTCTTAAGAAAGCTCTTCCTTGCTTGCGCTAGTCTGCATTGTATGTCCTCCTTACTTCTGCCATCGTTAGTTATTTTACTACCCAAGTAACAATATTCATCCACTTCCTTTAAAACTTCATTTCCTAATCTAATATTTCCTGCATCACCTGCCTTCGTTCGACTGCACTCCATTACTTTTGTTTTGGACTTATTTATTTTCATCTTGTGCTCCTTACCCAAGACTTTGTCCATACCCTTCAGCAACTTCTCGAGATCTTCTGCAGTCTCAGATAAAATAACAATATTATCGACAAATCTCAAGGTTTTGATTTCCTCTCCTTGGATTGTGATTCCCTTTCCAAATTCCTCTTTGATTTTCTTTACTGCCTGTTCTATGTAAACATTGAAAAGGAGGCGGGACAAACTGCAGCCTTGCCTCACTCCTTTCTGGATTGCTCCTTCTTTCTCGATGCCCTCGATTCTTATCACTGCAGACTGATTTTTATACAGATTGTAGATAATTCTTCGTTCTCGGTATCTGATCCCAATCACCTTAAGAATCTTAAATAGTTTGGTCCAGTCAACATTATCGAATGTCTTTTCTAGATCTACGAATGCCATGTACATGGGCTTGTCCTTCTGGATTCGATCCAAAATCAGACGTAAAGTCAGGATTGCTTCACGTGTTCCTACATTTCTTCTGAAGCCAAACTGATCTTCTCCCAACTCAGCTTCAACTTGTTTTTCCATTCTTTTGTAAATAGTACGTGTTTAAATTTTGCAGGCATGAGATACTAAACAAATGATGCTATGGTTTTCACACCTGTCAGCACCGGCTTTCTTGGGAATAGGTATAACAACATTCTGCTGAACATCGGATGTTACTTCTCCTGTCTCGTACATCTTACACACTAAATGGAATAATCTTACCATGCTGGTTTCTCCTAAGGCAGCCAGTAATTCAGAGGGAATGTCATCAATTCCAGGTGTCTTGTTCCTATTTAGGTCACTCACAGCTCTGTAAAACTCTGACCTCAAAATTGGGTCTCCCATTTCATCAGCATCAACAGCCTCTTCATGTTCCAGAACCAAATTATCTACATCTTTACCTTGATACAACTGTTGGATATGCTCCTGCCATCTTTCTGCTTTGTTTTCTTTCCCTAGAAGTGACTTTCCATCTGAGCTCTTAATATTCATACACCTAGATTTCCTTTCTCCAAAGGTTTCATTGATTTACTTGTATGCAGCATCTACCTTTCCTAAAACCATACAACCTTCGACACTCTTGCACTTCTCCTTCAGCCATTCTTCCTTAGCTACCTTGCACTTTCTATCCACTTCATTCTTTAATCGCCTGTATTCTTTTCTGCCTTCTTCATTTCTAGCATTCTTGTAGTTTCGTCGTTCATCAATGAGGTCTAGTATCTCCTGAATTATCCACTGATTCCTAGTTGATTTCCTTCCTAACATTTCTTCAGCAGCCCTACTGACTTCATTTTTCATGACTATCCACTCTTCCTCTATTGTGTTTCCTTAATCCTTTTCATTTAGCCCTTGTGCAACATGTTCCTTGAAACAATCCCTCACACTCTTTTCTTTCAACTTGTCTACATCCCATCTTTTTGCATTCCTCCCTTTCTTCAATTTCTTCAATTTCAGATGGCATTTCATGACCAACAAGTTGTGGTCAGAGTCCACGTCTGCTCCTAGGAAAGTTTTGCAATCCAACACCTGGTTTCTGAATCTCTGCCTAATCATAATGAAGTCTATTTGATACCTTCCAGTGTCTCCAGGACTCGTCCACGTATAAAGCCGTCGTCTGTGGTGTTTGAACCAAGTATTGGCAAAGACTAAATTATGATCGGTGCAGAATTCAACCAGCCGACTTCCTCTTTCGTTCCTTTGTCCCAATCCGAATTCTCCTACTGTATTACCTTCTCTTTCTTGGCCTACCCCTGCATTCCACTCTCCAATCACAGTTAGATTCTCGTCACCTTTTACACATTGTATTAAATCTTCTATCTCTTCATATATTCTTTCGACATCCTCATCATTCGCTGAACTAGTAGGCATATAGACCTGCACTATTGTGGTGGGCATTGGTTTGGTGTCTATCTTGACGATAATAATCTTTTCACTATGCTGGTCGTAGTAGCTTAGCCACTGCCCTATTTTCTTATTCATTATTAAACCAACCCCTGTTTGATTTTATGTTGATAATTCGGTAGTCGCCTGAAAAAAGTCCTGTTCTTCCTGCCAATGTACTTCACTTATACCAACTACATCTAACTTTAGTCTATCGATCTCTCTTTTCAGATTCTATAACCTACCACAACGATTCAAACTTCTAACATTCCACGCTCCGACTCGCAGAATGTCAGTATCCATCTTCCTGATGATTCATACAGAGATAGCTGAATGTCCTTGGGAGTTATTTACGGCTGTAGTTCCCGTTGCTTTCAGCCGTGTAGCAGTATCAACACAGCTATAGAAAATGAAATACGGAGCAAGTAGCCGCGCGGTGACGGTCGGTACTCGGGAGGTAGTGGGTTTGATCCCCACTGTCGGCAGCCCTGAAGTTGGTTTTCCGTAGTTTCCCATGTTCACACCTGGCTGTTCCTTGATTAAGGCCATGGACACTTCCTTCCCTATTCCGTCATTGCCATTAGACCTGTGTGACGTAAAACAGGTTGTACAAATAAATGAGCTACCGTCATACAGAGTCCTACGGCGACGATGGGATAGGAAAGGGCTAGGAGTGGGAAAGAAACGACCGTGGCCTAATTAAGTCCGTTACTTTCATATTTCGTCTAACCAGAAAATATTGCTGATAATAGCAAATTTCAGAATATTCAACATCGGCACGAAACAGTGCAACAAGCTCAGAGAACTACAATATAGTTGTATTCCAGTTTTGATCAGTTATGACTTAGCGATAAAATGCAGTAAGGTATGAATTGGCAGTGTACTAGCAACAGATATACCATCATCTTCATGAATCACTAGTAGTGCACAGTTTTATCACCTTGAGAGAAATTGTTTTGGGATAAGCAGGTTCCATTAAGATGAAGATTAACTGTACAGAACATTCCTCGTTCCATTCACCACATACATACATCCAAAATGATACGAATATCAGCAAAATAAAAGCAGTGAAGATGAAATTCAAATAAGGTACGCGTTAGGAAACAAGGAGTGACGAAACCCCTCAGTGAGATCTGTGTCGGAGCCAGGCTGAAATAGTTTGGTCATCTCAAAAGTATGGCCCCACAAAGAACAGCTATAGTGTTGCTTGAGAAGGAACTGGAAAGCAAAATATCAAGAGAGGTCGGCCAAAGAAGAGATCGATCGGTGAGATTAGAAGTGATCTGGGTGGACGAGGTCTGGATTTGCAACACGTAATGGAAGAGAAAAGCAAAAGCAAGCAAGGTCTTTCTTAAGAAAAGAAAAATCCTGGCTTCGAACACTGATATAGGAATTATAAAGTTTATTTTCGTATAGAGCGTGGGAGTGAAACATGGACGATTACTAGCTCAGAAAGAAAGGGATTGAAGGTTTTGAAATGTGGTGTTACAGAAGGTAGGACGAATAGATATAATCACGAACGAGGAGAGAATTGGTGAGGGGAGATCTGTTTGGCAAAATTTGACGAGAGGAAAGAAGATCCCCTGTGGGTGGGGGCGATAGAATAACATCCACAGTATCCCCTGCCTGTCGTAAGAGTTTACTAAGAAGGGTCCCACGATCTCTGAACTTGGGAGCGTGGGTTGGCGACCATACGGCCATTAGCTGAGTCCTGACTTTTTTCACTTATATGTGCCAGACTCCTCACTTTCATCTATACTCTCTTGGTCAACTATTGTTCTTTTCCGACCCCAACGCTATTAGGTTTGCGAGGGCTAGGGAGTTGTCTTCCTTTGGCCGATACCTTTACTTTTCGAAGTGTCGGATCCCTTCCAATTTTCTCTCTGATTAGTGTTATATAGAGGATCTACAGTCAATGAAACATACATCAAGATAGTCGAAGTAACAATTTTCTATTTTAAAAAAAGCTGAAAATATTCTTCTTTTACCAATACCAACTTTTGCACTCCCTTTTACTTTGTAAAAAACGGTCACAATAACATGTTAGGCCACAGAAATCCAGGCCCAACTTGTTTCGAAATTTAATGACGGCGCATGGACGTGAAGCCCAGCGCAGTCCACTGCTACAGTGATTACCTGTGATAAGGAGCTGCTCTCGATCCCATCAATCGCAGCACTCAAGGTAGTCGCTTACACGGCAGTAGACCCGAGCGGAGGAGCCAAGCTCATGAAGTTGGAGAGATATCCCCCTGTTGTCGGCTGGTGACCACGGTACTCCTAGCTGAGTATGACATTGTTTTCAGTCAGAAGGGTGGAAAGCGGGGATGTCCCCTCTCACCAGTAATGTTCAATGCTTTTAGAGAACTCATGTTGGAAGAAGCACTAGAAGGATCATATATGAGTTCCTCTTCTGCTTTGAGTCATCAGTCCGTACATTGGTTTGATGCAGCTCTCCATGCCACCCTATCCTTTGCTAATCTTTTCATTTCTACGTAACTAATACATCCAACATCTGCTCTAATCTGCTAGTCATATTCATGCCTTCGTCTACCCCTACCGTCTTTTCGCCTACACTTCCCCAAAAAACTGAATAAGTCATGACTGTCTTAAGATATGTCCTATCATTTTATCCCTTCTTCTCGATAAATTTAACCAACTCGATCTCCTGTCACCCGTTCAATTCTCTATCTCTTCATTCGTGATTCGATCTATCCATCTCACCTTCAGCATTCTTCTGTAACACCACATTTCATAATCTTGTATTCTCTTTCTTATCGTCAATGCTTCACCTCCATACAATGCAATGCTCCAGGCGAAAGTCTTCAAAAACTCCTTTATAATCCCTGTATCAACGTTCGAAATGAGAAAATTACTTTTCTTAACAAAGGCCTTCCTTGTTTCTGCATTTTATGTCCTCCTTACTTCTGCCATTGTTAGTTAATTTACTACCTGCATCTACTTCTTTTAAGACTTCATTTCCTAATCTAATATTTCCTGCATCACCTAACTTCATTCGCCTGCAGTCCGTTACATTTGTTTCGGACTTACTGATCTTCCTTTCATGCTCCTCACCCAAGACTCTGTCGATACTATTTAACAATATTTCTCCCGATCTTCTGCGGTCTCAGGTAAAATATAATATCATCGGTAAATCTGAGTTTTTTTTATTTCCTCTCCTTGGATTGTGATTCCCTTTCCAGATTTCTCTTACACTTCCTTTATCATTTGTTCTATACAAACATTCAAAAAATGGAGGGGCATAAACTGCAGCCTTTCGTCTGGACTGGTGCTTCTTTTCCAAACCTCCCGATTCTTATCACTGCAGATTGCAGTACTCGGTGTGGGTATGTATGGGAATATAACATTGGTCAGGATAATAAAGTTTGCAGATGGCCAGGTCTTCGTAGCAGGTAGAATATCTTTATTAAGATCAATAATTTCTAGAATTCCAGCCACTGTTGAAATGTATGGAATGAAACGTTCGTTGATAGAACGCATGGCCATGGCAACAATCATAAAAAGAGGTAGACTTGGAGTTGATTAAGTCTAAACATTGCTCTTCGTAGGTTTATGTGCAACCTTGTTTTAAATATTTTCTAAATCGTTCTTCTTTTCCTAACCTGTTTAAATTTCGAACCAAGAGCACCTCAGAAACTTAATTAAACTTCCAGTCTGTCATTTGGTAATTGTCATGCTATGTGAGGAAATTAAAGCTGAACATAGATGCATCTTTCAATGCAGAAATCCCGTAAGTCTGATGAATAGAATGAATGGGATGACACTGGGAACTCTCGGAATGGTTGATTTGCGGGGTTTCTGAACGCAACTATTGTTGATCACAACTCCTGGAGACCTCTACCGTTCTTTCGATTGAATCATCGGGATATGAAAATGAAGTTTCAGGTGTCGCAGTATAAATATATCGTGTATTCTGGGGGGACTACCCTGTACATTGATGGTCTTATAAGGTGAAACCTCAGGCTTCTTAACGGTACTCCCACTGCAATTGTGATCCTAGAAAAAAGAGCTTGCAAACAGAATCTTCCAAATTATATAAAATGCAGGATATAAAAACACTGGAAGGACACATACCGAATGAAGAGAACATTCAAAGATTCTGGACAACCGTGTATGACTGAGATATCACTGACAGAGAGACTGGTTAAAAAAAGTTGTTCATTTCAAAATCATTTCTACGGTGAGTACATTCATAAGAACACAATTTTCGTAAGTTTCTAGCGATGTTTTTACTAAGTGACATGGAAATTATTATCTAGATGAATACTGTAATTCAACATATTATTCAAGACACACGTGCCATGTCATGATAAAAATGTCTCATTAGTTTTTGAAATGCCGCAAGTCATGATCATGTAAACCAGTCTTGCAACAATTGTAATATTTATACAAGCAAATTTCATGTCTCCATGCATTGCTGAATCATGATTTACATTTTAGAAGCAAGAAAAGCATTTAATAGTTATCTATGTAATTAATTATTCAGTTTTCTTATTTTCCCACAAATTTACAATTCCTGACTTACGGGGTTTTAAAAACAACCGATCAATTATAATTTCCAACTAATTTTTCCAAATGTTATTACCACATTATTTTTCAACATAGCCGGACTCATTCCTGTATCATAAGAAGTTCAGCATTTTCGGTAAACGCTTGCCTGTAATTTACATTTAATGAATTGAATTAATTGACTTGTTCGATAATTACGTATATTTCCGTATATCATTGTCCGTGACATTTTTTTAGTTAATAAACGTACTTCTAGGGGGACCATGAAAGGAGTGTAGCGATAAAACAAATATTCCCCTTCTATACTCTAATTGTTTATATCATATGCTCTTTGCTAGTCTTTACGTGCTCCTTTGTGTGAATCTGTTCATGCTCCCTCTCCCTTTGTCCCACACTGTAATTACTTGAATATGGACCGTGATGATGTCACAAACTTCCAGGGGTGACGCAGGACGGCAAATGGATCAATTTGGGATAAGGAACCGTATTCCGGGAACAATCGAGTCAAATTTAAGCAAAATTTACCTGCAGGACTTTCAGACGCTACTCCATTAACAAGGAATGTTCGAAATGGCGTCCCCCTGTGTCAATGCAGGTATTACGTTCTATCGTACCCGTTCGAACATGCCGGTGTCGTCTGAACAACATAATAAGTGTTTACTCGGAAGTTTCATCCCTGAAAGCTTGTTACACCCTGTATAGTTTAGGACAGGAACACGCTACTAGGTGGCTTCCTGGCACGTGCGACAACATACTGTACCAGGAAAGGATTAGGGGCCAGAGCATGGGAAGGATCTCAGGTAGTGTTCAGTTCCTTATTGGAGCAGGTACAGAGATGGATAGTGTCGCAGGGCGAATAATAGATGGTAAAATCTTTTTGACAGTAATTATCAAACATATTCATGAAAACCACCCTGCAGTTGAAACTTCAAACTCAAATTTGCAGCCAATATTTTCAAGAATGCAAAATAAAACATCCATGATGTTGTATTTCTGAGACATCCAAAGTACATATCACTTTCTTAGTGATGGTAAACACCCTACAGTTCATCTAACATGGACTTAAATACCAAAATAACAATTTGCACCTTGAATTTCATTTTAAGTCCATCACTCGTGATGCAAGCCTACAGTTTTTCTAATATTTTTGAACATAATATTAACACACACTTTCATGAACAAGTTGATAGTTCAAATTTAAAAAAAATTTAATCACTTCCTGTACACTCCTACACTTCATCTAAGTTGAGAAACAAAATAGAGCACTTGCAAACTCTAGAGTTCATCTACGTGAAATTACTTCAAATTATAACAGATTTTAAAGATGAATTTACAGTTCAAGAACAAGATATGAAGCCTTATTGAATTATTATGAATAGCAAGCTGAAATTCACACGAAGCACTTTTCTGTTGTTGGAGCACTATGATTAACTGAGTGCTTTGTTAAAAGTCAGTTAGTGGAATTACTCACCCAAATTATGAGATCACCTGGAATCTGCTTATAAGTGTTGGTGCTGTGCTGTCCTGCGGCTTGGTGGCTGGAACTTTCCGCAGCGTGACAAGTCCGTTCAGTGAAGATACCACGTTAATCCCACGCTGTAAATGACTTTCGATGCAGCAGAATCTCACAACACTTTCCGATGTTCTTTCAGATAATGTCAACTGGCACTAGAGAGCTCTCAATTAGCACTAAGATTAGTATCATACACTGACATAAGTCTCAATGCCCAGTTCGTACGGTGTTGAATGCGTGTAAGTCAGGTTAATGAAGTATTGAGTTACAATCGTTTTCAGCATGGAAAACACAAGTTTTCACACACACAGTTTATAGAATTAGGATCTAACACTGTCACAGTTCATAATAGTCACTGATTATGTCTGAGGTTCGACCGTAGAATAATCATCACAGTCCATAAAACACTTGAAAAAACGTCATTAACACCAGTCTCTACAACAGTCTCTGGAATAATACTGTTCATAGATTAAGAAGATGTTATGACTGAATTTGCATAACACGAGTCCGTACGACTTAATATTGTCATAAAAAGTTCTTAATATTCAGTTAGTTTCTCGTAGGGGTGATCGAAAGTTCGAGAGAATACACGAAAAAATAGTAACATTTAGCCTTGTTATTTGGTGAATGTTTAGTGGAATAGTATCTCACACAGTCCACAACTGTACTAGTATAGGAGAAATGTGTCTCAGAATCGTTAAAATGGTCACAAATTAGAAGTTCAGTTTATCACACGCAATGTCTTATAATATTGTCACAGTCAATGATAAAGTTCAGAACTACGTGAAAATGACAAAGTCCACAATATCGTTAACTGGTAAATGAAATATTTAAATCTCCAATTACACTTCAATTTACAATTTATATTGCAACTTCACTCGGTTAACACACTCCTAAATACTATATAATGACGATTTAGACGGAGAAAATTTTAGAACATTTTAGAACGCGGCAGAAACTTTACTTGCTACGTCTTCGCACAATTTCAAAGTGTTCGAGTGTGACTTCTACATCCTCGCGGATCGCGACGGAGCATACTGTGCTTCTGTCATAATCGCAGAACACACTGGCAATAACCTCGGTTCGTTGACCTATTTATACCTGGCTGCGAGCACCGCTGGGAAGCAGGTGATGAAGGGGTGATAATACTTCCCAAACTTTAACTTGTTATATCTTGGAAACCAATGGACAGATTGATCCCAAATTTGCAGGGATGTACTTTCAGAATGTGGACTACAATTTAGTGTTGGTCTCATGTTAATTGATCCAGGCGTTAAAAATTTCAAAAATGGTTCCGAGAGAATTCTGAGGGGAGGGAAGCTACAGGCAGTGCTGACGTCACTTGGCCTTGCTCCACTCATGCGGTCTCCCTCACGCAGTGCAGTGAGAACGAGAACACTCTCTCGCACAGCTGTTTGTGCATCGGAACTTAGTCTCTCGCTCATGAATAAAGATTTATAACTCGTATGTGCCAGGGCCTATGCCTTCATGGTACAATACTAACATATTTTAAGTTTTGTAACATGTTACAAATAGGTGGAAAAACTTCAAACAGCATATTTTAATATTATGCGTTAATAAAAGAAGTATGTTACAGTTAATTCTATGGCCATCTTTTTATATGAGGTTAAAGTATATATTATTGAAATGTAATTTTCAGTGGTGTTTGAAAACTTCAGTCCAATGGAGTCTAATACGTAAACCAAGTCAAATGTGAGGCTTCATGTTGATTATAAAGGAAAATGACCGATGGCATATAGACAGTAAAAATAATTTACAAGACACGCTAGTCGTCAAGTGTTCGCCATTTCTGGTCAATAGGGACCAAACATGTTATAACACTTGTAGTCTTCCGTGTACATATTTTAATCTTCCCTGTTTTTGGCATTATATTACTCCATTGTAAATTGTCGAAGAATTATTCTTGAAAGTGTTCGGTCATTAAATCCCTTATTTGATGTACTATTAGCAACAAGAAAGACCCTCACTATTCTTTGTATTAAGAAGTTTCATGGTCTTGAACCACAAAGAATTTAAATTATATTTTAGTGAAAAGTAATTGTAATTTTTCGTCGAAGGTTTTTCTTAACATACCTGTTGTGTCCTGCTGGATATTACTTCCTTTGTAGGGAGCTGTGATGGAAATATTCCTTATCTTGCCCCGTCTCTTGTACCATCTACTAAATCCTCTATGTTGCCACTTCTACTCCGCCCTCAACAAGTTCATCTAGATTGTATACTATTGTTACGGCAACTTAGATCTGAAATTCTCAATAGTGTTTTCTGAAAAAAATATGAATGTATAGTTAACCAGACCGTCATGTGGTTACCTTAACGAGTCGAGGTCTGCGCTATTCGAGCCAGCCGAGCAAATACATTGCTCCCAATTTCCTCAGAGTTAAGAAATCAAATTTCAACAATATTATTTAAGCGCAGTTTAAATGACCATTTTGCTGAAAATTTTTGTTTTGTTTTTATGCAGACACATTATATGGAATTTGCTGATTATGTCGGTGTATTATTTATTAAATTTGGTTGACTGGAAGTATATTGAATTTAATTAGATGCATAGGGCATTTTCAGAATGTCATAATCCATTCCTTAGTTAAAAGCAAATATCTCAAAAACCATATGTCCTACAAGGTTGTGGTTTGATTTAAAATATAGTGGAAGCCTTGCTGCATAGATTGGTAGTACTGGCATAATGGCTTTGATACTTAATTCAGTTCTGCATGCGAAATTCTGGGCGTGGAGCTGCAGTACTGAGCTCACTCGCAACCTCCAGGACAAGATCTGTAGTACCGATCTCCTTTCCCATTTACTTTCCTGAACCCTTCTTTTGCGCTCGTCATGATCGAATGAAATAAGTAACACACAGGATTAATAGTAAATTAACACAACAGAACAAAAAATTAAAAAATACACACGTACAATTTGTACTTATCTTCTTTTTTCGGCACTTCCTAGTTTTATTTCTCTTCGTTGTCGCTGCCAAAGCTCTTTGAGGAGGAAGAGGATGCGCTCTGATAAGATGATGAAGACTGCAGTGTTAGCGCGTTTTAGCAGTTTTTATTTTAAAATGCGAGTTTTAATGAAAAATTAATATTTGATTGCAATTCATGAAAAATCTAATGTTTTCAAACAAACAGGAACTGTAGAAGATAGAACCTTCATTTTTTTAGTTCATGTATAATACCCGAATGATATTATACCTCTAGAATGGCAGATGTAGTTTTTATATTTAAAGTAAAATGCACAAAAATATAAGGGAAATTGTAATAAAAAACAACAGGAAAATCTATCCTAACTCGCAGACAAAGCGACAAAGCCACGTTTATTTGTTTTTACAAATACTTCATAACAGACTTTCTAGTAATGGGAATTACAACATGTGCTTTAGATACCAGGCCAATGAGAAGGAATAAATATGTTCGGGAAAAGAAGCCCTGCTGTATCATAGTCTTCAGGGTTTTGTGTCTGAGAACTGCATGCATGCATGTCCAAGTACCCCTCCGCCCAGAATATACTTGGTCACGGAACAAAAGACCGAATTTTCTAATGTTACCACATCAATCTTTATTTTTACAATATAGTGAAGATGCAGTATGTACGGCAGGATTCAAGTGTACACAGCTTTTGTGATGAATACTATACATAAACAAACCAGATCTCCATCTTCGAATTAGGATCCCGGTCGTTTTCGTCTGTTCACACTCTATGCTAAGAAACTTGGACGATAAAACAGCAAGAAATCAAACGTCAGTGAGCGTTAAAAATTCTGTGCTATCTTAATGATGAGAATATTCATGAGTTATATTTTTGGGCTTATGTCGTGTAAATAATTGTAAACACACTCAACGTTTCGAAAGGAACCTTGCCTTTCTTCATCAGGAGACAAAAGAGAAGAGAAACGACATGGTGTGGCCATGGGAAGTCCTCTCTCTCTCCCGTTGTGGCCAATTTCTTCATGGAAAACTTCGAAGAGAAACCTTTGTCGTCGGCACCTTGCAAACCGAAGAACTGGTGCCGATATGTGGATGATACGTTCGTCGTACGGACAGAAGGTGAAGACAATCGTGGTCACTTTCTGGATCACCTTAATCGCCAGCACCCTTCCATTTGTTTCACCTTGGAAATGGAATCTGACGGCAAGATACCTTATTAAGATGTTCTCGTCACCAAGAAAGAGGATGGATCTTTAGGACACAGCGTGTATCGTAAGCCTACACACACCAATAGATATCTCCACGCAGATTCTCACCATCACCCTGCCCAGAAACATGGTATCCTTACGACTCTGACCACCAGGGCCAGGAGGATTTGTGAAGTGTCAGATCTACAAGAGCAAATTAACACCTTGAGAACCACCTTTGAGAGCAACGGTTACAGCAGAGCTTTGATCTCAAGGGTTCTGAAATCGGCACATAATCGGACGTCTGTTAAGAAAAAAGATGTAAAAGGAACTGCTTACCTACCTTACATACATAACACGACGGATCGTATTGCTAAAATCTTACGTAGGTACCATGTACGAACTGTTTTTGGAACATCAATTAAGATTAGGCAACTCCTGCGACCAACTAAGGATAGTTTGCCTAAATTACAACAACCTGGTATCTACAGAGTTCCCTGTACTTGTGGCAAGGTTTATATTGGGCAGACTTCGATAACGGTATGTACTCGCATCAAAGAACATACCAGATGTATCAGACTCAACAAACCTGATAAATCAGCTGTTGCTGATCATGCCTTAACACCTGGTCATGATGTCTTGTTCCAAGAAGTGGATGTTCTTGCCCGTATAAAGCAATATCGCCCAAGAATTATCAGGGAGGCGGTTGAAATACGTAAACACCCAGATAATTTCAACCGCGATACAGGTTACAACCTCAGTGAATCATGGCTACCTATAATCAGAACCATTAGAGAGTAATGCTTTGCTGTTACTATCCATTGTCTCTAGCATAGGGCAAAGATGGCGTCTCTTTTACATCTTTGGGCACCATTTGAAGCTTCCTTGTTGCTTTATCCTAGCAACCATCAATACGTTGTTTCTCTTCTCTTTTGTCTCCTGATGAAGAAAGGAAAGGTTCCTTCCGAAACGTTGAGTGTGTTTACAATTATTTACACGGCATAAGCCCAAAAATATATAACTCATGAATAGTTACACGGACCGTGAAAATCTAAATGATAATAATGATGAGAATATCTTCGAGTGAAGAAGTGTCAAATATTAAAGGTCTTGATGATGTTAAGCAAAAAAAAGTATCGTAGCTATTAACACGTCTTTCCTAGCGGTAATATGCAATGCGCCGCTCATACCTGAGGCAGGAACCAGAGGGAAAAGTCCACACGGGAGACCTCGAAAGCCGTTCATGAACCAGATCATAAAAGATATTGGTGCGGATCACTACGAGACTATGAAGTTGCATTACTATTGCGACCCCCTTGGATTATCGTCCCACAGTTGGAGGATAGCTGGTTTAGATAGTGGACCAACATGGTTGAAGAGTGAACGTTGTATTACTGACAGGAATGGATCTGGGGACTAGAGGAGGTACTTACTACTGTTCAGTTCATCCCTTATCGCGCTCCAGATATGTCGGACACGGTCCCAGAACCAGGAGTTGTGAAACGATAGGAAAATGTAACTTCCGATGTTTGGTTACAAATCAAATTAGGTATTTTCTTGCATGTTCTTTTGATACATTCAGAATACATTCATAACTATTTGGGTAGAATAAGACGCTTCTACATTTAATATTTTGTGATTGAAAAACATTATAATTTATTTTATAAATATTTATAAAACTTCCCTTAACTGAGGAACCTTTTTTCTGATAAAGTATTCGCACCCGACCCAAGAACCTTTCTTGATCTGCTGAAGTAAAATTATTGTCCTATTGTTTACAGAAGTTGAGAAATTATTAATTTTTATCCTAGTTGAAAACTGAAATTTTCTGTAAAATTTTCAGGGCTCTTCAAGCCTCCATGAACTAATCTCTACAGTGTATAAGAGACATTTACGTGACAGTTTCTAAGAAAAATGTACACAAATTTCAAAAAATTGCCTTACGGAAAATCTAAAGAGAATATTTGACTGGTATCTAATGACATTCAGCGTGCAGAGTTATGTTTACACCTAATTTTATTGCCTCACATAACTTCACAACAATAGTTGATACAACAAATTCGTCAGACAATATGCAAATTTTCTAAAGCACAAAAACGAAAATTGACATTTTTGAGCCTATCGCACATCCCGGCTCCAATAATAAACTTGCTGCAGAACAAGCGACACTTTTACCTCCAAGACCAGTCAATGTACCTGCTAAAGATATTTGTTGTCAGCTACGTCGAACCATCTTAGCGTCCTGGAATCGGAGTGGCTAGATGTCCGAATTCCCAACAAGCTGAGAGCAATTAAGAAGACAACTACCCTGTGGCGGTCCTCTTTCCGACCTTCACGGAGAGAGGCCATAGTACTATGCAGGCTGAGGGTAGGTCATTTACGATCCACGCACTCTTATCTCCTTAAGAGGGAAGACCCCCCAGTGTGTTCTTGTGGTGCCGACTGCACCGTGGCCCACATCCTCACAGAGTGCGCCGATCTCTCTGGCCTAAGACGGAGCCTCGGCCTGCAGGAAACACTCGGACGCATACTAGCCGATGACGCGAATACTGCTGATCTCGTCATCCGCTTTATGTGCGACAGTGGACTTATCAAGTGTATATAAATTACAAGTTTTCAATGTTCTTTCGGCTTAATAAGATGTTATGTTTATTTTAAACTCATATCCAAATTACTCCGTTGAATATAGAGTTTTAATTAACCTTCATTTCTGTTTCCACTTGGTTTGTTAATAGAGGAGGGTTACCCACTTGGACTTCCTATTAAAATAACAATCACCACCACCACCACTACCACCACGGAGGTGGTTGTTTTCTTGAAGTATGCACGGTACCTCCCACCGAACTTTATCTGTGGTAACGTACCTTCCAAGCCGTATCGTTGAGTATGAGATTACAACACTCTTGACAGAGCACTCCCGAGGCCAAGCTGTAACCATTAGGCTCGCACCTGGAAGTGCTCAACTAGACTCGCTCTCATCATACCCCATACATACATGCTGTTTCACTTCCTCCTTTAGATCCCATTCAAGTAATTTTCTTCCTGTCCTTTGGGTTTAAAACATGTAACGAGTGTGGAGCACGCCGAGGCTCGCATTGTAATTATCCCACGATGGACTGGTAATAAAACACCTTCCATTGTCGACTCAGTTGTTGTTGTTGTTGTTTGATTCATCAGTCACCGGGCGAGTCGGCCGTGTGGTTAGGGGCGCGCCGCTGTGAGCTCGCATCAGGGAGATAGAGGGTTCGAACCTCACTGTCGGCAGCCCTGAAGATGGTTTTCCGTGGTTTCCCCATTTTCACACCAGGCAAATGCTGGGGCTGTACCTTAATTAAGGCCACGGTCGCTTCCTTCCTATTCCTAGACATTTCCTGTCCCATCGTCGCCATAAGACTTATCTGTGGTGGTGCGACATAAAGCAAATAGCGAAAATAGCGATTCATCAGTCGAAAGGCTGGTTTGATGCAGTTCTCCACGCCTCACAATCCAGTGATAACCTATTCATTTCTCCGTAACTACTACATCCTACATCTCCTTTAATCCGCTTATCAACCCGCCTACACTTCCCTCAAAAACCACGTGAACAAATTCTGAGTGCCTCAAGTTGTTTTCTATCATTATATCACTACTTCTCGTCAAATTTTGAGAAATCGATCTCTTCTCACCAATTCGATTCAGTATCTCGTCATAACTGATTCGATCTCCCCATCTCACATTCAGCATTATTCTGTAACACCACATTTCAAAGGCTCGTATTCTCCTTCCCTCTTTCGCTTCCATACAATACCACGCTCCACACGAAAGTCTTCGGGAACATATTTCTAATTCCTATATCATTAGTTATAGTACCCAAGTAACAACATCCATCTACCTCCTCTAACCTCATGTAGTAATCTAATATTTCCTGCATCCCCAGACTTCGTTCGACCACACTCCGTTACTTTGGTTTTGGACTAATTTATTTCGTCCTGTACTCCTTCCCAAGGACTCTGCCCACACCATTCAGCAATTTCTCCAAATTTCCGCCAGTCTCAGATAAAATAACAATATTATCGGCAAACTTCAGGGTTTCGACTTCCTTTCCTTAGATTGTGATTCCCTTTCCAAATTAATCTTTGATTTCCTTTACTGCCTGTTCTATATAACCATTGAATAGGAAGGGGGGACTAACTGCAGCCTTGCCTCACTCCTCTCCGGATTGCTGCTTCTTTTTCCAAGCCATCGATTCTTCTCACTGCAGACTGATTTCTGAACAGATTGTATATCTCGGTGTCTGTTCCGGATCACTTTCACAATCTCAAATGGCTTGGTCCAATCAATATTATCGAATGCATACGATCGCCATGTACATGTTCTTGGTCTTCTTAATTCGGTCCTCTAAGACAGATGTAAAGTTAACATTACTTCACGTGTTCTGAAGCAAGGTAATCTTCTCCCAGCTCACATTCAACTTGTCTTCCCTTTCTCATGGATTCCAGGTGAGTTATTCTTATTTAAGTATTATAGATGTTATGCTTAGTATTTCGACGGACCGAAAATCAGTTAATGAACTCCTCGTTCTATACTCATGGTATGAGTTGAAAACACTTGTTAGCGCACAAAGCAGTCAAGCAATTTCCTCAACTGTGCGGAAAGTTGAGGGTCTAAAGGGCCCGTAAATATTTAAAATTATGTGTCTGAGATAGCTCTATCAAACTAAAATTTCAAATTTCGAAAATCACTACCGGAAAAACAGCAGACGATCACTTGTTTGCTTATTCGTTTCCTTTCTGATTCAAATTTTAACCAATTCAACTTATTTACACAATTCTTTCTGTAATGTGTTCCTTGGTTCAATACCCTGAGGAATGTTTTGAATTGTTGAAAAATGTCCAGACCAAATGTAGTTATAAAGGCTTAAGTGGAACTCTGCATTGAGTCACATTAGCGATCGTAGGGGTAGAAAAATGCGAACTGCTAATCCAATAGACAGGATAACATTGACTAACAAAAAAATTATGATTTTAGGAATAAATAAAGAATATATTCTCATCCTTAATTATCTTTTATTTATCTACTATTCGTAGCTCGTATCCTAGGATATTTTCAAAATTGAGTTGATTGCCAGAAGGTAACTTATAGAACTGTAGATGTTTTGCTTATTTGTGTTGATAAACAAAAGTACCGATGAAACATCTTATGAAGTTCATGAGTATATTTAAAAAAAAATTGAGAACCAATAAAGTATCCCACTTTTGGGTATAAAGTTCACTAAAGTGATGCTTGTTGTTTTAACATCGAAGGTCATCGGCCCCTAATGGAACGAGATGGATATGGGCTTAAAATTTTAAAACGTATCCACTCACTAGAATTTAAAAAATGGTGAAGAAAAGTGAGTATGAGATTAAAACTATTAGTGGATCTAATTCGCAATGCCTTATTTTCTAATAAAATAAGAGAAAATACAGGAGACAAAGGAATAAGGCACTGCCTTGTCGTACAAACGTATATACATTATTAACGTTAGACGTTAAAATAACACATTAAAATACGCAACACAAACTAAAATGAAGTCAATACGATAAAAGCGCAATTGACATAAATACACTAGCACGAAAGAGATCATTACACACGATAAAACAGACCACTACCCCTTATAAAGCGGATGAAGAGGTCTGCTGACTGCTCGTCATCTCGCAGGATAAGGGAGTTTGTACTCAGGAGGTTAAGACTACGGCGAAGATCGACCAGATGCACACACTCCGTAAGGATGTGTACCACGGTAAGATAGTGGCCACAAGTACACACCAGAGGGGGTTCTCCTTTCAATAGATGGGAGTAAGTCAGGTTACCGTGGCCGATCCGAAGACAACATATTACCACAGCTTCCATACGTTCGTTGTACCTTTTATAGCACTCAGATTATTTGCAAGAGGAGTGGCCTGTCACTCCATCTCCCAATGGGACATCACTTGCTGGAACCTTGAAAGGCAACGCGGGCAGTGTAACTGCCTCCTTGGCAGCCTGGTCTGCTAATTCATTTCCCTCTACATCCATGTGGCTAGGGAGCCACATAAAAGTGATTCTGGTGCCGGAATCCGAACACCCGGCCAACAGGTCCTGGACCAGGTGCACCAGAGGGTGTCGAGGGAAACAAGTATCAATAGAACGTAGCGAGCTCAAGGAGTCGATACACAGAAGAAAGTGTCGGCGTCCATTGGACAGTGCGTACCGCAGAGCTTCACAGATAGCATAAAGCTCTGCTGTGTACACACTACAGGTTTCCGGGAGAGCAAAAAGAAACCTCTCATTGCCGACAACGAACTCACAGCCCTCCTTCGTTTCTGTGCTTGAACCATCCGTGTAGACGACGACTGAACCTGGGTATCGGCCAACAACGGACAGGAAGAGCCTCCGATAAATCGAAGGGTCCGTGTTTTCTTTCGGGCCAGTGTGCAGATCCAGGATTATTTCAGTTCGTCGTACTACCCACGGAGGTACCCCACTTGGTTGTCTATAAAGCAAGGAACCGAAGGTACGTCAACAATTCGTAACTGCTATCCAAGCGTATCCAAACCGAGGACAAGCAGCGTACAACAGACGGTTGCCATTGTTGAACACGCAAGGATAGCTTGGATGAAGTGGCATCTGTCGCAAATCTGCAGCATACATAAGTAGGAGTTTCTAGCGCCTGAGGTGTAAAGGCGGCACACCACACTCAGCGAGCAGGCTGGCAATGAGGCTTGTACGAAAAGCTCCCGTCGCCAACCTAACCCCGCCGTGGTGGATGCTGTTCAGCTTGGCAAGAACGCTTGGTCTTGCTGAGCCATATGCTGCACTGCCGTAGTCTAGCAGAGATAAAATATGTGCCCTACAGAATCGTAGGAGCACCATGCGGTCAGCCCGCCAAGAAGTGCTGCTAAGAAACTTCATGATACTCAGCTTGTTAGTGCATTGCACTTTTAACTGCCGCACATGTGGCTCGCACGATAATTTGTTATCGAAAAGGAGCACAAGAAATCGGTAAGGGTCAACTACAGGAATAGCTACATTTCCAAAATAAAGTTCAGGAGGAAGGTGAAGAGAACCTTGGCAACAAAAGTGGACAACACAGGCCTTTGTAGTGGAAAAACGAAAGCCATGTTGGAAGGTCCCCTGCTCCTCTCTCCTAATAGCTTGCTGTAATTGTCGCTCTGCGACTGCCATGTTACGCGAGCTATAGTGCAGCGCAAAGTCATCCACATATAGCGACGGTATTACTACTGGACCAGCAGCAGCAACAACAATACCCTTTATGGCAATCGCGAATAGCGTGACACTAAGGACCGTTCCCTGTGGACTCCATTTTCTCGAACGTGGTATTGCGAATATGTCCTCCCTACTCGGACGCGGAATAGACGGAGGGACAAAAATTCGCAATGAATACCGGCAAGTAACGTCGGAATCTCCAATGATGCACGACTGAAAGGATACCATATCGCCATGTGGTGTCGTAGACCTTCTCCAAGTCAAAAAAACAGCTACCAAATGCTGTTTGCGGAGAAATGCATCCTGGATAGAGCTCTCCAGGCGTACCAAGTGGTCAGTGGTCGAGTGAGCGGCTCGAAGACCACATTGGTCCTCGTTTCTCCACACACCACACGAGTAGGCGATTTACCATCCTCTCAAATAGCTTACACAGGCAGTTTGTAAGACAAATTGGTCTGTAACTTCCTGCGTACTTAGGATCATTGTCAGGCTTGAGGACAGGAATGACTATGCCCTCTCGCCAATGAGACGGAAAATCACCCTCTATTCAGATTCGGTTGAACACACGAAGGAGGTATAGTAGACTATCCTCACTAAGGTGTTTCAACATCTGTTTATGAACGTTGCCTGGTCCAGGAGTCGTGTCCTTGCATAGCGCCAAGTCGCTGTGGAGTTCCCACTCCGTAAAGGGCACGTTGTAATCCTCTGAAACCTGAGTAGCAATACTAAGTTGTGCCTCCCGCTTCAGAGGGAGGAAATCAGGATGGTAATTCCCGGAGCCAGATACATCCGCGAAATGACTAGCGAGATGGTTAGCAATCGCGAGGGGATCAGTGACGATATTGCCTACAATGGAGATTCCCGGTACAGAGGACGACACATATCTCTGCCACGTAGCCTTCTTACTTTGTCGAATAAGAACTTGCCCTGAGCGCGGAGTTTCTTAAATGTTACCAAGTTGGCCGCAGTTGGCTGTCTACGGTAACGTTTATGCGCGCGACGGCGTTCTTTGATAGCTGCTGCTACTTTTTCGTTCCACCAAGGAACGAGTTTTCGGCGAGGAGTCCCCGAGAAGAACGGAATGTACTCCTCAGCAGCACCAAGAATAACTTGGGTGACGTAAGTTATTTCCTCGCCGACGGTCCGCCTGATATCGTCATTAAAGACTTCTAGTGATGTGTACTTTGGCCAATCCGCATGTTTAAGAATCCATCATGGGGGATCGTCGACGGATTTATGTTTCAACAAAGTAAGGATGATGGGAAAATGGTCACTGTCACAGAGATCATCGTGTGTATTCCACCGAAACAGCGGAACCAACGTTCTATTGCTTAGACTTACGTCTATGCGAGAATATGTGCCGTAATGTACACTAAAGTGAGTTGGTTCCCCTGTGTTCAAAATACATAAATCCAGCTCTGTTACTAATGTTTCCAGCTCTCTTCCCCGAGGGCAAGGCGTCTCAGAGCCCCATATGGCGTGATGGGCGTTAAAATCTCCCAATAAGATGAAGGGAGGTGGAAGCTGATCTATAAGATCATTAACACCATTTAGTTAAGAGGCTGGCCTGTGGAAAATACATACTGTTGCTATGACAGGCAGAGGTACCCCCACCGCGATTGCTTCCAGTGGGGTCCTTAGAGGAACCTCTTCACTGTAAGTATCAGAACGGACAAAAATGTCCACTCCACCAGACGCTCGGTGGGCATAATATCGTTCTGTCGAGTATAGTCTTAAATTTCTCAAGACCGTATGATGACCAGGTCTGAAGTTGACCTCCTGAATACAGACTATACTCGCTGCGTCCTCACTAATGAGCTGACGTAACTCAGCAAGATTTCTGTCATAACCGTTACAATGCCACTGTAACAGTGCCATAGTGTGGACTATAAAAGGTGTGTTAGGTTGTGAGCGACAAAATGCTCGCAATCCTAAACACTATCAACATCTAGAGGACAGCGCGACATCCATCCCATCATCAACAGACGGCGGGGATGCCGCCCAGAACTTCGACGCTTTTCGGGAGCAAGCAGGTCCCCTACGAGGAGAGCGCGCAAGTTTGGGAGCAGGAGTACCTCCTGGCGCAGACTCATACCCCCAGATGGGGGGCATGATTTCTCCTTCGCAGGGGAAGTGCGAGAGCGCTCTTCTTCGCGGCCTTCTTCTTTTCTGGTTTAGACGGGCTGGGGGATGGTTTTCCAGCCCTGGTCGATGTCGCCTCCGCCGGTTGGGACACGGCTTTCGCCGACCTCCTAGGGAGGGGAGACTTAGCCTTCCCTTCTTGCTGTGCAGGCTGGTAACTGCCAGCCACCACAGACTTCTGGTTGGTCGAAGGTGGGGTGGTCCCCCCTCGAGCTATTACTCTTTGCGACGTTACCGGGAGCAGCAACAGTCGCCTTGAGCTCAGCGATCAACACAGGTGACGATGTAGTAAATGACGAACCTGGAAGACTCTCAGCTATCACGCTATAGTCGAGCGTACGAGCACGTGCATTCGTAGAATTAAACTTACGGCGCGCTTCCTGGTAGCAAAGACCATCCAGTGTCGTGATCCCCTGGATCTTCATCTCACTCAGATATGTCGAACAGTTCCGATCCCGAGAAGAATGAAATCTGGAGCAGTTAGTGCACTTGTACGGAGTTGTGCACTCCTCCGCGCCGTGAGCTACTCGTCCACATGTACCACATACAGCCTGATTCGAACAGCGAGATACCATATGTCCGAATCGCTGGCATTGATAGCATCGCACAGGAGGCGGGATGTACGGCCTCACATCGCAACGATAAGTTGTTACCTTGACTTTCTCTGGTAACACTGATAACTTGAAAGAGACAATGAAGGCACCAGTGGCAACGTCCTCACCGTTGACCTTGCGCGTAATGCACCGGACACGTGACACGCCACGGTTCTTCATGTCTTCCATCAACTCGTCGTCAGTGTTCAAAATAAGGTCGCGGTAAAGGATGACTCCGCGAACCAGATTCAATGACTTATGCTCCTCCACTTTGACGGGGATTGCGCCAAAGCTTGCAGTGCTGTACGAGTCTTCATAAGCAAACTACCGCTGCGCATTTTGTTGAGGTCCTCAAGTTCACCGTAGACGCCTTCAATGTGTCTACTGAAAATGATCGACTTTACCAGCTTAAAATCATACCCATCGGTTCTGGTAGCGACCAGAAACCTAGGGAAGCTGGATCCCATTCCTTCACGCTGCGCATGTTCCCAGGGAGTTGAACCTCTCAGGGAAGCGAAAGGTAAAGACTTCGGTGGGGGACCACCTGGAGAGAGCCGACTTCGTTTGGAAGCCATGCCCGTAAACTTCCTCCCCGAATGCCACCCACTCAGATCAGGGGTCTCTGTAGCCGAACCAAGCAGCCAAGGCAATACCCACCTGGTCATAGCAGGTACTGCCCGGGGTCCGATGTTGGACGATGCCTAATACGGGATGACTGAGGCAATAGCATGTACCCCATAGCGTGTACAGAGCACTAAATATAGAGAAAAATTTAATAATAGTATGTCCTGGCATTCGGTTGTCCGGGGACCTGTGTTGTCAGGCGTATACTACTGCCAAGGTACATGGCGCTCCCACTCGCAAAATTCCTGGGTGGGCAATTGTGTACTTTTGGGAATAATCGCACACGTAAGAGGCCCATCTCCGGGCAGCACGCACTTCAACATTTTGAAATAGTCTACATATGAGCCTCGGAAAAATAATAAAAAATAAAGAGGGGACCATGGTCACATAACCCTTAAAGTCGCCTTCTACGACAGGCAGGGATTACCTATGGATGTATTCAGCCTCTCACATCCACAGGAGGTCCAACACATTATACCAAACCGCAATCCATGTCCGAGCCTAGGTCGCCCCTTTTTGTCGCCTCCTACGACAGGCAGGGGATACCGCGGGTATATTCTATATGTGCGCCCCCCACCCGCAGGGGGTAGTTCACTAAAGTATAGCACGTATTATGGCTAATTATATTTTTTCTAAAAACCTATCTAAAGGGGTGTATATTGCCGTAACAGCCGAAGGATGAAAATATCACAGGGTATTTTTTCAGTTTTTACGACACTCACTTCTCAGTTCGGACGGTGCCTGTACCTCAAAGGTAAGACGCCACTCAGTGATAGTGCAACCACTGCGATCTGTTGTGTGAAGCCTGTGCTGCTTGAGCAGAGCAAGTTCGGTGACTGGAACTCAATCCCAAGGTATTTCAAGAATTGCTAAATGCGGTGTTAATCGTTATTATTTGAGTGCAAGATTTCAAAAAGAACAGAATAATGTACCCTTCCACACTTTCATATTTTTGTTTTTATGTCGATATACAGTCTTCTGGATAGTAATTTGGAAGACAACCTTCTGTAGTTTAGTGAGCAGGGTAGCCCTTACACCCTAAAAATGGATATTTTTGGAGGTTCTCAAAATATTGAAACATTATAACTCTTAAACTTCAACACGAATAAGCCACAAAACATTTTGCACACCAATTCCTACAATAAGTATAAGACCAGGAGTTCGTTACCTGATTTTTACTGGTGATCGTAGACTTTTGTTAGGTACGGTAGTGGTCTGATACACTTCTGAGTGTGGGGTGCTAACCATGGGGTCCTAACATTGCTTTCGCTAACATGTGTCAGCCTCCGCAGTTTCATAACTCCTGTCCGACCTCGCTTCTTCAGCTCCTTATCTCTTCCATTCCCATTGTTACTAGATTCGTGAGGACTCGGGAGTGTTTCATTTGGTTGCCATTCAGGGGCCTTAACTTTCTTTTGCCCATATTCTAACTCTTCGTAGAGTCAGAACTCTTGCATTTTTTCTGATCTCCAATTCAAGAAATACCTTTAAACTTTCTGCGTGTCTAGTTATCGAGTATGTAGCTCAGGCACAGGAGAATTAACCTCAAACTGTCGTCCTTCAGTGATAGAACATTCCTTGTCCTACTCTTGCACTTGTCCGATACACTGAAGTCTGTGTAGTCCTGCTGTGTTTAGGGGAATGATCGGCAATGTATATAGCTATAATTAGCGATTTAGAATTGATCTTTCTCTACCTAAACCACTCTAGATCGGAAATTACTGACAGTAGCACATCAAAGCCGGTAGGAGCAATGCCCATAAGGGCTACACGATTCGCGCGGTTCAGTGTACCTGAAGGGCGGGAACATTTGCACGTGTGCCGATGTGAGGAGAAGCATACCAATGGAGATGTTGCTCTTTCAGGCTGTCCTGAACATCATGCACACTTCGCAGACCAGTCATATCATTAAAAGTGATTCGCTGGACTTGCTTATGCACTAATTTTCTTCGACACGTCCAAGGCAATGTTTCGATTAAATTTTACGTCATGTTCGTGCAATCGCTGGTTCTTCGCGTGCAGACAGTTGGGGAGAGAAATTTGATTTAGGAAGTGAAGTCATTATATTCGCCTGCACTACAGGGGAGAATTTGCACCATAGGATGTGGCCGTGAGAGTTTTTTGCTTGCCCCAACAAGTAGGCAGTATAAGCAGAACTTCTGTGAAGGGTAGTAGAATGTCAGCGGCGGAACTTGAGATTGTCGTAGTTTGAGTAACGGGCAAAAATTAGGCAAATCTGTTAGTGCAACGTTTGAGACGATGAAGTCGAAATCGCCTGGATGACCAGGACGGGAAAAAGTCGTGAAAAGGCAGCTGAACCTTTGAGATCCTTGAACTGCCAGTGCTAGTCCACAAACATAATAACTGTAGTATATAGCTGTACTCAGTGTTGCCTACATTGTAGGCGCCAGTCCAAAAAATTAATGACTGCAGTACATGGGTGTACGCCGTGTTGCCTACACTGTAGGCGCCAGTCCAAGAACTTATTGACTGTAGTATATGAGCGTGCACTGGGTCACCTGCATGTAGGTGCCAGTCCGTGAACTTTTTCACTGTAGTACATAAGTGTACACTGTGTCACCTACATGTAGGCTCAAGTCCAAGAACTTACTGACTGTAGTACATAAGTGTACACTGTGTCACCTACATGTAGGCGCAAGTCCAAGAACTTACTGACTGTACTACATAAGTGTACACTGTGTCACCTACATGTAGGCGCAAGTCCAAGAACTTACTGACTGTAGTACATAAGCGTACACTGTGTCAACTGCTGGATATTAATGATATGCATTTTTGGACATCACCTCGAACTGGAAGCTTTAAACGAGTACTGCATACTATTGAATCTTTCTATCCTCATGTGAATCAACAGTGCATTCCACCCACGCAAATCATCTACCGTCGTCTTTTAAACCGTCAACTTGTTACCCCACAGATCATGGAAAAATTCCCCAACAGAAATTGGAAAATTATCTGGAAGCAGTTCACAACACAAGAGATCCCAACAGACTGGAAAAGTTCAGCATACATAGCCATCCAAGATGCCATACCAACCGAGGAGAAAAAATTTCGCCACAACTTGGTCCAGTCACCCTTGTGCCACAAATGTGAGATTCCAACTATTGATACACAACTCCACAGACTAACTCGATGTGATGGTATGATGGACGTTTGGCGATGGACACTGACTCTGGTGCAGCAGTTAACATCTTCCAATAACCCTAACGATATATATCGTATCTTGTTAGCTTTGGACATACCCAACAGGAACAACAAGTTTGCCCTAGTATGGTTAGCAATGGGCTTTCTTCATTATGCGCAGACCAACGAGAAATGCTCTGTACAAGGTTTTAGGCAGTTTCTCAAGACAGCGAGACAAAAACTGAAAGTGTATAGTGCTTCTGGAGGTCAGGAGAAATTCAATGAACTTTCTGTTCTTAACTTGTGATGATACAGATTGTGTAAATAATACTTTCTTTCTGTTTGCATTTATTTGTTTCTTCATTTAATAATCTAAATTAACGATGTAATTGTATAGTGTATCGGTCACCGACGAAAGTGGATCGCCTTCCCGTTCCTCAGTAAAGTGATGGATCACGTGTGTTAATTATATTTATTTAATTTTTTTAAACAAAAACAAGATATCTTAATGGTCGTGATATCTCTCAAGATTTGTTTGGTGTTTTTTTTGTGTTGATTTTGTATTTGAAGTTTATCTGTGACAGTATGTCTAATTTACGCAGCACTGTAATTAATTATGTATCCTTTACTTTGCTCTAGAAAATAAAATAATTATTTGAAAAAAAAAAAAACTGCTTGTAGGCGCCAGTCCAAGAACTTACTGACGGTAGTACATAGGCGTATAAGGTGTTGCCTGCACTGTAGGCGCCATTCCAAGAACCTATTGAGTGTAGTTCATGAATGCACGCCGTGTGGTCTACATTCCAGACACCATTTCACGAAGTTATCGACTGTAGTACGTAGGTGTACACAGTCTTTCCTACATTCTAGGCGCAAGTGAACGACCTTACTGATTAGTAATACAACCACCTGGTGTATCGAGTGATATGATTTAAATTCCTTCCAAAAGCATAGAACAGGTTCTTCTGTTGATGAAGTGTACATCAATCTCCTCTGAAGCTATTAGACTCCCGTATGATGACCGGGGTTGAAGAAATGACCCAACGTAGTGCAAGAGTGTCGAAAGTGGCGACGAAAATGAGCACTGGTCGCTGAGGGTATTACTAAGCCACCCTGCTTTCAGGGGTCATACACAGTCTATAAAAGCAGTAATGGTACCCTAGCAAGTAGTCTAACGCAGTGTAATCCCCAATATGGAGGTATAACTGATTCAGAGACAAAACAGTAGTCTCGGAATGGTCGGATGTGTACGGAAAAAGGTCCGAATTTCCGAAATGGATATGGAACGGTCTACTCAACAGCATCACGAAAATGTCCGCCTACATATTGGTGAAACTCACCATTTAATTTCCGGATAAAAGGAAGAAGAAAGTAAGCTGAAAATCATTTTTTATCAACTCAAGGGGACAAGGAGTTCAGTGGAGGGCTGACTTGAGTTTGCGCAGCAAAACGGGTAAACGACAGCAAAAATAAAATGCTAATTAACAAAACCAAACATAGATAAAGATCATAGCGATTTTCTGTACAAGTACAGGTCATGCCTGATGTATCACTGCACACCAAAGCATCAGAATATTCACTAACAACTGGTATACACTAAGAGAATATTAGGGCACACCCAAACAAATTGATGACCTCTGTTCAACAGCGCCGCGTAACGGATTACGCGTTCAATGTACCAGAGCGACTCAGAAGGTAAACGAAGAAAGGCAACAAAGCGATGGCTGCTCCTGCCATTGAGCTTCATCCCTGGGAATGCATTTATGAAGTAGAGAATATTCAGTAGCAATTTTATTAACTTACGAGCAAAAAAAGCCTCATCCTCTTTCTTTCTGTCTTTCTTTCTTTCATACTGTACTACAATATAAAGTACATTATAATGATGTATTCCTTAATCACGAATAATTACGGGTGAATAAGAGTGGATGTGTGAACTGCATCATAAGAGAAGTACCTGTTTGCTTAACGTGTAAGGTATAAGGGAATAGAAGAAGTGCAAGTTGGAAACGCAATTGACGCCGTGTAATGTAAGCTTTCTTTCCGAAGCCTTAAAGATGTTCGTCCGTGGTTTCCCATTTTTAGACCGGCGGACAAATAAAGCTACGGTCACCTCTTTTTCATTCGTATCACAACGTCGCCAAAATCCAATCTAATCTGGTGTGACGCAAATGGCGTCAAGTTTCTCTTTGGGAAAATCAAATTATCACATATCTTTCGATAAATGAAATTCATATTGATAACAATTGATTTATTTGCTAGTAAGCAGTCTTTTTTGAGAGACATCTGTATGAACTTTGGAGTTAACAGGCCATCTATCAATACTTCACATTACAGCCTGCGCGGTTACAAGGTAACTTCGCGTCACACAACTTGTTTCGCTAATTTCGGGACGCATTCTTTTCGGACGACCCCCAGTAATAAGACAAAAATTTGTCATCATCATCATCATCATCACTTCCCCTTTTCCAGCTGACACCGTGTGGGGGTAAATATGGTTTATCTCCAGTTCGTCTTGTCTCTCCACCATTCTTCGTCCCAGACCGTGTTCCAGTCCATGATCTGTTGTCTTCACAGAGTCCATCCATCGTAATCTTGGTCTTCATCATCCCCTCTCCCTTGTCATCCGTCTTTCCACTGCTTGCCTTGGCAGTCTTTCTTCTTTCATCCGCTTGATATGTTCAAACCACTAAAATCTGTTCTGTTCCGGTTGTCATTTCCACTGCCGGAAGAGAAACGTTCATATGCCTCAAGGACTATGTTCAGAGGCATCAGCATACTAAGGAGTTGTATTAGTGATTCAGTCGGCGATGAGATGGCCTTCAGGAGACCTGTATGCGCACACTCTGCAGGCGGAAACTGTTACAGGTGAACAGTGTTTGCAAACCCCGGCGAAGAATATATGCCCTTGTTGAGCAACTGCAAACATTTGAACGGGCCTGCAGGAAGCTCGACGGATTGCCGCACTTGTTGGGCACATTGTAACTGTGGTGTGTCTTAGTGGTCTGTGGAACATTCTCAAACCCGTAGACCAGGCCCGGACATCCACGTAGTACAGACGCACGTCAAGCTCGACGCATTGTGCAAGCAGCGGTGGCCGAGCGAACATCATCCAGCAACGAAATCCGGTCACATGTTGCACGTGCTCTGTCACCGAGGACCATGTGCCTCTGACACCATCAAGCACGGCTACTCTGATGTGAGTGCGTCGACTGGAGAGGGGAATAACGCTGTGTTGTCTTCAGTGGCGAGAGTAGATTCTGCCGGCATGCCAAATGATGGGCGTTCGCATGTACGACGTAGACCTGGTGAACGGCCTATTTTAGAGTGCATTTGCCCACGACACCAGGCTTCATGGTGTGGGGGCCATCAGTTAGAACAGTTGGTGTTTCTGCGGGGAACGTAATCAGTGACCCATGCATTGCACACGTTATTGTCCTCGTCCTACTGCCCTTTTCGTCTACAGGAAGGTGATGTGCTTTTTCAGCAGGACAATGCACCTCCACATACAACTGCTGCGACACGTTGTACAATAAGTGCCCTCATCTATCGCCAACAGAACATGATGAAGCGGGAAGTTCACGTTTTCCAGAGCCTGCAGGATCCATTGCCGAACTGTTTCTAAAGTTGAGATGCTTGGGACAATCTATCGCAGGCACCTTTATAATCGTCTGCATGCGCCAACACACGCCTGCACTGCCGCCAGAGGAGGGTACACTGTGTATTGATGTGAATGCTTGGGCATTCTTTACCGTGACATGTGTGTTTCAGTTCGTCTGATTTTATAATCATATATTCCAGCAATGATGAACTACCTGTCACATCACTGTGAATAACATGACCTTGTCCTTGAGGATGTTGCATGTTTATTTTCGGCAGTGTAAGTTTGCACATATATACTATTTTTGTATGTCTCCATTTCTCACTCCTTGTCTTAGGTACGATATTCCTCAGGAGTTTCATTTCAGTTGCCTCTACTCTACTGTCATCTCTCTGAGTGTTGTTTCAGCTGCACATGTCTTTATCGCTTGTACATAAAACAAAATATTCGAATTCATTTTGATGCGAAACTTGTTGGTGTGTCGTGGAGTGAAGTGACACCGCAGCTCGAACAGTTGCCTATCCAAAGGTTAATCAGAACAGTATCATTTGGTTTCCAGTGGTTACAGCCGTGTGGTCCAGGTAGGGAGACTGTGTAACAACACCACACAAGACAATTAAGAGGTGAACGTTAGACACGTAGAAACACTTCTAGAATATTGCAAGCAATAATGAGAGCTGTATAATCTCCTGTAGGTTCAGCTAAAACTCAGTGATCGCAACATTCAGGCATAACAAACCTCCAACAGACCGTCGCTTAACATGGATACCATGGTAATGAGAGAAATGTAATGCTCTCCACTGTGGAGGAAATTACAGTTCTTATTAAACTAATTGTAAAGTCGGTAATGAAAACACCGATACGATGTCTCGTGGCCTTCTACTTTAAACCTGAAATAGCAGGAGTGTTTCTCTGAGAGATGAAATCATGCGACTTCAAATAGACTAGAGCGGAGTCTGGAGGGAGATTTGAAACACACTGAAACTAATTATCACACCAGATTAAAATATCCTCCTACTTTCCCCTTATTCATCTCGTGGCGGGTCACTTTCCTCTCCCCTTCCACCATTCCTCCTCCATCAGTTTGTCGCAGTTCACATTTCTTCTTATTGAACTCCTCTTTATCTAATCGATCCACCTTGTTCTACTGTAGGTCTGTCTCTCGCTCTGTTTCCCTATCCTAGGTTTATAATGCATTTAAACCTATCAAGTCGGCACATAACCGTGACAATAGGTTTATAAAACTACCCTTCAAATTCCCCTCCATCGTAGCTGTAAATTTAACAAATCCTTTATTTGCACGGCATCACGTATCCTTAACGTATTTAATCTTCACAGTTTCGCAATAACACTAACTTCCCTCAACTAAAGCAGTCCTTAACATTCATTTTCCTGGAGAGTACGCAAGCGGCTGAGACCAGGAATTCTTGTGTCTAACAATCAGTAATATGTATGTTTGTTACGTTTTTCTGTTTTA
The DNA here is from genome assembly GCF_040414725.1 of Anabrus simplex. Classification (NCBI taxonomy): domain Eukaryota; kingdom Metazoa; phylum Arthropoda; class Insecta; order Orthoptera; family Tettigoniidae; genus Anabrus; species Anabrus simplex. The sequence continues at coordinate 4,123,824 of NC_090269.1, forward strand.
GCTTCAGATTCTTGTAGTCTAAAACAATAAATAGGCTTAATATCTTACTCTCTTATTTTATATAATGTATGCTTTTATTTTACTGGATTTGCTATCGGTATTTTAAATTTTTGATTAATATTATAAACATTTATTTAGGATGTTCTTAAACCCGTATATTATTATATGAGGAAGCTATAGAACGGGCGAAGTAAATTATCAATAAATTCAATTGTATTCAATTCCCTCCAACTCCATCTCCATAATCTGTTTTGGTATTCTTTGCTCCTCCATCCTCTTTACATATCCAAACCATCTTAGTTTATTCTTATCGACACCTTAATTTAGGTTTCCTGTTCTAACTTTCTTTCTCACATATCAGTTTCTCACTCGGACTTTGCTATCATACTTGTCAGGTATTTCACTTTTCTGTCCCCCCCCCCACTTGTCTGCCGTATAAGTCAACACGGGTGCTGTACACATCCTTGGTTATTTCTTATTCCGGACATGGTTTCTTACACTCTGGTAGAATGCACACTCTTACTAGTCTGGATGTCCAACCTTGTATTCCGCATTAATTCTCTCCCTAAGTATTTGAAACTTTCAGGTTTTGACCACCGATTTTCAGAATGCCTTTCCTTTGCCATTGTCCTCTTGATATCACTATGGTCTTGTTTCGTTCAGTGCATCAAGTTTTTCTTGTACTTCTTTCCTGTTTGTTCCCAAGAACACGATATCATCTGCACATAGTAATCACATTTCTTTTATTATTATATATTCCAGCAATTGTGAAAGAACCTTATGAAATAACAGAACAAAAATCCATAATGTACATTCTAATATTGTATATTATTAATGTAAGTGTGCCTGGTGTAGGTTTCTCCAGTTAATGCTCATGGGTTTGTGAGGATGACATGCCACCCAGGAAGCAATATAATGTTGAAAACGGCACAATAGTGAGTCTCCCACATAGAGGATACAATTCTCGAACACTGGATACCATGAACCATAGATCTACATTAAGCGGCAAAACGTTTGCACGGTACAGTCTCGTCAACCAGTTGTGCCGATTTTTATGAACACGACCTGAGAGTAATCGGTTATGCCCTGTCGTTAATTATTATTATCCTTATTAATTTTCTTAAGTTGAGGGATCCTATGGTGACCTCTGGTGCACATTTACCAACATATCTGGCAAATTTTAAATCATTTTTATCATCATTTATTGAAGTATCCATTTATTTTAAACTCGCTGCTAAGATACTTTTAACCGAGGACGTACAAGATTTGTTTGATGTAAAAAGCGAAAGGCCACGTAAAGTTGTACACGAGAAAGATATTCTCCACTGAGATCAACTCCAACCGCGATAAGTGTCTGACCCTGTGCTTTGTTTAATGTCACGCTAGAGCAGACTCTTACCAGGAATTCGCCTAGTTTGAAATCAAAAGAAAAACCAGAAGGAAACATAGGGATTGTGGGTATTAAGTTTGCTTCTGCTGTGCCACAGACAAATTAGTAGCTTCAATCAAACAGTTTTTCAAAAATGTCAGTATCAATCGCATCCCACTGCATAACTTTGGCGGGTGTAGATTACGTAATAATATAATAGGAACTTGCACCTTCAAAGTTAGCGTGTGTGGTGGCAAGCGGGAAGTATGTAACGAATTTAGAAATTCTATGAGGAATGAACAGCTTCTTGACTGACTGTGTATACTTGAACCTGGTTAGTGACTGCCTTTGTCTTTGTGAAATTATTTCTCTGTCCCGTGACATTCGAGAACCCCGTTGTTGGCCAGTGTCATTGTTAAGCGATGAATGCATTCTTTCAATGCAATGTACTACGCACCTGCATCCGCTTTACGTCTTGGTATTACGGGTTATCAAAGATTTTATATAGATTTTCAAAACTCACTGGAAAAATATTAATTAACGTATCGTTTCCATGGCTAAATGGTTAGCGTGCTGGCCTTTTGTCACAGGGGTCCCGGCTTCCACTCGCGTCAGGGTCGGAAATTTTAACCACCATTGGTTATTTCCGCTGGCACGGGGGCTGGCTGTACGTGTTATCTTCATCATAATTTTATCCTCATCACGATGCGCAGGTCAATCAAAAGACGTGCACCTGGCGAGCCGAACACTAGTGGCACTAAGAGCCATACGACATTTCATTTCATTTCGTCGTACAGTAGAATGTTCAAAGAAAGCGGACCGAAGTCACTTGGTAGCTCGCAATCTATCCAGTCGCTCTGAAGCTGATCATTTCAGAATGGAGAATGCACGAAGAAATGTAAACGACGGTATTTCCCAAAGTATACATGAAAATAAGATTCTATACGTTTATATTCATCTTCATTAGTTCCTTGAGGGAATAAACAATATTTCGATAAGGACTATGTAAATTTTAAACAGTTGTCTTTAAATTTGGCGTTTTTAACAGCAAACTGTAGCATGAAAATTCTTTGAGTGGGTGAAAGAGAGAAACATTCTGTCACAGACTGAATAATTCTTACCCTCATGGCACAACCAGCGTAAGTTCTTCACTGAAATTGTGTCTGCTCTGATTCCTTTCGTCATATATGAAATGTTCCTACAATTAAACTTTCTCGAGAAATGCTTAATTGGATAGTGAAAATCGCATCAAAATCCGCCCAGTGGTTCTTCAGATATGTCCTCACAAACAGACAGACAGACAGGATCGAGAACTTTACTTCATACTAAGCAGATATTTTATTTCATTGGGAGTCAGCAATCACTATCAGTTATGATACAAGAATTAAAATTATTTTCAAATTTCCTAGTACTAAAATTAACGCTCATTAGCAGAGCAACTGTGACGATCCAATAGTGGGGTTAATAAAACTGAAGTAAATTTGTAAAGTTTCAATTCAGAGGCATGTCTCGTGTTAAAGTTACAACGCTTCCGTGAGGATAGAGCTTAACCTAAGATCAAGTCTAAAGTTCATGACGGCACAAGCACCTAGTCCCCAAGCAAGACGAATTAACCAGTGAGAATTAAAATCCTTGACCCGCCTAGGGAAATAATAATAATAATAATAATAATAATAATAATAATAGTAATAATAATAATAATAATAATAATAATAATAATAATAATAATTGGACAGACAACCATCGTGGGTGGCTTGTACAGACACGGATGATCTTCACCTTTTAAGAAGTTAACGTCAAACCTTCATTGTGCCTGATTTGTGTAGAGACCAGGTTAGCAGATCCCACTTCACAGCAGGTTAGACGCCAATTAAATTATTGTACATCGACAGACACACACATTCCACTGAACTTCAGCGCAGGAGAGTCAAGGAGGGAAAATGTGTGAGTGGAGGTGTGAGAAATAGAACTTTTTGAATCAGATAGAGGGTTATTATAAAAAATATAATAATCACCTGCATAAGGGGTGTACAATGTCATATTTTTTTTCTCTCTGGCAGGTGACCCCGGCGATATATCCAGTTCAACTTGACGTTGTACACCCTGCGGCATTCAGAGAGTCTCTCAAGGACAGCGGAGCGTACAGGGTATATGAGGTTTAGAGCGTTGGCCATACTCATAAATAATGTTCAAAACATAGATCGATATGTGCTGAAGTTAGCCAATCAGATCACTTGGCGGGGCGGTCCTGGGTTCAGCCGGTGTCACCGTAATGGGGCTATCCTCTCGGTTAGGAGGTCCCTCTTCAAAACCCTCCCCTCGTGAAATTATTTTACTTCTACTGATGCTGTAAAGCCGATTATGAGGATCACAAAGCACTGGGACGTGTCGTAGAGGTGTTTATAGAATAAAACTGGTCATAAGAATGTTTTATGTCTTCACGAAATTTGTATAGCAAACTTTTTTAACGGATGGAGTGGAGAGACGAATACGAGTGTGTGATGGTACATTTTACATCCCCTCACTGGATTTGTTATTATTGTTACTGTTGTTATCATTATCATTCTTACTGTCAATACTATTAATCCTATCATGGGCGCCCGCAAGGGGGGGCACTTGCCCCCCCTGGAATTCTAAAGATGTTGATGTTCAATTGTTTAATATAATACCAGATTATTTCATAAACTGAAATTACTGACAGTCATCTAGCATATGTTATAACTGGAAGTTTCTGTAGACAATTTAATGTTGCTGACGTTATATTGGTTTTTATATTCAAGAAAATTGTTAATGTGCCCCCCCCCCTGGAAAAGATCCTGCGGGCGCCCATGAATGCTATTATGTTATTGGTGTATTAACGTCAAGAATACTTGAAGCTGGAAAGTCTCAATGTTATATATTTGTCGTATGTTTTCTACTGGCAGTTGAGAAACACACAGCTATTTTCAGGTTTGGAATAACAAAAAGGGAAACTGTATGAGACATGGGGAGAGTCCAACCGGACACACCGATACTCACACGTCACACTTCGGGCGTGGTCGAGTTACAGACAAGCGTGAACATGGCACTCGATGGGCAGGAACTGATGGGGAGGAGAAGTCTTAGGGAGGACGCGGTCCAGTGGACAATTGCAGTGTGCGTTTGATTATGGACAAATGGAGCAGTGTTGTTTGCTTGCAATACTTAAAAGACTCTTATCTCAAGCGATGGTCCAGTTTCAAGGTATAGACTAAGTGTGTTTGTGCAAGTGAAAGTGTCTCTAAAACTAAGTGTTGGTATCATTGAAAAAAGAGGTACAGTATGAAAGTGTTGATTACGATAGCCGGCACTTTGTGTTGATGCACAGAAGCAGTGAAATGACTGTTGACAAATGGTAGTAGAGTCCTCGCTGTCGTTTTTCCAATGGTTTTATTTTTATTCTAGGATTGCTGATTGTATATAGAGAGTCTTCCAGCAGTTGCAAATACGTACTGAGTGTGTGAGGGAGTGCTTATATACAGTTTATGGTTAGATCTCAATATACATGGTTTGTTTTCAATTCGTAGAGAAGTTATTGAAGCACCTGTGTTCAGTTCATACCTGCTTATTCCTTTTCAGGGGGTTAGGTAAGATCCGATCACCAGCTTTTCAGCTCTATGAATACGACCCGAGTGCAATCTCTTATGTTCTATCATTCATTATCAGTTGTTATTAATATTCTAAATTGAGCGGTCCTATGGTGAACTCTGGCTCCCATTTACCTGCACAAGTTGTCTTTATTATTAGTGTTAGTCGGTCTAGAAGGCCGAGAGGATTCGTCGTGCTGACCACACGACACCTCGTAATCTGCAGGCTTTCGGGCTGAGTAGCGGTCGCTTGGTAGGCCAAGGCCCTTCAAGAGCTGCAGTGCCATGCAGTTTGGTTAGTATCGTCATTTACTTGTTTATTTACTCACTTTAAATTTATTTCATTGGATGTTGCCAAGTGATATTTACATTCGATTATGTTCCAAAAATTAATATTATGATCAATGAAATTCTCTATCTTATTTATATTATAATTAGCGTCCAACAGTAGGTCATATATTTGAAGTAGATTGCAATTGTCACCTAACAGTGAGTGGTCTATTACAAGGGAAATTTAAAATAGCAAACAAAATCTATGATACGAGAATTAACCTCAATTCTGTTCTATAAATGAGTATCAAAATATTGCTTATGTGCATCATAGTTTCGTTATGTAGGTCTTTGTAAATGAATAAATGAACCGAGTGCAACCAGATTACCTGAACACATGTAAGTAACTTTCAAAAGCAGTTGCCTCTTGTCAGTAGCCGCACATTGCAGTAATATATGACCTCAAGTCCATCATTAAGGTAAATCATAGCTGGGATTAGTGTTTCTCTCATTTGTAGCTTGGACCGGGCTTGAACCTCCCAAGGAATTTACACATTTACGCTCCCAATAGTGTAACATGTGATTTCACACTTACAGAAAATGTATAAAATTACCAATCGATATCATTAATCTATATAAATAACATCGTAACCACCATGTGTCTGTACATTAATTAATTTTAATATTAATTTTTGCAAACTTTTCGTAGTGTGATAATGACCATCTGGATATATTTTAGCTTTGGTGTCGGTTTGTCTGAGTTATACGTAGAAAACTACTGAATATATTTCTACTAAACTTCATATTTAGAATCCACCTGTCCTTGGGTATGTTTTAGGGCAAATATATTGTTTCTATATCGCTCAACTGACTTGGGGTTTATACGAAGCTGAAACCATGGCCTTGCACTCCCACAAAATATCCACTTAATGGAATTCTACTTGTTCTCATGTTATTTCAAGGTGCGTTACGGCTTACAAGGGCCATTATACTCTTTTCGATAGAATAGTTAATAAGGGAAGTTATCGTCAACGATTGGTTTCCTGGGTGTTCAGGCACAACGCCACAATGGAGACTGGCCAGGAACTATACTCTGTGATCCTGTCTCAGCTTTATTCAGTTTTACCGTACTTCCCGTTACCAAATCCACTGCGAATAACACGTCCATATGCTAGTAATAAATATACATACAATTTTATTCAGAAAACTTAGCAGAATTTCTTTCAATAAGAACCAAAAATGATCCTTTCACACTTCCCACTCCCCTTAATGACCACTACAAGTGAGCTGCAAAGAGAAGCGCGCTCGTCAAACAAGGCGCAGTAGCCTGAGGGTGGAGGTACTTACTGCAGACTGCGACTCACCTGGAAAGAGAAAGGACGTGCATCAGTCATGAGTCAGTGGAGCACGACAAACAAAGGAGTTATACCTCAAATAGCGGAAGTCGGGTATCAAATGGTCATAACACAGCACGTGAGTAGAGTACCTGACAAAACGTACTCGCGGAGATCAATCAACACGAGATTCCATTGATAATGTTATGTAATTCCATTCATGTCATCACTAAAATTCCACAGCGTTACTTTCAATGGACAACGTATAATACGAACACCATCAAGAAGACATTCTTCGCATTGAAAATACTCCCCGGGTATAAATAATATTTCCTGAAAAGCTTCAAAAATGCTGCTAGAACCTCTGGTTTTCCCTCATTTCGACTGTGTGAGTGAGATACGTCTGTAACGTAGGGTACTATGACCATGGTATCGTATCCAACTCCATAACATCCGTCATTCTTCACAACCGTTTTACCTTACCTAACTCTCATCCTACCGCAGTCTTAACACTAGATCTACTAATAATTCCATTATTTCTTTACTTATTCATGCAACTGCCGTTTACGACACAGTACAGTACTTGCCTGCCGCGAGTGGAATCTCCCTCCTCAAGTATCAGATGGAGAAATACTATTCGCACCTTCAAAGACGCTCTTTGTAGACATTTTATGTACCAATAAGAAACTCACAACCAGACGAATTCTGGGACTGTACCTCAGCCACTTCCTTCCCACTCGTAGCCCATCACATCGCTGCCACAAGACCTATCTGTGTCGATGAGAGGGGAAAAAATTGTAAAAAAGATTAGTTTTGAATTCTTACGTGTTTTTGAAGCCACCGTGGATCAGGCAGCAACGAGCTGGCCTCTCACCGCGGGATTCTGTGATTAAAATCCCGGTTATTCCGTGTGAGATTTGTGCTGGGCAAAGCGAAAGCGGGACAAGTTTTTCTCCGTATACTCCAGTTTTCATTGTCATCTTCAATTCTAGCAACACTCTCCAATATCATTTCATTTCATCTGTCAAGTCATTAGTCATTGCCTCAGAGTTCCTAACATCGCCGCTAGATCGAGCTTCATTCATTCCATTACTGACTCGGATGACAGACTGCGGACTTTCATCTACAAGCGTTTTTTTTAAATGTTGTTAAGTTTTATGCACTACTTACTTTTTACATGTACGATATTACTCTATGGAATTTTGTATTATTACGAAGGTCGGTCAAATTAAAACGGTATTTTTGTTCCTGAACATCAACAGTTGGTAGAACTGTCCCCGCGCTTCTGCTATGGTTAGGCGGGATCGTTAGGAGTGGGGAGAGTGTGCTGTTAGATATATCCCGCCATTTCGTCAGTAACGCTCACCATGTCGGAGCAACAGAAGCACCCCTCCACTGCGCAACGCACGATTATAAAATATCTTGCTGAGAAGGAGTTACAGCGGCGGAAATTTGACTGCACCGTTCGGTGATCGAACATTGTCCAAGAGGCGTGGCGGAGAACAGCAACAGACTCGACTGTCAGCTGGCAACCGCTGTTTTCGATCGGGAGGCATTTTACTCACTGATTTCTTTGCATGAGCGACACACAATCAATGCTGCTTACTATTGCGAGGTGTTGGACAAGACGAGGGTTGTATATCGCTGCAAAAGACGAGACAATGCGTGGTCCCATAGTGCAGCACTGGACTACACTCGATCATCCTCGTTACAGCCCGGACTTATCGCCCTGTGATTTCCAATTCTTCGAACCGGTTAAACAATCTCTAGGAGGGCAACAATTTGAAGATGAGGGCAGTGTGGCAGACACTGGCTGGCCATAAGCTGGGACAAAGCAGAAAGCTACATTGTAATTGCCTTGTGTTTTTCAATAAATTAATTTAAATAAATATAAAATCCCGTTTGTTAATTTAATTATATAATTTATCATTGCTTATATTATTAATTTCATTTTTATTTAATTGATTAAACTGAATGTATAGAGATGGCCTTGCCAGGTAAAATGGAACACTCCTTTACACATCCTATGCTGATGTGTGAAGGAAAATGAACTACAATATACTGTAGGAGTACATACATTTCAACACTACGGTCAAGAGAATTGTTCAGATGGACTCCAGGCGTGACCAGTCTTAAAGGAAATAAAGGATAGGAAGGGAATTGTCAGATACGATGTTTTGTTCCTTCAACGACGACATGAAAGGTGTACCAAGAGGAAAAGGTGTTTTTCATATTGAGAGATCATCATTGAGAAATATCGGTAGAATGAGTTGTGCACCATTTCTCTAACAAAAAGTCCATCTCTTGAAATGCAAAAATTCGACATTATCAAAGTGTAATTAGACCTGAAGCAGCAGAATGTATAACAACTAGACTGCTTGAAAAACTGGCAATTAAGGAAAGGAGGATTATCTGAAGAATTCTTGGTGCCAGTCTCCAAGATGATGTTTACAGACTTCGGAGCAACTTAGAAATATACACCCATTCTGAAAAGATATGAAGCGTGATCCGGAAAGGAAGGGGAACATTTTACGCTCACCTCTTCAGATTGCAGCTGTTTGTTATCCTACTTCAGAAGTCTCCGTGGTTGGTGGAGAAACAGACATTCAACCCCGAGCACAAACTTAGATAGGTTCATCAAAAAGAAGTCCAAACAGTCGATTCTGATGGTGGGCAGACAACAGTCTTACTGGCCCTAACGGTGAATAAATAAATAAATAAATAAATAAATAAATAAATAAATAAATAAATAAATAAATAAATAAATAAATAAATAAATAATAATTACGTCGCACCGAGATATGGGTCTTATGGCGATGATGGGATAGGAAAAGCCTAGGAGTGGGAAGGAAGCGGCCGTGGCCTTAATTAGTGTACAACCTGGTGCGAAAATGGACGGATCACTTTTTATCTTAGACGCATGGCGAGGAACGCAACCTCCATCCAGTGGACTGCTCTGGCATATAACGTTCCCCTTTAAGTGGCCGGCAGCGGGGTATTTCATTAGCCAGTTTGCCGTATGCTCTGGCAGGTCGATGAGGCACAATTACGGCGCGCAATTGTCGTCGTTGTTTGCTTGACCGCTGACAAACAGCCCTCCTGCTCATCGCCAGCAACCACTTCACCTCTCGTGGCGACAAACGACTTTACAAACGTTTGTGAGGGCTTAATTGTACCCGTGGGGAAGTTCTGTTGGATGTTTGTATTAACAGAATAAACGACCTAACAAAAGCACAGCGCGTGTCACACCTCAATACTACTACATATAGGGCACTTTTTGATACATAACCATAGAACTATTGGCTGAAGAAATCACAAACTATACTCGATGTGTATAAATTAATTGTGACTCTCACTCTTGAAACCATCTTCATTCAGTTAAACACGTCTGAATGTGCTACGACAAGACGCAGTACCTCGGCAGAGCAACAGAGTGCATGGGAGTACGCTACAGCACATGCCGTGTGCGTAGTACTGAAGCAGTACAATATCTCTAGAGCCCTGAGGTTCAGAGTTACCTTCGATTAGGAAGAGGAAAATGCACCGTGAGTTACGTCTAGAATGGTCACGTGCAGCACTCATACTCCAAGATACGTGTTAGTGACCCAGTATAGAGCTCTTACCCACTGTAAGAGTAATACGACGAAAATCTCGAAAATTTTCAAACTGACAGTGTCAGAATGGAGTTCTTATCCTCAAACAATACGGGCTTTAGCAATGGCATTGTGTTTTTCTGCTGCTGAACATGCCTCCCCGGCTTGTACAGTCCATTTCATGTGAGGCAGGTCCTGCAGGTTGCCTACAGGTACCGACAGGAGAGGAGCTGCACGGACATAGTCTTCCTCAGTAATGGCTGAGATCCTGGATGGTGCTTGTCGTCTTACCAGAGAAGGCAAGGATGGAGGTGAGCGGTTAAAGCCATATCCGTACAGGCCATGGAGGCCCATGAAGGCTTCCTCTTGGCACTTGATGTGGGGTAGAGTGGTCAGCCCTATGCTCGGCCACCCACTGAACATCAAGGCCATCTCCGAAAGTGGAAATCTCGTTTATTAACTTCTTTGACTTCCAAAACTCAGCATTTGCTTTGACAAAGCTGAAGGCAAGTATCCAGCGTGAGTGGCGTTTCAACCGATATTTGTTTTGATCGACTCATTCCTTTCTTAGTTTTTAATCACCAGGTGCATGCATGAATTTTTGCCGGTTTTGTGGTAAAGGAAACTCGTAATTTTCAAGGGAAACTCAGTTTTTGTTTATTGGCCATCGGCTTGTGCACACTTCGCCCATCTTTTAGGTTTATGCCAGAAAAACTGCTTCTCTTTCGTGCTGGTTTCTTCTCGTCTTTGTCGAACAGATTATATTCCTCTCCTGCAGTTTTGGTGAGGTCTTTCTCTACTTGCTAATAGCATCTTGATCTCGTACGTTTGCTGGTATTCTCTCTTTCCAGGCTGCTTTCGTCGCAACTCATGTGTTAGTAAGTTAATATATTTCCGAGGTGGGTCTGGGGTAATGTATTTCCATTTTTAATTCTCAGCAGTTCTCATCCTTCTCCTTTCTTTAATCTATAATTGTTCCTTTAAATTAACATTCTTGAAATATTTTTAAATCAATTTTACCATGGATATGCACTTGGACTCTAACTGGATTCAGCGCTATCAATGACCAGTGTGGAATACTAAGTAATCAGCGTCATCTTCTCACTTTGCGCTTTCCTTCTGTGACTAATGAAGTCCAGAATAAAAATCCTTGAACAAGCCGAAAATTATTATTATTATTATTATTATTATTATTATTATTATTATTATTATTATTATCAATAATTTTTCTACCGGGCGATTTGAACGTGCGGTTAAGGGCGGGCATCTGGGGGATAGAGACAGCGGGTTCGTGGGTTCAAACCCCATTATTTTGCGTGGTTTCCCAGTTTGATACCAGGAAAATGCTGGAGCTGTACCTTAATTAAGACGACGGTCGCTTCCTTCCCTTTCCTGTCCCATTATCGCGACGTAAAATAAACTTTCTTTCTTAATCCGTTCACCCTCCAGGGCTGGTTTTTCCGTCGGACTCAGCGAGGGAGTCTACGTCTACCGCCACAAGGGCAGTGTTCTGGAACGTGAGACTTTGGGACGGAGGATACAACTGGGAAGGAAGATCAATACCTCGCCCAGTCTGTCTCACCTGCTATGCCTTGTGGGGGATGAGAATATTGGAAGGGATAGACAAGAAGAGGGGAGGAAGTGGCCGTGGCCTTAACTTAGGTACCATCACGGCATTTGCCTGGAGCAGAAGTGGCAAACCGCGGAAAACCACTTCGAGGATGACTGAGATGGGAATCGAAACCTCGTGTACTCAGTTGACGTTCTGAGGCTGAGTGGACCCGTGTTAGTCCTCGTATCTTTTCAAATTTGGTGGCAGATCCGGGAATCGAACCCGGGCCTATGGGGGTGGCAGATAATTACGCTAACCACTAGACCACGGAGGCGGACAACAGTGGTCTTTCATTCCCCAAGAATGCATCAGCCTTGAGGTTATTTAGTGGATATTCTCGTTTTTCTTGCGATTTATAAGAACCCTTTATCTCCCGTGCGCGAGGAGTCAGAGGATGTATGTGGTAGGGGGCTACTAAGAGGGGAATCTCTACTCACTCGTCGTCTTCCAAGCCCACACACATAGCCAGGATTCTATGCGTTTCCGTGTAACGGAGAAATGTACGAGTGGGAAGTGCTTTCTTCTCCGAGTTTCATGGACAGCGTATTTAGTTTGTTGACACTCCTATGAAAGAAAACTTTCGTCTTTTGAGCCATGTAACGTCGCGTTAAAGCATCCTAGATTTTTGGGGATGCAAGCATGGCAAAATGATGGGAGTGGGATGGTAATATTAAGGGGCAGTCCCAGGATTTCCCTAGTGTCAAACCACGGAAAACCACCTTGAGGGCTGTCAACATTAGGGTTCGAGCTCAACATCCTCCGATTGCACTCACAGCACGGCCAACTTCTGGGTGTTCCGGTATGTCTTTCTGCCGTATAGAAACTTTAAAAACATCTTTATCAGAAAACTTGATTCTCGACTAACGTCGTTTTCCCGAGAAACCCCTCAATTATATAAGATGTTACGTTTCGAGCAAATATGGCACAATATATTCCACTGTGTGAGGTTCCCCCATATGTGCTACCTAACAGGGGAGAGAATCATCTCTAACAGACTGAGAGATAATAACAAGAAAGGTCTAACATTCTCCTAGAAACGTTACCGTTGTTCATCCGGCCCAGATAACTGGACAGAGGAGGCTCTCTCATCATCATCACTCTTCCTTGAGAAAAAGACGCGTTCAGAGCAAGGTCCTCTCATTTAATAGGACAGGAGATAGGCTGTAACCAATGAGGTAGAGACAAATTCTGTAAAGATCGACGAGGTTTATGGAGAACGAAATTACTAGGTAATCACCGCATAAAATCGCACGTATGGCTGAAAACACGGATAATAAGATTTTGTGCATTCTAATGCTCAACGAAACTTTTAGTAATACATAACATGCAACAGCCTACTCTTTGAAAATGTAATAATGTCGAATGATAAACCCGTTCGATAACCACTCGCATCAATAATGAAGGCAAAAAAACGACTTGGTAAAATACTTCCGGTACCTGTACAAAAGTATACAAAATTCCAATCCCATTAGAATTCGCTACTTTCCGTACTGATTATCCGTTCCAGATATTTTCAGTTAATTTAAGCTCTTGTTTTAAACTGCTAACACAGAACACCAACAAAAAACTGCTATACACTCGATGGTTTAGCGTTTAGTTCTCGAACAAAGCACACTTCCAGTCGAGAGCGCACTACAATTTCAAGCGAACGGTTCATCCGTATTCAAAGTGGAATGATAAAAAGAAAGGAAATTTTGAAAGTAATACAATAAACTTCCGCGGAGCACGAATAACTCAAACCGGATTATAGGCAGTTTTCTGTATAAATTCAATATGGATTAACCGCTGGTCTCTGCCACCACGCCAGTTCACAGATGGCACTATAAGAACAATGGCTGTCTTTGTGGTTAAGTGGTTAGCATGGTACTCAGGGGTTCCGCGTTCCATTCTCGGTAGGATCGGCGATTTTAACCTTCATTCTTTATTTTCCCTGCCCAGCGAGCTGACTGCTTGCACAGTCCTCAACATTAGATTACATCTTAGGCGGGACATCATCTTCATAGACCTGCACCAGGCCACTTAACAGACGACATTCGTGAACCATGGGCAACGGATGAGTGGCCTAGTAAAGGTCATGAGAGTCGGGATACCAGTTGGTACGAAATAGGAGGGGTATCTCGGACATATTCCGACTCATGGCCCTCCTTGTGCTCAGACTATACAACCCACCGGTGGTCCCTAACCCGTTAGACGTGAGATCCTCACCGGGACTATGAGTAAGTAAGGGCAGCATCCTGTTTCATAGAAGTTCCACGGAGCACGCTCAGAACGTTTTAAGCAAGCCTCGCACATATGGGAGTAATGGGGTCCCACTCCCATTATACAGGCTAGGAACTCCTTTAAAACAACTTGGCGAACGAAATGTAATTCGATGGGGAGGTGTCAATATTAATGGGACTTAAGGAAGAAATAAAGTAGAACTGACTGAGTCAGCAAAGAGGATGCATCTGGGCGTGTTAGGTAATAATAATATTCGGATAAGGGGAGGTAACGAGGGAAGAGATAAGAGATCACAAAGTATTCTCGACTGAAGTGCAGAGTGCGGTTTAGGACTATGTTCTCCTCTGTTCCTCGCAACATAGTTTTTGTTAGGCACGTAAATGAGCGAATGATGTGGGTAGATTTGTCAGTTGCAGGAATTAGGACGAGAATTGTCTCAGGGAATTCAACATGTGAGGGTGCAGACAAGGATGAAGTTGACAAGTTTTATGAAGCATTTAGTGACATTGTACTCAGGGTCAACTGCAAAGATAGAAAGAACAGTGTCAATGGACGATATCCATGCGAGAGTTGGAAATAGAACTTAAGGGTCCGAAAAGGTGATTGGTAATTGTCGGGAAGCTGTAAGCGTTTACTGGGCGCTTGTGTTAGTGTGGGATTAGCAGTTACGATTACATTCTTCACGGTACACACGGGAGGGTCGCGGCACCAGGTCCATGATATAACATATATATCACAGTTCAGGAAACCTGCTATGAACATGCGGGTTTTCCTAGGATTTTCGATGATACAGACCTCTATCTAATTTGTACTGAAGTAGACCTAGGACAGAGAAAGCGAAATTTATCTGCAGATGAATAAGTGTAGAAAAAGGTAGTCGGATTATTTAGTTGTTATTCGCTAAACGGCCAACTAGGGACCAAGATAACTTTAATCATACATTGTGGCGTTTTCTCAGTTTTCGACTGCTCCATGAGCTCGCTGCAAGCTCCACCAGACCTGAAAGTCCCAATACTTGTCCTGAAAATGTCTCGGTTTTGCACGTTACCTGGCCTTAGGCCTACTTCTTCCTTGACGTTAACGTACCAGGGAGCTGCTGTTTTTGGTTTTGAGTCAGAATTGTCAAAAACGCGTTTTGTCCGTGAAGAGCCGCCCTAATTGACCGCAGAAGCGAGCCCTGGTGTCTGTGATCTTATGGTAGATTTCTTGTCTGGATGTTCTTATGTACATACCGTTTTTGTAGTTGTATTATTATTATTGTTATTAGTTTCAACACAGAACATGTGTACATACTACCTCTTGTCCTGCAACTTGTTAGCCTATAGAAAAATGTGGAAGTGTTCTACTGTACGTCTTTTGGAGCAGCTGACCCTGGCATAACACAGCAAAGAACTTTCCCATTTTAGTGTGCAAGACGCTGCAATAAGCGTCACGTCACATGCTGTTCTCTTCTCTCCACTGTGCGAGGTTAGTGGCCGACAATCCCATTACTGCCAGTTCTCAGCCAAACACAACCGTCACATCCATATTTAACTTATACATGGGAGGTTGTTTCATTCATCATCATCATCATCATCATCATCATCATCATCATCATCATCATCATCATCATCTTTTTCTTTTGCTATTTGCTTTACGTCGCACCGACACAGATATATCTTATGGCGACGATGGGATAGGAAAGGCCTAGGAATGGGAAGGAATTGGCCATGGCCTTAATTAAGCTACAGCCCCAGTATTTGCCTGGTGTAAAAATGGGAAACCACGGAAAACCATCTTCAGGGCTGCCGACAGTGTGGTTCGAACCCACTATCTCCCGATTACTGGATACTGGCCGCACTTAAGCGACTGCAGCTTTCGAGGTCGGTGTCATCATCATCATCATCATCATCATCATCATCATCATCAGTACTTTCAGCTCCATTTCCCCGGCTGTGGCGAACAAGCGCTCGCCACTATAGTTTCTTTTCCTCTGTGTCCTCCCACTTGACAATCGTCTTGCTGCGCTCCGATTTCACTGTATCTGTCCATCGATTCCTTGGTCTCTCTATTGGTCTCTTCCCTTGCAGTTCTCATCCATCCTCATAACATCACCAAACCATTGTAGCCTGCGTCTTCCTAAAAGCTCTACAGGTATTTTGATGGCAGCCTCCTTCCTGTTTCTTTCATTTCTAATCTTGTATTTCCGGGTCATTTGCTTCAATGTTGTAAACAATTTAATTTCATTTCTGTTGGCTGGATTTTACTATTAGCCTTGTACAGGTTTCGAATCCATTTGTGAGAAGTCGAATGAAGTAGGAATGACACATGGTCAGTTTTGCTTTCTGGGATATTTAATATTCCCAAATTAGATTTCTCAGTTGGAAAAAAATGTGAAGCTTTTTTGAATCTTATTATTTCTTGTTTTATCTTTTGAAATGGTACTTCCAAGTTAGATACAGATTGTAACGGAGTTGTCTCCACTAAAAATGTTCGAAGCTGTGTCTTTCCGGTTGACAGACATTTCGAAAGTTTCATTCTGAGTGTATGAGGTCGAATTAATTTCACCGGATCTGTTTTCCCTGTGAAGGAGTGGGATAGCGCTATCTTAAGAAAGAAAACTCTTAGAATCATCGACAGAAATGAGGTCAAGTGGAAGTAAACACTTACTACCCGGCGAATCAGGTTTTCTACAACTAATTATAAATTGCTTACACTGCTGTCACAATTTCCCCTTTTCCAACTCACACCAGGTGGGGTGGTTCCTCTCCACTTTGTGCTGTCTCTCTAACACTCTGTTGTCCTATGCTGTTCGTAGGTCTTTGTCGTAATCTCTTCCCTGTACTGTGTCATTGTCACGTCCAGAGCACCTCAGATTTAGTTCTCTACGCTTTCCCACCGATGGTTCAAATTAGCACCCTTCCCTCGTGGCAGCTGCACTATGTAATTGAAGTACTCACCAGTGGATTCTGAATGCGCCCGTTTGCCTCAAGTATTTCACCCAGTTTGCTGCATACAACACATTTATGATGATATCATCACCAAACGTCTAGGTCATCGTTCTTTCAGTCATTACTCAGGTTATATTCTTCTTTTGAAGACCGCGATCATTCGAACTTAGGGCTCTTCTGCGAGTCTTTTTGGTATTCTCTTAACGTCTTTTTTTAATAAATCGTCTGCCGTCCAGTGTTGGTTTCTTTTCCGGTCTCAACAAGAGATCCTGCCTCTAGCACCTCAAGAACAGTGTTCTGGTATGGGATACAACTGGAGCGGAGTACCAGAACCTGCTCTGCTGAACAGCGGTGTTTTTTTGGATATTGAAAGCGTGGAAGCGGCCGTGGTCTTAAGGTAGGTATCATCCCGGCAGAAAACACAGAAAACCATTTCGATGATGACTGCAGTGGGAATCGAACCCTCTCTACTCACCTTACCTCCGAGGCTGACTGGATCCCATTCCAGTCCACGTACCACATTTCAAATTTGGTGCCAGAGTCGGGAATCGAATCCGTGTCTCAGGGTGCTGGCAGCTATTTATGCCAACATTTACACCATATTCATTCGCACTTCTATGGAAATAGGGCTCCTTTCCGTTATTGCTTTTCTAAACGATTTCTTCACATTAGCCCATCATTGTTGGGCTTGGCAGTTTTCTTGTGGACCTTCTTTGTTTTCGATGAACATGGCTTGACATGGAGAGCTCGAATGAGAAGCGGGAGAACCAATGCAGTCCAGTTCGCTTGTCTGAAATGCGGACAGCATACCCGCCAGGCGTACGTCACAGTCAAGCGAGAGGGCGAGCACACTCGGCGCAGGACAGGAGCAGTGACTATGAACCTCTCCTCACAACATTCAACGGAATGTTCATTGAGGTACAACATAAAAAGGACACTATAATCATAAATATTCGGTTAGATTTATACTGCGCTCATTATTAACAGACACGGTTATATTTTTCTATATTTAACAACACCGCATAGGAAAGCCCAATGCGATCTATTTGGGTAATTTCAGTAGCTCAAAAATTTACAACGTTGCGAGATATCAAATTATTTTTTTAAAAATATTTATCAGCACGTGCGACCACCCTGTAAATGTCCGTGTTTGCATTTATTGTGCCGTCTTGAAATAGATCAGAGCGATGTTTTAATGCGTAACAATGTGATACATTAGTGAATTATGCTATCACTTAATTGCTTACCTACTTAATGCTATGAAAGCAGTTCCACTTAGAGTGATAAATGGCTGCTCCATTGGTAGGTGGGTGAAGTCAGCAACGCGAGCGAATACCCATTAAGTGTTACGACCGGGATTGCGGGCCGCCGCCCTTTCCTTAACGACTGCAGTCTATTAACCAGACATCTCCAGAGTGGAATGGCATGCCATAGCAAAATAACAAGCTACCAACCCATCTAATCTAATGGCCGCAGCACACAGGGAAGACATGGCGTTACCGATAAATATACCGCTCTTCCGTAGTTTGATTTTTACTTTCGTGTAACTTGGACGTTCGTGTGACGATACACCTTCTGTTGTTCAGGAAATGGATGTACAGTACTGGGCGATGCCGGTCAGTAGCTCAACACCCGAATGAGATGAGCAGTCACACAGCCACTATTGGAGGCACGTTTACACATTGTTCCCCTTTTTGATTTATTTCAACGTAGACTTACAAGGGGTCTGCAAAAATACATATTTTAAGACGCATTTAGTGTTTGGGTCGAACGCGCGTTACACTACTATGTAACCATTTTTCTACAGAGGAACTGATTACCCCCTAAGGGTAGTTACAATGCCCATATGTAATTTCGTTTCATCAGTCCAATTTTTTAAAAACAACTTTACTTGAAATTCACGAAATTGTTGAAATACTGAAATTAAACCAATTATAATATTATTACTGCGTTAAGGCTCGTAATGAAAACACTAAAATATTACAAAACAACTGAAATTAAAAATTAATTTCAAAGTTTCCTGTAATCATTCTATTCTGCTTAATATCGCAAGGACAAGGAAAAAATTTCAATTCATTTTTACATTTGTATGAATGGCATTCCTTGAAAGAATTCATCACGATGTTTAAACGTTGGAACAGAGATCCCAGGGCAAGTGGAATGAAGCAATGTTAGGGGATTATTGCTGACATCTCAATGTCACAGCAGAGCAACATTTCGACCGACAAATTGAACATCGGAATGGCTGTAAGTACTTACTATTAATATAAACCAGTATTTTCTAGTTTAGAAAAGTAATATACCCAGTTTTATCATACTGAAACTCTTGTTTAAATGTTCAAGTATTCCGTTGTTATTCTTTAAAATTACATAAAACGAGGCACGACAGAGAAAATATGAATAGAGACTTGGATTGTACATCCGTTATAATACCTAAGCAGTAATTTCTGGTACATTGTTTTATTCAGTTATATGTGTTTTTAATGATGAACTTTGCCAGTGATGATGATTTTTCGATTTCTTTTCAAAATTACAAAAGAAATGACGTAGTACAGAAAATCTGAACACAGATATTGATTAAATATCAAGAATTAGTAATATTTTCACTTGTAGCAGAAATGCATATCAGTGTTATGTTTCAATTGACAGATACAAGACGAGGCGAGGCTAACGGTTGCAAACAAAATCTCAAACGTAGCTTTCATGAAATAGCGCATGTGACGTCACGCGCTTAGCCGGGCTGATTGGTTCAGAGGCCTTCTGATCCGAAGTTCTCCCTCAGCCCGGTGGTATTTGAAGGTGCACAAGTACACCAGCCTCGTGTCGGTAGATTTACTGGCACGTAAAATAACTCCCACGGGACAAAACACACCTCAGTGTTAATACTGTCCTTTAGTTTTAACTTAAAGATATTTTTTTGTTATATGATTTGTAAAATATTATTATGATTTATCACTCATGTTTACAAAGCATGTTTTAGCTCGACAGAATATGATCACGATCTTATTAAACCTTGGGTAAACGCTGATGATGCTTACAAAGAGGAGCGAAACATGTACCATGTTAACAATTTAATAAAGATGTAAGTTCTCGTTAGCTTACTATGTGTACAATAGGTGGTATTTAATAAAATTATAAGAAATTGTATCACAAGTAGATCTTCGCTCCGTGGTGTCAGGGGAACCCGCACGGAAGGCGATAGCGCGGCCGGATGACTCATTTGCCGAGGGATATATTGCTTCATGACCGGCTAAGATGACCTAACGCAGTACGGTAGCGATAACCATTGCTTCACAACAATAGTTCACTTTAACATGTGTCGTATTAGTATTGTTCTATGTGTTCGCTTTAAAATAGCGTAGTTTCTGTAGGAATACTAATCGTGTGTTGAACGAGTGATGTATACAGTACAACAGCATGTATTCTATTGAATTGTGCTATGCGAACCATTCTTCTTATACAGAATGCCGCTTTCGATTCATTCGCAAATTTCCTGGCATCCTCCCTCCCCATAGGAGTACGGTACGTAGATTTGTGAAGAAGTTGCGCACCACCGGGTCCATTCTTAACAAGAAATCACGCAGGAGGGGAACCGTTTTAACAGAGGAAAAGCTTGACGAAATAGGAGCTCTCTTAGAAAGAACTCCAACAAAATCCCTGTTGTGGATCGCCGTACAAGCTAATGTGTCATTATCTTCTGCCCACAAAGCAACAAAACTGTTAAAAGCAAAACCATACAAACAGACCCTTGCCCAATATTTAAGAGGACCTGACCGTATCGCTAGGGTTCGGTATTGTAACTGGTTGCTTCAGTCAGTTCACGATGGGTATGTTGACCCAGAACTTTTATAGTGAAGAAGCATGGCTACACTTAAGAGGCTATGTAAATAGTCAAAACAATCGCTACTGGTGTGCAGAAAATCCCCACTAACTGCATGTCCGTCCACTTCATGATGTAAAAATAGGAGTTCGGTGCGCAATAAGTGCTCGCAGAATTATAGGATCTACATTTTTCCGAGAAACTTTAAATATATATACCTCATTTTCAGACCATTCTTTCAAGAGCTGACAGAAGAAGAAAGAAGTAGTGGTTACTTCATGCAAGAGAATGCGACAGCACACTTATAGATGTAATACTGGAAGTTTTCGAACATCGTGTGCTTAATCATCCCCCTAGATCTCCTGATTTAAATTCCTGTGAGCATTACCTGTGGGGGGATGCTGAAGGGAAAAGTGTATGTGAACAACGATCACATAAGAGAAAAACTACAAGAGAATATTACACAAGTTATTTCGGACATCACATGGGCTGAGGTTCGCCGAGTGTCTGCAAAATATTTACGAGCTGTAAGGCGTGTTTGACAGCTGAAGGACAACATTCTGAACATCAGACTAATAGCTTCACCACAAATTGATTTCTATATGTGTGAACAGTCTTGAGTAGTGGGGGGGAAAAGCGCACATGGAGCAACGGAGTGTCATTGCGCCAGCCGTAGTGGTGCTGCGGAATGAGCTAAAAGAAAAAGATCAAGAATTACTGATTTTATATCCTTCATCCAAATTCATATTGTTCGGCTGTTTCTTGATTTCGACAGCCTCGCGGATTTTCCTTTCCATTTTCCAAGGGATAGCTGCTAGGATCTTAGTCTTGTCAAATTATATTCCATGTCCTGTTTCGTAGGAATAATTGGCTACCGCTGAAATATCTGTGTTTTGATTCTTGGTGTGAGGATATGTTCCTTTAGGCGGGTGTTTCGTTTTTCATCAACATAGCACTTTCCGCAGCTACATTCGATGTGGTATACACCAGGAGCCTTAACGGGCTAGCTTCATGGTTTTTATACCGTACTTGTCCAGTACCTTGCGATCCTCTTCTAAAGTGTGGAAGTATCGCTGTTCTTCAGCGGCCTTTTCTCAGTTTTATTCTGATTTTCTACAGACTCGCGGGATGTTACTGAGTGAGTATCCATTTCCCCTTCTTCTTCATTTGTAATTCTATGGATAATTTACCGTACATTGATCTGCACTAGGGATGGCTAGCGTGGTGGGTGAAATGCAGGTCAGGGAGGATGAACTACAAGTGTTAGCAAATGAACAATAAATTGTTTCCTGCATTAACACTATATTATTATGCCTGATCATCATTGCACTATTTCTTATTCCTCTCTCCTCACCAACAGTGTGGTTTGGATTGCGGAGCTGTTAGCTTGCATTCGGGAGATAGTGGGTTCAAACCCCACTGTCGGCGGCCCTTAAGATGGTTTCCTGTGGTTTCCCATTTTCACACCAGCAAATGCTGGGTCGCTTCCTTACCACTCCTAGGCTTTCCCTACCCCATCATATATCTGTATCGGTGCGACGTAAAGCAAATTGTACAGAATAAGTGAGAAGCGTAGTGGTTACATGCAGCTCACCTCCATACGCCGCCTGGTGTTGACTTACTTAATAACCAGCTATTCTTGTTGACGGTCCCGTCCCTCCATAACCTGGCGAGTTTAGCGGTCGCAACGCGGGTCCTTACCTCAAACGAGCGGCCTCCGTTGTTCCAGACCAGATTTCCCAGGTAGATCAACCCTGTCCACGATCGTCTAGCTCTTCTTGCTCATCATGAATATCTCCAGTTATTGTTGTGTCATCGGCTTACCTCAGGTTATTCCTCGTTTTGTCTCCCACTCCCAACTTTCCAGCACCTTCTTCACGAAGTGTTCACAGTTCATATCTAGATGGCAAAATGCATCCTTGCCTGACTCTTGCTTCGATACTGAACTTGTTGGACAACATTTCGTTGTTGACCTATTCTTTGGTTCTGTTGATAGGGTACAGGTCATAACTAGAGACCGAAGTTTTAGGCAGTAACAGGTTACAATGTAAGCAAATAACGAATACACTCCAGCTTGCACAACAGGTATGCTATAAGATTTGCATAAGCATTAGGATTACGTCCTATCAGAACGCCTAGAATTTACGTTACCCTTGCTACATTATGGAAAATCTGGTTTCACTAGGTGTACGGCCCATCGTAACCCCTTGAATGTATGTTACTCTCGCTACATTACGGACTGGACTAGGTGTACGGCCTGTTACCGTGTTTTGGTGGATCAGCAGAGGTGAAAGAAGGTGCGGGCTGGAATGGGTCTACATATGAGTCCGAAAGATGAATTAAAAATTTAAATAAAGTTTATATTTTCAATTGACAACAAAATTTAACAAATTTTTTACATTGAATTGGAAAACTTAACGAGTACTACAAGTCAACAGCTATCCAATAATCAGAAAAGCAAGGATTTAGAGACAAATTAATGATCTGGGCTTCAAGCCCCACTTCTTACAATCTCTGAGCTCACAGCTCACAACCACAAATTACCAAAGGGCAGAAAACCCCTCATTACATAGAGCACTTGCTCCCACCTAGTAGTGCAAAGCCTCCTAGAGGCACCTTTCAAAATACTAGAAAGAGCTGACCGCTCTCAATCATCCAACCTATTAAAGGCCACAACAACGTTCGCATTGCCTGCCTCTCAAGGCACACTTACAAATGAACAGGGGTACCTAGTACCCAATCTACTGGGCCTTCGTGGAAAAGGAACAGATTAATTAAATGGCTCCAAAAATATCAAGATGAATGGAGGCGTGAACTTGCACTCCTCCATGAAAGCTTGTTAAAACCTAAGTGGCGCTAAGCCGATACACAGGGGCTATTCCCACACTATAGTGGTGACTCGTATAAGAAAAATTCTAACACATTAGGGAAAAATAGAAAATAAGTTACGAAAACATAGTAACCTCAACTAAGAAATGAAGGGGAGCTCGAGAGGGTAAAGCACTCTCTATCCCCGATTTACATTTAAAGATATATGAAGTCTTACAAAGATTGAAAATTTTTACATGTTTTAAGTTATAGGTTACATATTAAAGGTTTCGAACCTGCCCCGCGGGTTAAACTGTTGAGCTAGCAAG
Organism: Anabrus simplex; assembly: GCF_040414725.1. Classification (NCBI taxonomy): domain Eukaryota; kingdom Metazoa; phylum Arthropoda; class Insecta; order Orthoptera; family Tettigoniidae; genus Anabrus; species Anabrus simplex. Next base: position 4,147,714 of record NC_090269.1, read on the forward strand.
GAAAAAGAAAGATGTGAAACGGCCATTACCTTGTTGAAGAGCTGCTGGCGGATGAGAGAGGCGCTTCCCGCCTTCTGCTATTCTTCCATACACTAAGCTAGATGTTGTACGAGTGGTGGAGAGCCCGGAAAATCAGCAGTTTTATACTCTCGGGGAAGATTCGAGACCTTTCAAGAATGATTAAGACACACCCACATGCGTTTATTGGTCGGCTAAAAGTTACAAGTCAAAAATGAAGAAGAAACCTGTGATTGGAGGGAAATTAATTACAGAAATTTACGATTGGCTAATTTCAAAACTGGCGGAAAGAAAGATTAATATTGCCAACCTACAAATGAAAGAACGAAATTTAGTTATAGGAAAACTTATGAGTATAAAATATCTTCAAGAAAAGTTCCATCACTTCGCACCAGGGTGCATGATCATAGTTTTTGGTAGAGACATCTGTGAGAGAATGTCCACACTTCTTGATAATTAGTAAACAAAAACAATTCGAAATTAACACAGTGACATCTTCTGATAAACAGTTGAATTAATTCAATTTCAAAGTTCAGAGTTTCAGCTGTAGAGGAGTACTTTAAGGCGGAAAATTCAAATGTGCGGCGTATAGGTGTACCGACCGGTACACGGCCCACCAGAACCACTAGTATTTATGTGACTCTCGCCACATTACAGAAGAGTACGCTATACCACACTTCCTACTAACCAAATTACTTCGCATTACGGCCTAAACGCCCGAGGTGTAGTTATAAGGGATCAACGTGAGAACAGGGAGCAGCGGGACGTACACCGAGCCTGGACATTTCCTTCCTCTCAATCTGCTGTGTTTCTCTGTAAGACGAGCGAGTGACTGTTTGTAATGCGAGCCTCTGTTCACACTGGACATCAAATATTGTCCGTTATTTGATAGCCGCTAGTCTCACCAACCACGTTACAAAGATGAGGGCATGGGAGGTATTTCCTCTCTCATTCAGTATTACTTGAATGATAAAATTACTTTATATTACGTATCAACAGGACGAGATGAACACCTACTTGGGCCTCCCGTCCAAAGAGAATTGAGAGGGATTCGTATCATACATTTTTACATATAATAATAATAATAATAATAATATTAATAATAATAATAATAATAATAATAATAATAATAATAATAATAATAATAATAATAATGCAGTGTTCTTGTGAAAAATCGGTAACCACAGGCAAAATTATATTTGTTGTATACAAATGAAATTAGGCCCTATTCGATTTTAATACGCATCAAAATTAACTATAGGCTAATTGGTGCTCTCAAATACCAGTTGACTGACCCTGAATCGAACCCACCAACTGGAGCTCAGAAGGCCAGTACTCTGCCGTATACACATTCTGAGTCATGGCCCTCCTTGTGCTCATGCGGCAACCACTATACAATCTACCGTGGTCTCCAAACCGTTAGAGGAGAGATCCTCGCTTGGACTATGTGTAAGTAGGATAGCATTCTGCTTCACGAATTTACCGAGCTCAGCATTTTCAACAACCCTCGGACCTATGGGAGTAACGAAGTCCCACTCCCATCTGACAGGCGACAGACTCCTGGAAAACAAATTGGCGAATGAAATGGAATTCGATGGGGAACTATCAATATTAATGGGGTTTATGGAAGAAAGAAAGTAGAACTGGCTGAGTCAGCAAAGAGGATGCATGTGGATTGGATAGGAGTTCTTGAAAATCGGGAAAGGGAAGATAACGAGGAAGAGATAGTAGATCATAAAATGTACTTGACGGGTGTTAAAAAAGATAAGGGCAGAGTATAGGGTAGGACTGTTCATTAGGAATACTATTGCAAGCAACATAGTTTCTGTTAGGCACGTAAATGAGCGAATGATGTGGGCACATATGGCAGGTGGTGGAATTAGGACGAGAATTGGCTGAGTGTATGCACAATGTGAGGGTGCAGATGAGGATGAAGTTGACAAGTTTATTGAAGCATTGAGTGACATCGTGGTCAGGGTCAATAGCAAGGATAGAATAGTGCTAATGGGTGATTTCAATGCGAGAGTTGGGAATAGAACTGAAGGATACGAAAGGGTGATTGGTAAATGTGGGGAAGATATGGAAGCTAATGGGAATGGGAGGCGTTTGCTGGACTTCTGTGCTAGTATGGGTTTAGCTGTTACGAATATATTCTTCAAGCATAAGGCTATTCACCGCTACACATGGGACGGTAGGAGTACCAGATCCATAATAGATTATATTTCAACCGATTTCGAATTCAGGAAATCTGTTAGGAATATGCGGGTTTTTCGGAGATTTTTCGATGATGCAGACGACTATCTGGTCTGTAATGAACTAAGTATCTCTAGGCCTACGATAGAGAAAGTGAAATCAGTCTGCAAACGAATAAGGATAGAAAATCTCCAGGACGAGGAAATTAGACAGAAGTACATGGATATGATTAGTGAGAAGTTCCGAACAGTGGACATTAAGCATTTTCGGGATATAGAAACAGAATGGGTGGCATACAGGGATGCTGTAGTAGAAACATCAAGGGAATGCCTAGGAACAACTGGGTGTAAAGAAGAGATAAAGCGAACATCTTGGTTAAATGATGAAGTGGGAGCAGCGTGCAAACATATAAAGAAGGCTTATCAGAAATGGATCCAAACAAGGGCTGATGCAGACAGTGAATTATACGTAGCTGAAAGAAACAGAGCGAAACAAATGGTGTTGAATCCAAAAAGAAGTCTTGGGAAGATTTTGCTAATAACCTGGAAACGCTAGGTCAAGTAGCAAGAAAACCTTTCTGGACAGTAATAAAGAATCTTAGAAAGGGAGGGGAAAAAGAAATGAACAGTGTTTTGGGTAATTCAGGTAAACTCATAATACTGTAGATCCCAGGGAATCAATGGACAGGTGGAGGGAATATTTTGAAAATCTTCTCAACGTAAAGAGAAATCTTCCTGGTGGTGTTGCAAACAGCCAAGCTTAGGGGGAGGAGGAAAATGAAGTTGGTGAAATTACGCTTGTGTAAGTGGAAAGGATGGTAAATAAACCCAATTATCATAAAGCACCAGGGATAGATGAAATTAGACCTGAAATCGTGAAATATGTTGCGAAGGCAGGGATGAAATTTCAAGTATTTAGGATGTGTGTTCTCCGAGGATGGTGATGTGCTAATGCAGTGAACTCCCAGACGAAACTATCTATACATCGGTCTGTTTTCAGACTAACTTTGCTTTACGGGAGCGAAAGCTGGGCGGACTCAGGATATCTTATTCATAAGGTAGGAGTACCCAACATGAAAGCAGCGAGAATGTTATGTGGTGCAATCAGGTGGGATCAATGGCAAGAGGATTCTCGGAATGAGGAGATAAAGGCTAATTTAGGAATGAAGTCGATGGATGAAGCTGCACGCATAAACGGGCTTCGATGGTCAGTTTTGATATTGGAAATAAATGATGCAGTTGTTTAGTGTAACCCTCAGAACAATGTCCTTTTCTTTACTAAATTATTATTGTACTGTGTTGAAATAGGATCCTTTTGGTTTTCGACATTACGTGACATGTACTGGCCTGCTCCCGAATTTACAATTAAAAGCCAGGACCTGTCTCTTTTACTGCTTCTTGTTTGGAAGGTCTTCTAAAGAAACCGTATTCTTGAAAAGCTTGGGAAATATTTTTGTTCACACCCTGTAACCAAGCACAGCGGTGAAATGCCAAACCTTTCTATTCACTTCTTCGGTGGTATAAAGGTATAAAGTGGCAGGAACGGATTCAGTTAAATGGAAATGTATTAATCAGTTTGGCCTGTGCTGACGAGATGGTCTTAATGGCAGAGTGTGCTGAAAGCCTGCGGTCTAGAAACTTGAAAATATGTGTCTTTCCAAAAGTTAAGTTATGTCTGTAGGGCAGAAATCTAAAATAAATGACTATTGGGTTGAGAATACAAAGCTGAAACCTGCAGTTAATCAAGTATTTAGGATGTGTGTTCTCCCAGGATGGTAGTAGAGTAAATAACACTGAATCAAGTTCCAGTATAGCTAAATCATTTGCGATGAATATTATTGTCTACGGAAGAAACTGTCCTTACACCGGTCTGCTTTTCAGATTAACTTTCCTCTACGGGAGTGAAAGCTGGGTAGTAACAGACATGAAAGTAGCGATAATGATTGCTGGTATGAATCAGGGAAGAACAAAGAATTGGCGTACGGCTTTTATTGCCGGGAGTGTCCGAGGACATGAGGCGGTCCATTCCAAAACTGGCTGAGGACAATTAATCACTAAATACCTTTAAAATTACAAAATCCTTATGTGTGATATATTTTTGAAATAATTCTAAATTAGTGGAATATGTTTTTTAATAAAAATTTCCTTTGCGTTTGAAATACTTTCTAAAGCAGGCGTTTTTTTTCATTTCCTGAAAAATTTACAGAAAGCAACTTTTGGAATAGATCGCCTCAAATTTAGGCTCTACATGTTTGGATTTGTCGCCCATAGGCAAACTGCACTTCGTGATGAGGATGAAATGAAGACGAAGACTTCCGTGCCAGCTGAGTTAACCAATGATGGAAAAAATTCGCGAGGCTGCCTGGAATCGAACTCGGGACCCCTGTAACCACAGGCCAGCACGATAACCATTTAGCCGTGCAGATGGTCGCAGGAACAATGCCATGTGGGTATTCGGAATAAGGAGATAAACCGGCTTCAGCGGACGCGTCGTGTGAGGCGAATGGAGGATAGGTTACCTAGGAGAATAATGGACTCGGTCATGGAGGGTAAGAGAAGTAGAAGGCGATCAAGACTACGATGGTTACACTCAGTTTCTAAAGATTTAAAGATAAGAGGTATACAACAACACACAGCCACAGAACTACTTACAAATAGAGGACTGTAAGGGCGTTTATTAAATTCACACAGTGACTTGCAGACTGAACGCTATTTAAATAATGTTGGTGTTTATTTTCAAGATTCTTAGAGCCAATTGCAGAAACGATAACTAGTTTTAAGCCCTGTGCATCACGATCTTTCTTTGCGTAAATAATGTTCACCCGGTCCTTAGATACACGCCATTTAAAGCTTCAATATCGGATCGAAAATAGAACTAGAAGTATCTACCATTCAACTCTTTGCTTGTCTCAACCAGTGAAACTCGTCGGTGCGCGCGCCTAGTCACCTGTTGTCTTCCTACACATTACTCATGCCTTGCCCATAGCTAAGAATATCGCTCTTGATGGAAACATAATCTCATAATATTATTGAGACTACGAAGAAATGTAGATTGATAAGAAGTGTTGTTACGGCCAGTGTAATCCAAATACCTTCGGCGATGGACAGATGAAACAATAGTGCTGTCTAAGGAAATCAGTTGTACGGGCCATAGGCTACTCTAGAGATGAAATGAAATGGCGTATGGCTTTCAGTGCCGGGAGATCCCAGGACGGGTTTGGCTCGTCAGCTGCAGGTCTTTTGATTTGACACCCGTAGGAGACCTGCGCGTCGTGATGAGGATGAAATTATGATGATGAAAACACGTACACCCAGCCCCCGTGCCAGAGAAATTAAACAATGATGTTTAAAATTCCCGACCCTGCCGGGAATCGAACCCAGACCCCTATGATCAAAGGCCAGCACGGTAAACATTTAGCCATGGAGCTGGACACTGTACAGATCATGCACTCGAAACACACCATCGACAGATCTGAAGATTGTTTTCCGTAGCTTCCCCATTTTTACATCAGGCAAATACTGGTGCTGTTATTATGACCACAGCTCTTCCTTCACAGTCCTTGCCTTTTCCTACCCCGTAGTTTCCGATAACGTACATGAATTAGCGCGACACACACACACAACCTAGCTTTATGTGTCAAGTAAATGTAATAAGTGAATCCCTCATGGTTGATGTATGTGACAGCCCTCTGACGATCGGGACAAATTATTATGTACGCAGTCGAAGTGAACAAAAATTCAGAAAGATTATCCCAAATGTAATAAAGTATATCGGTTACCAAGAATTATGTCCGCCTCTGTGGTGTAGTGGTTAGTGTGATTAGCTGCCACCCCCAGAGACCCGGATTCGATTCCAGGCTCTGCCACGAAATTTGAAAAGTGCTACGAGGGCTGGAACGGGGTCCACTCAGCCTCGGGAGATCAACTGAGTAGAGGGGGGTTCGATTCCCTCTTCAGTCATACTGAAAGTGGTTTTCCGTGGTTTCCCACTTCTCCTCCAGGCAAATGCCGGGATAGTGCCTAACTTAAGGCCACGGCCGCTTCCTTCCCTCTTCCTTGTCTATCCCTTCCACACTTTCCAACCCCCCTCAAGGCCCCTGCTCAGCACTGCAGATGAGGGCCCGCCTGGAAAGGACGAGTTCGACAGCCGTAGTGGAAGGACGTGTTCCTCCCGCTCGCTCTCTCTCTCCTCACCAGGCGCTCTGTACTTTCCCAGTACTAATCAGGCAGCTGTACTTGTTAGTACATCTTCGAAAGAGCATTTGTCAGAGCTGAGCACTTTTCAGTGCTCGCTATTTCTCTTTCAGGAGGACCAGGATGGAGAAGCCGACCCTACCAGTGAGACTGGTCGACCACGACTACGAGGCAGCCTTCGAGAAACTACAAGACGCGCTCTACACGATGGAAGCCCCCCACTATGAACACCCGGGGCTGGTGGTGTTCAACCGGTGGGGGGACGACAACCGCCAGGGGACGCTGAGAGTATTCGACCACCTCAACGCGATCGCGGAGTCCATCGGGGAGCCAATCCTGCAGATCATAGGCCATATGGTCCCTGCCTGGGCGATCATCATTCGCCCTAATGACGCAGCTGGCTTCAAGGTCTACGAGGAGCGCGCGTCCCAGGAGTTCCAGGTTGCCCGGCTACCAGGACTCAGGGAGCATCTGGACGTCTCAGGCTACCAGGAGGCAGCCTCGCAGACGGAGCCGAGGACCGAGTACGACGGCGGCGCGACCTCAGTTGGAAGGCTGTACTCTACCAAGTACACGCAGACCAACAAGGCCGCCAACCAGGATCGTCGACCACCTACCAAGGCGAAGTGGTCGCTGACGCAGGCCTACCAGGAAGGGCCTGTTACCCGGGCGCAAGCCAGGAACGCGCCCGTGATGGTGGACAGCAGCACAGCAATGGAGAAGGACGCCCCCTGGCGTTCTGAGAGTGCTGCCCAGGCCCAGCCTGCCTGCATGTCTGTCGAGCTACAGACCTCGATATGCGCCCCTCAGGACAGGGAACGCAGTCGAGTGTTAGCACCGACCGACGCCACCCAGGAGAAGGAAGAAGACGGCGACGCAGCGGAGCCACCAGCTACCCCGGGGTCACCAGGCCGGGAGGAGGGCCACCAGGACGAGGTCTCTTCCCCTGCCGAGAAGCAACCCCTGGAAAGAAGAAGAAGACGACGCCGGACTAGGAAGCAGAAGGCGACGCCGGCCCACCAGGAGAGGGCCGCCCAGCCGCAACCCAGGACTGCTCCCAGGACAGCAGTCTGCCGAGGAACAAATCAGTAGAGGACCTCAGAGGGTAGCGGCAGTCAGGTGAGAGTGAAACGTCCCCCTCAGCAGCTCTTGCAGTGTTTCCGCTGTCTGAGGTGGGGCCACCGGCAGGAGAGCTGTGGGCTCCAAGTGAAGTGCAACCGTTGTGGGGGTGATCACCACTACACGGCCTGCGCGACACTTAAGGAGGCGGCGGTTTGCGCCAACTGCGCGGGGGGCCACCCGGCCTCCCATCGCAGTTGCCCAGTCTACCGGGCCATGGCGCGGGCAGAGAGGAAGGAGGCCCGGCGTCATGACCCACCCCCTTCCAGGAGGCCCCCGCCTCGGCGGGCTTGGCCTCATTCTCCGGGATCGGAGACTGGGTACGAGGGACCCCAAGGAGGTGGTGCTGTGCGGCAGGCCCTAGTGGTACTCTACGCATGGCTCCGCAGCCGGCAAGGCCCGCGCTAGTCACGGCAGTGCCCAAACGGACTGATCCCCTGGCAGATGGAACGGCGAGACTATGGTTCATGGCTAGCTGGTGCATGATACCTCTTCTCAACTAACACTACCACAGGACCTTTCCCAGTCCACATCCTTGCATGTGCTATCACAAAATGTCAGGTTTTACATGTAGGCTATTTCTCTTTCTGCCTATGTGGTTTTTCCCTGACCCTTCAATACCACACCTCATCACTACCTTACCAATACAAACTCTTGCCATGGTAGCGAGTCTAACTCGGAAACCGGCAGATACTCCTTGTATCACTTTCCCACTCTTCCCTGCTATCTCTTTCTTCTTAGAAATTAATAGCATGTCGGAGGCCATGTAGATTGAGTCGATGGTCACGGCTGGGGAGCGGGCTACGGGGGCCCCCCGTAAAAAAAGCCCCGCCTGGGCGAGGTACGGGTCATCCTCCCCAGTTGTATACCTCGACCCAAAGTCTGAAGCTCTAGGACACTGCCCTTGAGGTGGTTGAGATGGGATCCCTGCTGAGTCCGAGGGAAAAACCGACCCTGAAGTGTAAACAGATTACGATACGATTGCAAGAATTGTAGTAAAGTTGACAGTTACTGGACTGACCCTTGTGTCATACTGTTCATGGTACATAACCTCGTTGTGATTCACTCTTAAAATTTGAGGTTAAACAGTCTTCTCAGCAGTGTTTAAATATGTCCGGTTGAACAACTATTTTAGACAGTATCTAAGTGATAAATAACGTTTTTGCAATACGGCAGCCATACTCATACGTTGTTTACCCGTAAATATCGTCTGAATACAGTTTTTGCAATCGGCCCTTAGTGGCTAAAGTCCGCCCCTACACAGTGAAACTCGGACTGGCCTCACTTGAGTTGAGCCACGCGGTCAAAGCACATCACTTGCCTACTACAGCCTACTAAGGGCGAGGAGACAGAAGAATGTGGAGGTCCACGCGGAAATTACCGGAATGTTCATCTCCAATGCCATATTCGGGTATTGATCAGCGGCCTACTGCCAGGGACCAGCGATACGGCAGCTCGCTGCGGTGAGGCTGGCAAATGATGTTCTCATTTCTTCACGATGTTTAGAGGAAACTCCGAGGCCATAGCCACGCCCGTACTCCGAGGAAGCGAGCAGGAGATTTACCAAGTTTCACGTAAAGAAGCACTCGGCATCAGGAGAAAAATACGGTCACATAAGTCTGTTTAACACAGTTTGTTCCACTAATCCCATGATGGAACGTTGAGGTGGTCTTTCAGTTTAACGGTTGAGGCGTCGATCTCGTACAGCATTACAAACAGAACTTAAATGATCAAAAACCCATTTCCCAAGCTCTGACCTTTCTGGCATTATACAGCATCGAATTTGGAGTATCATCTGGCAGCTTCATTATTTCTTCCACAGAACTTCTTATAATGATTTGTTCATTGTTTGTTTTTATCGATGGGATTATTGATGCTTCGAGTGTAGTGACGTTTCCTTCAGTTAATTTTCCTTTCCTCAGGGTTATAGGTTTGCTTCTAACAGGACAACCACTCGAGATATCGATTTTTCCAATGTATTTATCGCTCACATACCCGGTTTACGTTGTTTGTACTTCATATTCCTTATGCTTCGAGTTGTCTCGATAATTCTGTTCAAAATGCTTGCAAACACCACTGCATCATCACATATCGAAGATACTTCTCCATTAATAACAATGTGTGTTCAAAATCCTCTGTTGCCTCCAGGGTTATTCACCTGACATGTTACACGGAAATAACTTCTAAGCCATTCTATTTTCATATTCGTAAATGGTACGCACGGTCTTAAAAATAACGTGCTAATTAGTCTCATGGGGTGATTAACAACCGAAATATTGATATTAACTCCATATTTTTAAATGGAACGGCACAAATTCATACACCCGATTTAAACGTTCATCTGCGTACAAGTTCAAATATGTAAGTAAAATCGGACAATTACTTTTTGAGATATAAGTAAGAACAGCATGCGCTGTTTTGCATGCCGCATCAGACGGCGTGAAGTCGGACAAGGACATATTGAGGCGCAGGCAGTTTCCTGGGAATGAGTTCAACCACAGAACGGATACCAGGCATGTAAGCACCACGTACACATGTGATGGGTTTGCAAAGTGTGTAGGACAGGCGAACAGATGACAGGACAGAAAGGGTTGATGTGTTTAAAAGGAATAAAAAAAGTACTTTGCCTTGAAAGGAACATAACGAAAGCTATAATTGTCACTGGTTTTAGTGTACAGTTCATACTACTCTATGAGTTGAGAAATAAACATAACACAAAATACCGGAAGAGCTCCTTCTAGAAAAGCATATGTTCAGAGCTGATCGTGATGAGATGGCAGCAACACTATTATTTATGTTTTATTTTACACGCATTAATCTCCGCAGAGTCCCAGGGCGACTCTAGTAGCGTGCATTCGGGAGAGCGTAGGTTCGAGTCCTGCCTTGCCCAACCTGACAGTGATTTTCAGGGTGTCACATGTTCAACACCAGGCAAATACCGGATAGATACCTTTGTGATAGGCCACGGCCGACTTCCGTTCCAAATCCTTCCCATTTCCATCCGTGAGAAAAAACGCTAAACTGAGCGCAATCTATTACATGTCAAAACAAAACTTTAATCTCCCTTACCCGTTGTGTGTTCGCCAGTCATACAATAACGTTGCACACCCAGGGTATGTTACGATGCATCACATTATGTTTACAGTACATGCCTGCTATCCGTCCTGTGGATGGAATCAAGGCCAGGAAGCAGCTTGCGCCTCAATATGTACTTGCCTGACTTCACGCCGTCTGATGCTGCATGCAAAACCGCGCATGCTGTTCTTACTTATATATCTCAACAAGTAATTGTCCGATTTTTAAAATACTTACATATTTGAACTTGTACGCAGTTGAACTTTTAGGCCATCTGTATGAATTTGTGCCGTTCAATTTAAAAATATGAAGTTAGTATCAATATCTCGGTTATTAATCACCCCAAGGGACTAAATAGCACGTTATTTTACAAGAACCTGGGTATCATTTACGAATATGAAAACAGAATGCCGATATCTTTAATGGTTAAGAAGTTATTTCTGTGTAATATGTTAGGTGAATAACCCTGTATAATAACTTGGGTTTCAGTTCCCTCCGAACATTTTCTCAGGTACGAGAGTCTGGAATAGCGAAGGTCAATACAGATATAAATTGTGCTAAAACAGATGTCGAGCCTAGGCTGTCGCAAACTGGCCTCAGTGTCTCACACAGCCACTGGTCGTCACAGCACTGTCACTGAAAGAGGTGGGTGTGCTATCAACGACAGCGCGGATAATGAACTCATCAGGGATTAACACATAAAATATCCTCAATATACTGTAGAATATCAAGAAATATATTCTGTATCTGGTTGAGAATCTTGATGGAACTGTGAGCGATTGCCACTTCAAAGCTCATGAATAATAATAATAATAATAATAATAATAATAATAATAATAATAATAATAATAATAATAATAATATAACAAAAAGTGTCTCTCCAAGCATGCTAAACTAAGACACTATAATACAGTTATAAAACCAGAATGCCTCTATGGATCAGAAACACTAATTTTGAACAGGAAAACTGATCTAGAAAATATTCAGAAAAAGGAACGCAAGATCATTAGAAAAATTTTAGGCCCGAAACTCGTAGATGAACAGTACCGCCTTAGAGGGAAACAGGAAATCAAACAATTTTCTAACATTCACAGCGACATCAGAAAACGCAGATTAAGATTCTTTGGACATATAAAAAGGATGAACCCAGATAGACTTACCAAGCAAATAGTTGAATTTTATGAAAACCGAAGTAAAGCTAAAACGGACACAATAAAATGGATTGGCGAAATTAAAACAGATCTCAAACTGGCAGGAATTACACCTGAAGACATCCAAAGCCGGGTTATCTTCAGAACCAAAGTTCATAAGTGGCAAGTTGACCAAGAGGGAAAACCAAAGAAGAAGACCGGAACAACATGGTCTCAAGAGAGAAAAGAAGCACACAGCAAACGAATGAAGGAAGTGTGGGCACAAAGAAAGGCAAATGCCTGCCTCTAAGTACTTTGCGTAGTCCTAATGGGCTCATTCGCAATATATATATATATATATATATATATATATATAATAATAATAATAATAATAATAATAATAATAATAATAATAATAATAATAATAATAATACAAAGATGAAGAAATAGGACGAAAATTTTGCACTCAACAATGAATAGACGTGTGACTACTTCAACGAACTACTGAACACCAGAACAATTCGGAACAGAGGACAACAGTCGCTCACAAAACACGAAATAAAAACTAAAATTCGTGGGGGAAATTTGTGAGCCCTTCGAAGTCCGGTCCCGTAGTGTAGGGGGCAACGCGTCCACCTGTCACTCGGTGGCCCCGGGTTCGATTCCCGGCAGGGATAGAGGTTTTTGATTGTTAATGATTAATATCCCTGGCCTGAGGACTGGGTGTTTGTGTCGTCCATAACGTTCCTTTCCTCACATTCAACATTTTATACTCCCGCAGTTTCTAAATACACGCAGGTTCCTAACATATGGTGCAAGTAGGGGCAAGAAGATCTTTCTAGGTCGACGCCCCGAACAAATAGCATTTTGTTAAAGAGCCCTTCGAAATCAAAACGGGGCTAAGACAGGGAGATGGACTCACTCCGATATTGCTCAAGTGTATACTAGGAAAAGTAATAAGGGAATGGAAATCCAGGAAATCGAAAGTGGGATGCAGATAGGACAACCTTGTGATCGACTGCCTTCGCAGATGATGTTGACAGGTGACATCCACCACAAAGTTAAACACACTCAAGCAGATAGTTGAGAAAACAGGACTGTATGTCAAGACACAGTTCATAAGAAACTGCAAAAGTACACCTCACCATATGAACAGGCATTATGGGACAATCAGAAGAAGCAAACCAAGTGGCCAGAAATGGACAACACGGTGGTCAAACCACAGCGGAATGGCGTATGGCTTTTAGTGGCGCGAGTGTTTGGCTCGCCAGATGCAGGTCATTCGATTTGACTCCCGTAGACGACCTGCGTGTCGTAATGAAGATGAAATTATGATAAAGAGGACACATACACCCAGGCCCCTTGTCAGCGAAATTAACCAATTTTGGTTAAAATTCCCGAGCCTGCCGGGAATCGAACCCCGGACCCCTGTGAGCAAAGGCCAGCACGCTAGCCATTTAGCCATGGAGCCGGACGAATGCTTGACGATGCACAGGAAAAACGAACTGGAAGGTCATACAAAAGAAAAAAAGAAAAAAGAAAAGGAAAAGTATTGAGAAAATCTTAGGTGCACGTAAGAAAGAAAAAAAGTACAATAATAGAATTAATGAAGAACACTACTGAAAGACAGAGAGAATAAGGGATAGCATGAAAAATGGAGACTGATGTTTTACGGACACTTAGTAGGAGACTTTCCTATCACTTCAAAAAATAAGCCAAAGATAAAATTCACCTCGTCAAAATATGAAAGTAGCTAACATTGAGAGGCAGACATTCAGAATACACTAAGATTCAGACAACTCGAAATGTGGAAGTATTTCCAGGAGACTACCGATAGAAACAACATGTGGAATGAGGAGAAGAAGAGACTAGCAGGTGAAATAATAATAATAATAATAATAATAATAATAATAATAATAATAATAATAATAATAATAATAATAATAATAATCGTGATGAATGCGATACCCACCGGTCCCCCCTGTAGAGGAATAAACGTGTTAGTACGAACATTTTTTAAGTTCCTGTGCCACCTTGAAATGGCAGAAGTGCTTTAAGAAATAAAAGCTGAAATATTTACAGTTTTGTGCAGCGGTGCGCTGACTTCAAATAAGATCGCACAACTTCGTGAACGTGACCTTCATTTAAAGAGCCAGGATTAGCAAACCGTTCTCCATCTTATATTACTTCATTGCCACGTTTACTACCACCATTAGTTAATTTCCTTCAGTCTCAAAGGTACTCGCACCTCACTTTTGATGTAAAGCACAGTCTTTGTTTCTGAGACCTTCTTGTGTCGAAGAGCGTTGTAAAAGTATGAACGTTTTCAATCAGAATTAATTCGTAAACGATACCAGAGTTTCTTACTGACAGGAGTCCGACGTCTTATGACAACGGATGATACCAGAGAGGTATTAAAATCACCGTGCCGCACGGCAAACTATTATACCAGTGCCCATGAGAGTTGGAGCCTGACATTTGAGCGGTAACTCCAACGTGCGCTGCGTTGCCGTAGTTACCTCCCCTCATAGTGAGAAGGCGCCATTTTTAGATCTCAACAATCAGTAACAAAATAATCAACTGCTGAAAACAAATGAAACTCATATCAAATTTGCAGCCTGGCAGAGCTTACGTCCATCAGTCAGTGAACGCACACTTCAAGAACTAACCGTAATAAATGATGATGACATTTCGTTGGAGAAAGATACCACAATTACTCAGAATATGATTTTCTTTTATGTGGTGTCGATAACAATCTTGCGGGGAAGCGAATTTCTCCTTTGAAACCCTTCAAAGAATATTTGTGCAACTTCAATATCTCTGGCAATACGTTCCGGAACTTTGTTCAGTGATTAATTGTACAGCTAGCCATAGATTAAATAACGAAAGTAAACTAGAACAAAAATGATATTCGAGAAACAAGCACGTAAGTTAAAGCAGTACAACTGCGTATGATAACACAGAAGCTCAACCACGTGGTGATTTTCGAGCAGCGGTAGTCAAGTTTTTCTCGCTGTTAGCGCCAACGTCAGACTCCCACTCTTGTGGGTCCGAACTATACTGTATCACTTTGCGTGTCACTTTATTTATCTTCACAATTATACAGTAAGATCAATTCAAATAACGAACATCTGAGCAATTGTAGAGCTAAGAAACGCAACAAAAAGAAAGAATATAAATTTCTCCCCAACATCCAAAAACAGAATCGTTGGCTTAGAAGAAGAAAGAAACAATATCAGTGAGCTTTAAAATCTCCTTCTTCTAAATTTTTGTCCAGTTCTTCGAGAAATGTTTATACACTACCGTATAATGTGAGTGTCTGTAGTGCACTACTCGAAGATCACTGTGCTTTAGTACAGGAAGAGGTGAGAATATGGAACCTCACTTTGCTTTTACGCCATACATGTTAGAAGATCAACTCGATTCATACAAATGTATGGAATTTTTTATCCATAATCTATCAACGTGAAATCCCTCAAATAATTCTTTAGTATATCAAACAAGAAATTTGTGAACACACAGCAAACTCGTCTTCAGACTTAAGGTAATATCGACACCAAAAGGTGTCATCTGCAAAACTTCAAATTAAACACACACAAATATTTGTAAATGGCATTTTTTCCCAAAATATTGTTAGAATTGTGAGTTTTGATGACAAGTACAGTAGAAATTATAAACTGATGACTGCCATAAATGATTTACAGTACGTTCAAGACTGTCACACATACGTATTTCTTTCAGCTCCAGCACAATCATTGTGAGTCCAGATCTCACAAATCACACATTGGATCCACAATTCCCCTTTTCTGTCATCAGAAAATCTACCATCGCAGAACAAACAAGATGCATCTTCTTTATCAGGTTGAGGGTTGCCGAAGGGCAGCTCCAAAGAACAATCAGCGTGATCTAAGGGAAAGTTTACAGATTCATCGCTTGAATCCTCACTTGCAGATTTATCCTGTCGAGTCTGTTCTGCTCTTCCTCATCGTCCACGTACTGGGTTGTTACTGGACTTTGTTTTTCGCTTATTTTCTTAACTGAGGCCTCTAAATGAGCTTTGTACGGTGATCCAGTTACAAGGGTTGCGGGGCATGCTTTTCTACCCCTTGCCGAATTCTTCTTTCTTCAAATGGGCACAGGGCGGACATCTTTAGGTCAAACTGTGAGAAACTGGGATCGGTATTTTGTTGCACGAGGGGATACTGGTGTTTCATTGGGTAAGGAGTGGCGCGAACATCCAGAAATAGCAGGATCCGAATGCACGAGTTCCTTAGATGAGCAGCTGTGGTGGTTTCGTGGTCTGGCGGAGGAGGTTCTTGTCCTTCGGGTTCTTCGTCGGCGGCGGGAAAGTCAGCGTCAGTGAAGATCGTTGGGTTGAAGGGCCAGATTCCTGTTACCTTAAAGCCAGTTCTATGCTGCATTTAGGCTTTCCCACCGAGTTCTGCAATGCCGTAGGGTCCAAGAGGTTTTTCTTGGTGTACCATCCGCTGCCGAATGTGTTCACTGTAGTGAGTTTTAAGGGTCCCCATGAATGTACGGTCCAAACGTTGGAGTTATGGGTCGTATGAGACGGCAGGGAAAGTAGATGGACGTGATGTCTTCTAGCCAATGTCGATTATGTCAATGTTTCTCGTATGAGAATAATGTCCATGGAAGATCAACAAAATCGGAGACGTCTGTGTTGGCACAGTCTTCTCAATAAAGTGTGCAAACCAAACTGTGAACAGCAGGTTCTGTACCCATCCTGAGGGATGAACCCTTCCGATTGATCCAGGGGGAGCCCCTCTCATCAGAGGTTCAGACATGTTCTTTCTGGTGGAGTATATTAGCGCTCCGCACTCATCGAACATATCACTGTGACCAAAGAGCCTCGCTCAGCATATTTGCCGTTTCCCCTTCAACCCAACAACTTGGAGAATTTTACTCTGCACTATGCTCAATGCAGTCTCATCCACGTTCCATACTCTGTCAGGGGGAAACCCGAACTGATCACAGCGCGCCTCTAGTAGATCATAAAATACTGCAACGGTCTCGCGGCTAAATCCCTTAGCGCGTGCATACGACGTCCCACTTGGTTTCCTCATGGCCAACTTGTCACAATGACGACACAGAAAGTGTCTGCCTGCACATTCACCTCCAAACGAATTCTTCACACCATTTCTGGCTGCTAGCTGGAATGCCATTTTACGAACGTCCATGAGCGTGAATCTATAATATTTAGGTTCCATTAGAAGGAGGTAATCCACAAGTTCATTTTCTATACACTCTGAAAGGATGGGTTTCCTTCCTAGTCTTTTCACTACCAGATTCTCAGGGGAAATCACAGTTTCGAGAGCCAGTCTCCTTGATGTTGTTTTTGGAACACGAAACTGCTTCGCCGTTCTCTTCAGTCCCATTTTCTTCTCCTACAGCCATAACAGCCTCCTTCATCTCTTACTTATCCCATTACTTCCTTTTTTTACACGATTTCGTATGGAGCGATGTTCGTGGCATCTAAAAAATGTAAAGAACACAATTCAGATGGAGTTATAAAAAATGTACTGTAGTATGCCTGTAATATGGAACACGGTTCCATATTGTCGACATCGGCATGCTGAAATGAACACTACATATGACCTCAACAAATCACATTTGGAACTACATAATGAGGTTAATTAAAGTCTGTGTAACAAGCCTCCACATTTACAATATAGTTGAAAAACCAAAAACAAAGAAATAAACCAAATTTTACATACCTTTTAACGTTTTATGGGGAGCCAAAAACTACATGTCATGCTCACTATACATCTATTACTCAACTGGCGCCGCCAGCAGTTCCACTAAACGTTCGGCACGTGAACAACTAGTTCCGGCTGTCACCGCTAGGGATCACCTTATTGTTATCCAGATAATTAGGGGTTCCATATTCCCACCTCTTCCTCTATTCATTGATTGATTGATTGATTGATTGATTGATTGATTGATTGATTGATTCTCCATCTCTTCAAACTGACACGTGCCTGACCATCCAACACTGGAGGAAAGAAGAGATGTAGAAAGCTTCATGGAAATTTATGCTTTAGTTCCTCGAAAGTTTCTAGTACCCCCATCAAGTCGTTTAACAGTTCGCCGTATTTACCAACAATTTGTGAAAACTTGATCGTAGCATACAAGTGTCGAGGGAGTGCAGGACGCCGAAGATCAGGAAGATGTGAAACGAACGTTCGGTAACAAGCCACACTGCAGAAGTCCTTCGAAGTCAAAGTCACAGAGACGGTGCAGTTTTGAAATAGCAGTTCTGGGCACCTTGAAACACGATCTTAGACGAACCCATACTATATGCAAGTTCCACGAGCTTTAACAATGGCTCAGAGACGTGGTAGATTGGAATGCTGTGAGATTTTATTTAAACTGTCGAATAGCCAGGAAGACATGTTCGGTGCCCTGGCCTTCAGTGATGATACCATGCTCCACAAGAGAAGATTTGTCAACCCCGATGTAACACAGTTTTCTGATGTATTGTAAGTCCTGGAGGAAGCACCAAGGTGCGCTGTGACCGCCGCTGGAGTAATTAGACCATACTTCCTTGCTACGCCAACACTAAATTCTGACGAGTACTCAGCTATGCAGATCAACTACAATTACAAATGCGATTTGCAGTGTATTTCCTAGAAGATGACGCACCAAAAGCTTCTTCCCGTGTTGTTCGACACATTTCCTAGTAGATGGATTACTGGTGGTGGACTACTGCAGTGGCCTCAATATTCACGAGACATGGCAGCCTGCAATTTCTGGATATGGAGTATGGTAAGGGAGTGTGCGTATAGCAGAGAAGTGCTCGAGATGAGTAACCTAAAGATGTACGGAATGTGACATCGTCCATTCCCAGGAAAATGAGTGTACGGGTTTTAAATCCTTCCACCAGTCGCTGGTTTCAATGAACATGTTGCCAACCCGCTGGTCAAGTTGAGAACTAAATCCTGGGGAGTTTATATACACATATTTACAACACCGTAAGTAAAGAAAAAGAATATCCTTAAATAACTGTTATGATTAAACTAAATCTAGAGACATTTATATACCATAGGCCTATGTACATAATTTACAAGAAGGACCTTACATTCTTAAAGTCGTTAGGGCACGCCTAATTCCAGAGGGTGGTGGTAGAAGAACGTCCACTGATTCACAGATCTAATTCAGTGATTTTAGTTCCCTCAGCAGTCATGGGCCGAGAAAACGCGTGGAAGACATGCATGCTACCGACCAACCTGAGGGCCGAGGAGAAGAAGAAGAGAATCCCATAATCCCTCAGTAATATTTCATCCAACTGCACCATCAGCAGGAAGGGTGTTCCTTCATGATGGGTCGATTCCTATCCAGACTGACATGACTGGTCTAGTATCCTCCAACCTGTCTGCCACTATAGGGGCGGGTTGAGTTGAACCAGCCGTCATGCTCGTTACTTCCAGCTTCCACTCCCGTACATTAGCCGCTTTGATTAGTACCCTACAACCACGGCCCCTGGCTGTTCCCACCCTTCTCCCCAAGTTTGAAATAAGTGCCTGCACCTCCAAAGTCTGAATAGATGATCCAATATAATACTTCAGCAGTGACTTATTGGATCACACAACCACTTAGAACTGCTCATTCTCGTGTCTGACCACTCTGCCGCAATGGCTCAGAAAGGCTGCCTCATTTTCGTTCCATTACAGCTCGTATGATGAACTTGTTATGCAATCTCCAACTAATTTAACTCCCGTAATTGTGTGCTCACCTTTGTTTGACATTACATAAGGCTGTTCCATTTTCGTTATCAAACAGCTCGCCGGTACTAACTGTGCTATCCTCTAGTTGGAGCTGGAGGCACTGCGGCCATCAGTCCCTATTACAACCCTCGTATCTGAAGAAGTGTTATTCTGACTCTTCAGTCAATACACTGATTTGATGCAGCCGTCCATTCCATCCTGTGATAACCTATTGATCTGTACGCAACTACTGCACCCTGCATCTACTACAATCTGCTTGTCACATTCATACCTTCGTCTACTCCTGTTGTTTTCAGCGCCTACATTTCTCTAAAAAGTTAACTGAAGAAGTCCTCGCTATCTTAAGATGTGCCCCATTCCTTCTGGTCAGACTTCACCACATCGTTCTCCTCTCTAACACCACATTAAGGAACATTCCCAGCATTAACCTGATGTGAAAATAGGAAACCACGGATATCCGTCTTCACGGCTTACGACAGCGGGGTTAAATTCAATACCTCTCGAATGCGCGCAACCAGTGGCTCGGCAATTCCTATATCGACACAGTCATTTATCTACAAACAACTGGTCGACATCATTCTTCATATAATGCTAGCCTACATTTAATTAAATTCTTCAGAATTCTGGAGATTCTAGTGAAGATGCCAAAAGTGCTTCATTCTGTTTTTTTACGCTCTCTCAACGGAGACGTCAGACTCAAATTAGTCGCACAAAAAGGCCCGCCTTCTTGTCTCGCCACTTGCAGGATGTCGTCATCAGCATTTCCTGACAGACTTACTCGCTGCTTGTCCTCAAAGTCACCATCTTCTATTTTTACATTCCATGAAAATTGCAGGATATAAGGAAAGATCATTGCGCTAATAACATTAACGACATTGCAAATAAAGTTTACAGACCTCTGCAGGATAATAACGTTATTATTATTATTATTATTATTATTATTATTATTATTATTATTATTATTATTATTATTATTATTATTATTATTATTATTATTATTATTATTATTATTATTGCCTACATTCGTAGTTGTGAAGTTATGACAGATGGCCCTCTCTAACAATTAACCACATTTCTTCAACATTGTGCATCTTGCCATTGATGCGTTCACGGCCCGTACTTATAGACATGATGCTGTATAGGCTTTTGGGCTCACGCCGTGTCAAGGAAAGAAAGTGAAATTCTTTACGTTTCGCACAGAACTGTGCTCTGCGCCATCGGAAGAAATCTCGACTGCCCACGAGTAAGGCTTCTTAAGCAATGACTCTGAGTAAAACCAAGGACAAATTGTCCCCACTTTTAAATCCTTGGATATACGAAATTCCCTGTACATGCGGTAAGATATACATCGGCCAAACATGCGGGTCCATTGGTACCCACATCAAAGAACATGAACGTAATATTCGTCTCAACCAACCAGACAAATCAGCAATACGTGATCACCCTCTATCGTCGGGTCATGATGTCATGTTCCAAGATGCCTGAGCTCTTACCCACACTAGACACTACAGGTCCAGGATTATACGGGAAGCTGTGGAAATACGTAGAAATCCTAACAATTTCAACAGGAATACCGGCTATCAGTTGCCAGCCACGTCCCTTCACTATTGTCATTTCGTTTCAGTGCTTTCCGAATTGGTACGTTCCTCATCGGCAGATGTTTCATTCCAGGTTTGTGTCAACGTCACATGTTACGTACACACTATGTGAACCTCTTAGACTGATTCTGATGGTTCGGTCAGCTTCCGCTTCAAACGCTAGCGCTGTGCCACGTCCTGGGAGCCATCTGGTGGCGAATGAACGCGCCATTTCCACTTCTATTATAACGTCTACATTTAAAGAGTCATTGTTTAAGAAGCCTTTCTCGCGGACAGTCAAGAGTTCTTCTGATGAGGCAGAGCACAGTTCTCTGCGAAACGTGAAGAATTTCACCTTATTTTCTTGACACGACGTAAGCCCAAAAGCCTATACAGTATCATTCATAATCTTACAAACTAGAAGTAACATGAGACAAACTAAGGTATATTCACACACACAATATTCATTCAACCTGGCCACGCACACCAAAGAGATGCTCACGGCAAGACGACATAAAGAAATTAAGTTTTTTATGGCTCTAATGTTATGGGCGGGACAGTTCCATATTCTAGCTCCATTCGCAACAAAGGAACAGCTAAATGTTGCTGACATGCTGAGAGGGATAGCGTGTAATATGCTGGTGGAAAGAGGATAGCAAATTAAGTTGTGAAGATAAGTAATATGAAATATTTTCGTTTAATACTCGAAATATTAATACTGCCACGTGGAGGTTTCTCCACTGTTCAAATTTTAGAAGGGAAAGTTGACAGTAATAAGGGGTAATATGAACATCATAGCTTGTAAGGAGAAGGTAAATCTAACACAAGAGTTCATAGCAAGTTGTGATCTGTTTAATTGTTCTCTCGTGCCATCAATTAGTACTACGTCACAGTAGGATAATATAGGGAGGATAAGAGTATTTATAAACCTAATTTTCCTGTTTAGTGACAACAAATTTTGATGATATTTTAGTGCGTGAAGGGAGGCGTACACTTTTCTGCAGACATTCGCAATGTGCTCTGCCCATTTAAAACTCTCGTTTATAATTACACGAAGATTTCTTACCGAGATTTCGTACGGAATAATTTTACCAGATAAAGTTAGTGGAGGAATACTTTTCTTTCTTACCACACTGATTTCCTTCATCTGCCCAACAAATATAGCTTTAGATTTCGATGGATTAATTAAAATAGTCTTCGTGAGCGTATGTAGAGATATTATTAGAGTGTTCATATAACCTATTGCTTGATTGATGTCTGAAATTTGAGAGTGATAACAGATATATAGATCGTCATCATACAGGTGGTATTTACAGAGTATTAGCCGTGTTGATATATCATTATTATAGATAGCAGAGAGAAGTGGTTCAAGTACGGAGTTCTGTGGCTTTCTTGAGAGTTGTAGTAAGGATGTAAAAGTGAGGCCGTACAAGTCACTGGTATGACCCTAATTACAGTAAGGTTCCAGTGTATGAGACCCTCACAAGGACAACTTGATACGAGAACAGGAAAGTAACACGATTTGTTATGGATCATTTCCGACAAAAATATAGTGTTACGTATATTTTGCAAACTTTGGGGTTGGAAAACTTAGAAATAAGGAGACGAGCAGCATGCCTAAGCTAGTGTGGAGATTTTAGAAGTAGGAAATAACATGAATCTGACGTTCAAGAGGACAAATTGCGCAAATAACCGTTTATAAGGAGAGTAATTCGGGTTTGCAGTAATTTATGAAGGGAGATGTTCGATGAATTTCCAACTTATTTGAACTCAATTGATGCGGAATTTGCCACCTCGACAAAAGCCCTTAATGAAAATCAGTGTTGATTAATGAACATTTTAGTCGGAATTTATGTTCCATGACATTGATAACATACCAGTCATTTGTCTCACATATTTCAAAGCCATCAAAACACGAAGCCGCTCGTCCGTCTGACAGCTCTCTAAGTTCGTTACCGCTCTTCAGGCTGCTTTTTGTCGCCACAATAGTTCTGTTCGGGAATATCATCAAGTTGTAGATAGATATGATAGGGGAAAGAACGGCTTTGTGCCTGAATTCAATAAAACATTGTTGTAATTCATTGAATCGTGAGGTCATGCAACGATACAGTGATGAAGGTCCGAGTTGTAGTTTTGTGGATAATGGTCTCCACTCTTTCACTACCTGAAACATTCACATGATATTAGTTAAATACAGACACTGCAGTTAATGACATAGCTCTTTATACCTCCCGAAGGAGAAACAGAGACGCCATCTCCGCAATGAATTTGTGGATTTCATTGTTCTGGAAGTAGTGCCTTCAGAACAAGGTATGAATTAACGCCTTCAAAATCCAGGCAATTTTATTTTCTGAAAGGAGGCCTAGACTTGGACATCTTACTATCAGCAATGGCCCACAGTTCTGGACCAGTCACGTCAAGTATGTCCGCCTAAAACCTCTACTGTATAGTAACCATATCCCTTCGTCTATTACAGTACGAGAAATATTTATTTGGCACGTACTGCTGGAACAAGTGGAGAAAAAAAGATCCTAAGGAAGATTTTGGAACCTATACACGTTGGTAGACAACGAAGATTTATATAAATATACTGATGGAATTATGGAGTCGATGAAGAAGAGACGACATCTACGTATGAATCAAGAAAGGCTGACTCGAAAACTCTTTACACTTGTTCCCAGGTGGTTTATGGAGATACACGCTGATATGGAGAGGATGGGCATTAGTCGTGAAGATATCCAAAACAGGAACCACTCTCGACAATTAGTTTCAAACTTCAGAGGCTTCCGAGAAGGAGAACAGAACGCTTCAAAAGTGATTCTTTAAGAAAGAAGGAAGCAGATAAGCCAACGAATGAAGCTATATTGGCAGAAGATCAAAGCCAGAGGAGGGAAAAGTTGATCCAGGATACCGTAGATGTTACTCCGTGGTCCATAGTGTCCAAAATCGAACAGTAGAAGAAGGCCCATGTTGTTGTACGGGTGTGAGTCCTGGTGCTATATACCTAAAACTCCCTTTTCAAGATTGGAAGTGTTCCCAAACAAAGTACTGTGAAAAACAGTAAGAGCCCCTAACGGAATGACAGGATCCGAACTTCGTATTGCAACTCTTAGAATTCAGGTTTACAAGATAACAAAGATGACCAAGTATAAGATTATAAGCTCCGTCAACCGAACAAGGCATCGCCATTCTTAAACAGGTCATCAGAACCAGGAAGCCGAACATACGGCTCAAACACCCCGTGTCTTGGCTTACTTATGTTTCGAACTATTCTAAATTCACACTCTACCTCGCTAATTTCAATCAAAATTTTACCCTGAAAGTACAGTTTCTTCGGCTGCTGGGCCACGCCTTAACCTCACTAAATTACTGAACTTACTTTTCCAATTTCCGTACAGTTATTTCAATCTCCCAAATCCCCTCATTTCCACCACTCTTTTTTAAATTCGCAGTTTGTTTGCTAATCAATTTGCGATTTTTGCTGATAGCAGTAAGATCTCTCCAATTTACTCTCTCTTCCTGATCTTCGCCGCACTGCAATGCGGATTCGAGAATTTCGGACCAACTGAAAATGCGTTAAGCTCCACGACAAGAGCAGCACGAAGGAACAACGTTCCCATAAAGGGAAACTGACAGATTCAGTTATCATGATTGACGAATTGGACAATTTTTATTTATTTTTCTTTTCGCCGATATTAATAATGATAAACATTATTAGTTACTAGCAGTAATGGAATAAAAAGTATGAACAGTGGAAAACATCAAAAGTGAAATTGGAATTACATTTGCTTCTCTGCAGTTTGATAACTTTCGGAACTTTTTGCGAATTATTTATATCGATTTGTAATTTCATGCATACTAAGTGTGACATCCATAATCAGTGCAGTAGAATAAGGATCATTACGTTTCACGCTATTGGGAGTGCAAATGTATGAGAGACACGGAGTTTCCAAATTAATCCCTCTTATGATTTCCTGAATGATCGAGTTGAGGCGAAGATATTGTTTTTAAAGTTACTTGTGTTTAGAATTCAATTTTGAAGGTAACATAGTCACAATGGGATTATTTATTCACTTACAAAAGACAGATGTCCATAAGCAATCTTCATTTGATACTCACTTATGGAATCGACGTTAATTTCCCCACTGGATCCTATCATAGATATTTCCTTCTGTTCTAAGTTCGATGTTTTTCATGTGTCCATTCTATTCCTTAAGAGCTTTGGTTTTTAAAATGGTGTCAACACATAACAACCTTCCACAGTCCATCGCATATTATGAGTATAGTTTCACTTTGTTAAATCCTTGACGAAATAACTACCTCTAGGACCCGTCTGAGCGGCTCATGATGGTACTGATCAGTGGAGGCATTTAAAAGAAATGCTATTTGTTCGGAGCGTCGACCTACACAGTGCTTGCACCATATGATATGAACCTGCGTGTAATGGAATTGCGGAAGTGTAGAGTGTTGAATATGAGGAAAGGAACGTTAAGGAGGACACAAACACCCAGTCCCCAGGCGAGGGATATTAATCATTTATAATTAAAAACCCCTGACCCGACCGGGAATCGAACCTGGGGCGCCAGGTGACAGTGGAGGCATTTAGATTTGTATAATGAACAAGGTAACGTTTGAAATGGTAAGTGTGTGACGGTCCTCCGGGAGAAAAGAAGGTCCGATTTTAGCATCTTCTGAGGCTGGCAACATTGCTCGCCCCTTCCCTCAGAACAGAACGCAGCTGCGACCCCATCTGCTCGGGAGAGCCATACTTCAGCCCCATGGCTGGCGCCAGAACTCACAACACGATCGTTACTTACATTTCTATTTGCAGACTTTCCAATTAGAGATTTTAATTTCCTCGTCCCTCGCTTGTTGACAACCATTCCTATTCATAAGGTTTCAATTTTAAAATTCCGTAAAATGTTTCTCACTTAATGTCTGACTCTAATTAAAACATTCATTTCTCTGAACACTTAGGAGGCTAATGACCACCGACAGCTCTTAAAACTTGTACAAACTTGGATTGAAATTCATCTTTGGTCACCACCGTGTCTATGGGACTCACCTTCCTAAACTCACAGGGGTTCAAGGCCCTCATTCAGTTATTCTGCAAATTATTTTCTGTTATTTACCTCTTTCAATTACAGGCGAACCACGCGTTGGAAGGTGAAAGATGATGTCGCTTCCTAATTCACTAGCAGGCCCATTTTCCATCCCACATATAAACACAGCACAGAGCGGTTTGGGGGCTGAAACCCCACCCCTGGCAGTCCAGAAGATGGTTTCTGCGTTTCCCAATTCTCACATCAGGCAAATCATGGGTCTGAACCTTATTAAAGGGGAGACTTGACTGAAACGTGACGATAATTTACCAACATGTGAATTTTCAACTTTAACCTATAAAATACCCCATTTCATTTTTCCCTAATGCCATTTTAAACGTATAAATGCCGAATTTAAACGTAGCAGCTGGCCGCGTATACAGCAGGCCAAGCGATAATTAGACTTAAAAGTAGCGGCTGAGAGCATATACAGCACGCCAAGCCATAATTAACTTAAAGGTAGCGGCTGAGAGCATATACAGCACGCCAAGCCATAATTAACTTAAAGGTAGCGGCTGAGAGCATATACAGCACGCCAAGCCATAATTAACTTAAAGGTAGCGGCTGAGAGCATATACAGCACGCCAAGCCATAATTAGACTTAAAGGTAGCGGCTGGGAGCACAAACAGCAGGCCAAGCCATAATTATCCTTAAAGGTAGCGGCTGAGAGCATATACAGCAGGCCAAGCCAGAATTAGACTTAAAGGTAGCGGCTGAGAGCATATACAGCAGGCCAAGCCAGAATTAGCCTAAGAGATAGCGGCTTGGAGCATATACAGTTGGCCAAGCCATAATTAGCCTTAAAGATAGCGGCTGGGAGCATATACAGCACGCCAAGCCATAATTAGACTTAAAGGTAGCGGCTGAGAGCATATACAGCACGCCAAGCCATAATTAGACTTAAAGGTAGCGGCTGGGAGCACAAACAGCAGGCCAAGCCATAATTATCCTTAAAGGTAGCGGCTGAGAGCATATACAGCAGGCCAAGCCAGAATTAGCCTCAAAGATAGCGGCTGGGAGCATATACAGCAGGTCACGCCATAATTAGACTTAAAGGTAGCGGCTGAGAGCATATACAGCAGGCCAAGCCAGAATTAGCCTAAGAGATAGCGGCTTGGAGCATATACAGTTGGCCAAGCCATAATTAGCCTTAAAGATAGCGGCTGGGAGCATATACAGCACGCCAAGCCATAATTAGCCTTAAAGGTAGCGGCTGAGAGCATATATAGCAGGTCAAGCTAAAATTAGCCTTAAAGGTAGCGGCTGAGAGCATATATAGCAGGCCAAGCCAAAATTAGCCTTAAAGGTAGCGGCTGAGAGCATATATAGCAGGCCAAGCCAAAATTAGTCTTAAAGGTAGCGGCTGAGAGCATATATAGCAGGCCAAGCCAAAATTAGTCTTAAAGGTAGCGGCTGAGAGCATATATAGCAGGCCAAGCCAAAATTAGCCTTAAAGGTAGCGGCTGAGAGCATATATAGCAGGCCAAGCCAAAATTAGTCTTAAAGGTAGCGGCTGAGAGCATATATAGCAGGCCAAGCCAAAATTAGCCTTAAAGGTAGCGGCTGAGAGCATATATAGCAGGCCAAGCCAAAATTAGCCTTAAAGGTAGCGGCTGAGAGCATATATAGCAGGCCAAGCCAAAATTAGTCTTAAAGGTAGCGGCTGAGAGCATATATAGCAGGCCAAGCCAAAATTAGTCTTAAAGGTAGCGGCTGAGAGCATATATAGCAGGCCAAGCCAAAATTAGTCTTAAAGGTAGCGGCTGAGAGCATATATAGCAGGCCAAGCCAAAATTAGTCTTAAAGGTAGCGGCTGAGAGCATATATAGCAGGCCAAGCCAAAATTAGTCTTAAAGGTAGCGGCTGAGAGCATATATAGCAGGCCAAGCCAAAATTAGTTTTCAAGTTAGCGACCGGGCGAGTATGCAGCAGGCCAAGTCAAATTAGCTTTAACGTTCTCTCAGACTACAATTTGGTAATCGCGCTGCAGTAGACTTACCTTGTAGTAGGCCAACGCTATGCGTAAAAGGAGAAAGACATCTGAGGGGGTAATTTACAGTCCAGGGCACTCTTAAAGCAAGTATATTTTATGTAAAAGTTTCGATTGCATCTTTCTTCCTTAATAATTTTCAGCTCTTTGCCATGCTTTGCGACCGAGTTCTTATCGGATTCGCCAGAAATTTTCAGAGAATGTTTGTATATCTACCGGAACTTTTCTCTCCTGAAATAGCACGAAACTAGATTTCTACCTACTGAATGAATATTGAATTTTTTTTTAATCTCCAAAAGTTTACATCCCACTCCTAAACCCGGAATTTTTCTTAAATATAATAGTATTTTTGACATGTTTGCCAAATAATAGCATAAAAATGAAAACACTACCACGAGGAGCATGTTCAATTCAAGATATAAAAATAAATGTTATTTGTCAATAATTTTGCGACCAGTTAAATAATCAACTCCAAGTTTGTTGTGGGGGATGCAGCTTATTAATGTGTGCTTGGTTTTGATAATTGTAGAAGTTCAAAAGTTCAGTCAAGAAGCCCCTTAAGGCCTCAGCCGCTAAATTTCCAGTTCTAGCCATTTCCTATCCTATCGTCGGTGTTGGTGGGACATGAAACAAATAGCAAAGACGAAAATCAACGAGACCCAGTTCGCTCTCCCTACTGACGTGGTATGTGATCCGCATTTTTTAATAATATAACTTTTTGCGACATTTTTCAGTTACAAGGAGAGCAGGCTCGTAATTAATGTCATGTAATAATAATGGACTCTCTCCTATTGTGTCCAATGTCATCCTAGACAAAGTTATGTGTGAATGTGAGAAAGAACTCAAGAAATGTGAGTTTTGGGAGTCAAGATGACCTCTACACACCATACCTCGCCTCTTGCGATGCTAACAGAGGATGAGGAGACTGCTGTTAAACAGCCGGAAATACTTAAGGAAAGTGCAGAAAAGGTGGCACTGCAGATATCGTCCGAGAAAACTAAATTCTTATGTTCAAAGACAGATACCAAGAGCCTGGAATAAAGTATGCTACAATCGACAGATTGCCTTAATTTAAATACCTCAGCCCTTGAAGAGATCTCACAACAAACTCGTCTACAAAAAATTAAAAATGCACTAGGATTAATCCAAAACATCTAAGTACAACAAAAAAAGTGTCAATATTGTTACCGTGTTTTTGTGGTAGTTATGCGTGAAAGAAGGTGCGGGTGTGAACGGGTCTCAAGCTACGAAATTATAGTGCATGTAAAATTAACAAGGTTATATTTTCTTTTCCAAATAAAGAAATAACAATCATGGCAGGTACAGAGTAGCAAGGCAATAAAAATACAATTACAATATTTACAGGATTTGGGCTTCGAGCCCCAGCCTCACACTTCTTGAGCAATTAGCCCAGTTTTACCCCAAACGCAAGTTTCAACAGAGGGGCAGAAAACCCCATTCATGCCTAGGAGCACTTGCTCCAAAATACACAGTAAGGCCTCCTTGAGGCACGCAGAAAACAAAATTTTCGGGAAAAGAGCAACTTGCTCTCAAAATTCAGGCCTGTCAAAGGCCACACCTAATTCCACCTTCAAGCTGTCCTCCAAGGACATATACACAGGGGTAAAATACCCAACCTACTGAGGTCTATTAAATGAGAAGAAGGTTAATTACATGACCTCTAAAATAACAATTAGAGAGGAGGCGATCTGCACTCCTAATGCATTTGTTTTTAAAACCTAATCTGGCTCTAGGCCACTAATGCAAGGGCTAATCCCATACTACAGAGGTGACTTTAGAAAAGAACAATTTGCTTTACGTTAACGAAGAATAGGTTGAGAAAAATAAGTTCACCTCAAAACAATATGATTGGGAGCTCGAGAGGGTTAAGCACTCTCTATCCCGATATGCAGTTTAAAGATAGAATAGATACATTTTAAGGAAGGTTACATCATGGAAAAACTTCGGACCCGCCCCGAGAGTTAAACTGCTGAGCTAGCAAAGAAAGAAGTTATTAATCGGCCATTACCTTGTTGTTGACCGCTGCCGAAGAAAGAGGCGCTTCCCGCCCCCTGCTATGTACTTTACACACTGAAAGATGGAACAGAAGTGGCGCAGAGACCCTCAAATCAGCAGTTTATATACTCTCGCGGAAAGTTCGAGGCGTTTCAGGAAGGAAAACACCCGCCCACAATCTTTTTATTGGTATATAACGAAAACCCCTACACAAGATGAAGAAGAAACACATTATTGGTGGAAAATTAATTTAAGAAATTCGGGATTGGCTAAATTCAAAACAAGGGGAAAGAAAGGGTTAATATTGCCAACTTAAACAATGACTGAAAGAAATTTAGCAAAGAACAAACTTTTGAAATTAAATTTTCTCCAAAAAAACAGTTCTTTCACTCCGCACTAGGGTGCACTATTGTTGATCTTCAGTAGTGTCCTCTAGAAGAGAAAGTTCACACTTCTTACTACAAGCAAAACAAAAATACGTCGAAAGTGACACAGTTCAAAAACTCCAAAATTTCCAGGTAGTGACATCTTCTGAGAAAGTAGAAAATTAATACCGTAGATAAAGTTCAGACTTCCTCCAGCAGAGGAGTTTCGACTGGCGCACATTTTAAATTAGCGGCGTGGAGGTGTACCGCCCGGTACAAATATATACAAATATTAAAACCAACCGTCCTTTAGGCAAGTGAAACACAGCCACTCGAGAGCAAAATACAGCCAAGGCGGTCAAAACAAGAGAAAAGTTCTCTAACATCGAAGATGACATTAGGAAAAGACGAATGAAATTCTTCGGTCATCTCACTAGATTACGAGAAAATCGATTGACAAAAAGGTTAATAGATTATATAACCTCGCTTAACGAACTTCGAAAGGACATCAAAAACGCGAACATAAGTTCAACAGACATTCTATAATTAGACACAGAGTTAAGAAGCTACATCACAGCAACCACAACAAAAACAGTACAGACCAAAGTGGTCGGAATAAGGTAAACAAACCTGCTCGGAGAGAATGAAGGACTATTCGAACAACAAGGGAACTAAAGGAACCCACAGGAGAATTGATCGACTTCTTTGATTAACGTCTTCCAATATTGATATAATTCGGTAATAATAATAATAATAATAATAATAATAATAATAATAATAATAATAATAATAATAATAATAATCATCATCATCATCATCACCATCATCATCATCATCATCATCAAACCAAACCCCATGCCGCAACAGCCCCGAAGGGCCATTGTCTATCAGGTGACCACTGCTCAGCCCAAAGGCCTGCAGATTATGAGGTGTCGTGTAGTCAGCAGGACGAATCCTCTCGGCCAGTCTTCTTGGCTTTCTAGACCGGGGCCGCTATCTTACCATCAGATAGCTCCTCAACTGTAATCACGTAGACTGAGTTGACCTCGAACCAGCTCTCAGGTCCAGGTAAAATTCCCTTACCTTGCTCGGGGATCGAACCCGGGGCCTCGAGGTTAGAGGCAGGCACGCTACCCCAACACCGCGGGGCCGGCAATAATGATGATGATGATCATCATCATGTCGATGTGACAACCACAACTAAGAACTTATAGGACTTCAAAACTTGGCAGCTAAACGTTACAAGGACAACTCTATTTTAGGGGGGGGGGGGGGGGGGAACCAGCCCCAAGATGCGGAAACGTCCACTCTCAAACCAGTAATCTCGTGCCACTGCAGATATAATATGTTGGCAGGGGAAGCAACTGGTTCCATTCCCTCGTATACATTTAGTTTGGTCTCCCAGGAAGACCTATTCTGATTTTACCAGCAAAATAACCTTATTCAGCAGAAAAGAAGAAAAACTAGCTAACATTCAGAGACTAGTTCCATTTATATCTCGTCAATATCAGAGGAAATACCCCAGAGGAATACTGTGCGAAGGAAATAACAGGCCTTTACCTCAGCTTGTCCATACATTTTGTAACTGTTTACAGCTAACAAATAGAAATAATTCGTAAAAGCGAACAAACAGTCGTGTATATATCTAAATGCGCTAAAACAGTTTCAGCCTATTTTGTTGGTCTTCCCACAGCCAGGTCTGAGCTGACTGACTGATCTCATTATTCTACGACACGAGGTAGTGAACAACACATCTCTAGACAAAGACTGTAGAATTATAGCTAAGTTGTAAATTATTGGAACACTCTAGAATGCTTTTCGTTATCTTTTTTTATCTGCCTTACGTCGCATGACACAGATAGGTCTTATGGGGACGATGGGACAGGAAAGGGTTACAAGTGGAAGGAAGCGGCCATGGCATTAATTAAGTTACAGTGCCAGCATTTTCCTGGTGTGAAAATGAAAAATTACGGAAAACCATTTTCTGGGCTGCCGAGGGTGGGGTTTAAAGGCACTATCTGCGTAATAGAAGGTCGTAAGTACGTGTAACAAACCGTACAGCTACTTGCTCGGTGAGTTGGTAACACTGTGCTCACGCGACAGGTAGGTTACTTGTGCTACAATGTTAGAAAACGAAAAGGCAGTAATACATTTTAAATAATGGTTGTCAATAGGAAAGTAGAGGGCGCATAACACCCCAAATAGAGTATGGTCCTCATCAGCATTACTTGATTCAGGAACTACGAAGAGTCCAAAGAAAAGCAGCTCGATTTGTTGTGAGTGATATCCAACAAAAGAGTAGCGTTATTAAAAATGTTGTAAAATTTGGGCTGTGAAGACTTGGGAGAAAAGAGACGATATGCTTCTCTAAATGGTGTGTTCCGAGCTGTCAAGTGGAGAGATGGCGTGGAATGACATTACTAGACGAATAAGTTTCAGTGGTGTTTCGACAGTACGGAACATCATACAGTATGAAGATAAAGTTGGAATTGAAGAGGACCAACGTGAGCAGATATTACGAAGGGGAGATAAAGACCGGAAT
This sequence comes from Anabrus simplex, assembly GCF_040414725.1. Taxonomy (NCBI): domain Eukaryota; kingdom Metazoa; phylum Arthropoda; class Insecta; order Orthoptera; family Tettigoniidae; genus Anabrus; species Anabrus simplex. Next base: position 4,180,780 of record NC_090269.1, read on the forward strand.
AATTTACCAAGGGAGGTTTTCAATAAATTTCAAAATTCTTTGCAATTACGGTATAAGATAAGAGTAGGAATACAACAGAAAGGGAATGAGCCGCTTGGGGACTGCCCTAGGTGCAGATATCTGGTGGGAGATCGATTGATTTAATGATATGTTTAATGTTTACATCATTAGTCTGTCTGTCTGTCTGTCTGTCTGTCTGTCTGTCCCGACGGTGCACACTTTACGAGATAGAGAGGAGCCCTTGAACCTAAAAAGGCTGGCCATTCTTAACCTGGATGTTCGTGAAAATAATTTCCATGCAATCAGTCAACTTATTAAGCATATATTAGTTGATCTGTGCGCCGACCAAGAAGCTCCAAAGTTGGCCAACTCGCGCGGTAACAAGATTAGCAGAAACTCATAGAGAAATTAATTTCGCAGCTGCTGCAATTGTCCATGAATCTTGTAAACTTCAGACATCATAAAGCTTAGAGGTCAGTAAACACACGGCATCTCTTGATCGTTGAGTGAACAACTACAAGCAAAGTTGGATAAGAAAACTCTTTAGAGTTCAGTGTCAGTGCAGTAGGAGTGAGTGGCTCACAAGGTTCTGACCCAACTTGGCAGGTTCCATCTTGGCTCATTCCGGTGGTATTTGAAGGTGCTCAAATACGTTACTGGCATGTAAAAGAACTGCGGGACAAAATTCCGGCACCTCGGCGTCTCCGAAAACCGAAAAAGTAGTTGGTTGGACGTAAAGCAATAACATTATTAATATATTAGAAGTTCACAGGGCTTTGACATCAATGTAATGAGGAAGAATAAAAATGTGTCCATTTGATGGGTTTATTCCTGTATAATGAGCAAGAGGGTGGGTGTTTTAGGTCACGAGCCTATAGTGGGTTCGAATCCCACCGTTAGGTTTTCTGTGTTTTGACATTTCCAGATAAATTCTGCAACAGCTCCGTATCCATACACCGCAGCCAAGACTTTCCACCTCCTGTCTTAATTTCATTTACCACTATTCATTTCAACTGAAGACGTCGACAGGAAGGGAATCGGGCCGTAGAAACATACCATATACCCCGTATCATGAAAGGGGACGAATGGGCAAGCCCCACTGTCCGCTCAGTTAGTTCTTATTAGCTATGGCCTTCAGAGGTGTAAGAAGGTGATTTGGTGGACAGAGAAAAGACCAGCCTAATTTAAAACAATAAAATTTGAAATTTTATTTCTTTTCTTTTTTCTCTGACTTTCATTTTTGATAGATAATCTGAATGGCTAAAAACCAACAACCGTTAAATGGAATAATGAGTAAAAGTCAAAATTAGTTACAATGAAGAGTTTAGAAATGACTAGCTCTAAAGGTACATCATTTCAAAGAGGAATTACACTCTAGGAGACAGCCCGGCCTCTCAAAGACACAAGTTACAGTAGGTAAACAGTATTTACTGTCTATGAGTGACGGCACTTACTGCCCATACAAACCAAAAGGTTTATGGACAAGATGCTAGTACACTCCTTTTGGAAAACACTCAAACTCCTATATGGGCTCTAAGCTGCAGAGCCTACAGATAGCGAAATATTAAGTTCCAAAATAGAGTTAAAAATGTAGAGTTTTAGAAAACCGTAGTCACCCCAGTACCAAGTTGAGTACAGGGTGAAGACTCCTTATTCCCTAAGTTACATATTTCCCAGCAGGGATCAGAATAGAGCCCATAGACTTGCCTGAAAATTTACACATAAAAGCTGATGTTCACCGTCACAAATTTGAAACATTCCCCTCAAGTTAACTTTCAGCAGTTATCACACATTTAAAAAAATGTCAGCCATTACCTTGAACTGGTGGGAATTCCGACGACGGGTAAGACTGCTCCTGCCTCCACTAACACCACATTCACTCTAAAATGGAGCGTCGAAGATAACAAAATGGCCCAAGAGGGCCCAGCTTATACAGTATAACAGAGGGCAAAGGTCCAGAACTCTCCAGACAGAATGCTTGTACACACCCCCAATTTTAATTGACTACAAAAATATGTGATTGGTTCATAACATAAGCAAGAAGAAAGCCTTAGAAGTGCTGACAACTTCGGAACATTAAAAAAATCTAAAAACTTATAAGGTTTACCAACTTAAACACCAGCAAATTCCCTTAGACTAATGAATTGCCCGTCCTCACGGGCACACAAGTTGATACCAGAGACGTCTGAAGATTAAAGGTCCAAACTTCTTCACGCACACTGTTTACGTTTTCCAACAGAGATGGCCTTCTAGAAGGCATATCTAGGTAAAATTATTATTATTATTATTATTATTATTATTATTATTATTATTATTATTATTATTATTATTATTATTATTATTATTATTATTATTATTATTATTATTATTATTTTCTTACAGACTTTATCAAAATCGAGCGAGACTGACTGCGAGGGCAAGGTCGATGTCGCACCCCTATGAACTTCCCTTCAGGTGATAATCGATTCGTATCATATCGTCGGCAGCTGAGGAGCGTCCGAGAAACTGTGTAACGGAAATAGTGTGGTTACCTAGCAACCGTGCAGGCTGTGATGTAAGGTCACGACGGAGACATCTTTATAATCATTTCATTTTCCCGTACGAAAATTAGCCATCATTTTGACTATGTACTGTTTGTCTTCATAGCGTTTTTCCTTTTATGTCTCACTATCTACAGAACTTTAATGGTTTTCGGGGATGCCATGATTCCGGAATTTTGACCCGCATGACTTATTTTACTTGCCAGTACTTCTACCGACAAGACGCAGCTTCAAATACCACCGGACTAAGCCGACTTGAGGATCAGAAGGCCAAAGCGTCTACTGTCTGAGCACGGTTGTTCGAAGAGAGGGATGGGCCACAAAAGCGTTGATAATGGAAGTTTCTAGGCGTCGGAAATCTAACAGCCGCGAGGTAGGATGAGATCCATGAGGCTGGTAGATGTAATGCCACCCTCAGCTTGCTGTACTCCATACTTCTCCCTAGTTGCACCGGGAAATGCAAGCTTGTGTTTACTGTATCTTAGCCATGTTTTATGACATGGCAGTGCGAGGTTGAAGAATTTTTATATTACGATCAGAAAATAGAATTACACAGCGGGCGAGCCTCGATGGGTTTGTTTTCTCGTGCGGCATCAAAGAGTTCCGCAAATTGAGTCATATCAGCAGAACGAGGAAACAATTGCCAGCGACAGAAGCGAAAGCATTAATTAACGAACCATTTGGTGTATTGTGTGAAGTGAATTGCTGTGTTGTTCCCACACATACCGCAGTGTGTCGGGCCAACACTCCTCACGCTGAATATTGTACTCCTACAAGTTAGCTTTCCACAAATTCATAACAATTTCAAGGAACATTGGTATTTTTAAGTAGCTGTAGTTTCAGAATTCAAGGAACAAATGTTATAATTTATTTCACACAGAAAACTAAACAATGTAAACAATACTTAAAGTCGAGATAGTCCAGCCATTTTATGACAAGCATCAAACTACAAGTCTATGAGGTCAGGCGGTTCATATCCCATTGCTGGAAAACATTTTTACAATCAGAATGTTGGGCGCCAGGAGGTGGTCACTGGTATCTGACGCTGTTGAGATTACATTCCAACACCAGGCTTCACCTTTTCTCTGCATTATCTCATATACACATCCGTAGGTTAACCATGGAGGCAATAAAAATCCTAGTAGAAATAAATCTGTATAAATAAAAACGTAACGACGTACGCCTGTACTCTGATTATTTTGGCAACATTTCAGTCTATCCCTTTTTGTTTGAGTTCTTATAATTGAAAAACTACCTGGTATATTTCAACCAAACTTCATACTTAAAATGCACCTATTCAAAGGCAGTTTTAGGGGTACCTACCATTTCAAAATCCCGGAGTGGAGAGGGGTACACACGAAGACCGAACCAATGATTTAACTTTCACAAAAAACATCTGTAACAAACAATTTGTTTCTAAAACATTTTCACATGTACACTTTTTCGATAGGGGTATTAATAAAGGAGATATTCATTCGGGGAAGTTTACAGTCTAAGTCCTAGCGGACATATCCCATCAGTGTGTGTGCGCGTAGTGCTTATAACTCGAAAACTACTGAGCAGTTATCTTTCTTCTTCGGTTAAAGCCTTTATTCAAGGTACTCTTCGGAGGCCTGGAGTTCAAATATGGACGTCTATACCGGCCGTTATCGGAGTGGTAATTCCCTGTGGTTTCCCTCATATTCCATAGAAATGTTTAGATAGTATCTCATTTGGAGTAGCAAAGCACCTATTCGATCCGTACACTCAATAACAGTACCACGCACTTCCACACACACCACAATAAAACAGGTTGCCTACACCTTTCAAACTTCTGGTCCCGTTAGTCCGTGGTTCGCGAGAACATGTCAACAAGTCATAGAGTCAGGCTCTGAGATTTGTAAGACGTGACATCAGGTCGGGCTGTTTCTCGCCCGGCTAACTCCCGTGTTAGTACCAGTAAATCACTAATCATTCGTACTCAATGTAAAAAAACGACGAATGTGGTGTAAAAAGATTCGTTAGAATAATGACGGGCTCCACACGCGTCACATGTAAGCGCCTAAAATTCAGTAAGTCAGGTACGAAGAACTTTCGTCTGGAATGTGGCATTGAATGGAAGTGAAATATGTATAATAACTGGCTCAGAAAGGAATATAATAATTTTGAAATGTGGCGTTACAGAAGAATGCTGAAGGTGAGATGTGACGAATAAAGAGATGTTGAATGGAATTGGCGAGAGGAAAACGATTTGGCGAAATTCGACCAGAAGAAGGGACAGGACACACCGAGGGCTTGTTCAGTGGAAGTGTAGACGGTAGGAACAGTAAAGGTACAGCACATCATGACAAACAGATTAGGATAGATGTAGGGTTAGTAACGTAGAAATGAAAAGGTTAGCAGAGGATAGGGTGGCATGGAGGGCTGCGTGCATCCAGCCTATGCACTGACGACTCAAGCAAAACGACCGAGCGAGTTGGCCGCGAGGTTAGGGTCAGGTAGCTGTGGGCTTGCATTCGCGAGATGGTGGGTTTAAATCCCATGATCGGCAACTCTGAATATGATTTTCCGTTGTTTCCACATTTTAGATCAGGCAAATACTGAGGCATTACTTCAATTAAGGCCTTCCCTCTGCTAGCCCTTTCCTATCCCTCGTCACCGAAACACCAATCTGTGCGGGCCCGACGGAAGAGAAATTGTAAAATAGAAAACACACCACGAGGTGTTTGATGACCTGTACAAAGAAAATATTATCCTCATGGATGACGGAAAGAGGCACTAGGTAATGAAGTCGGTCCTCGAATCACGAAAGTAGAGTTTGAAACAGCACTACAATAAACCAGACCAACAAGAGCTCCAGGTCCAGATCGGCATCCAGCTGAACTCTGACAGAACTGTGGTCAGTAAAATTACGGAACGTCGCTATGAATTCGGAGCCTTTGGAAATGATTTTCTAGGGATTAAAACAGCCATCATCCATAGAAAATGAGATACAGTAGAATGTTCCAATTATAGAACAATAAGTCTAGTTTCACATGCTGCAAAGATACTCACAAACTTTATAAGAAACAAAATAAATGGAATCGAGATGGCAGTGACTTACATGATGTTCGCGTGTAACATTGTCGCTTGTAACTAGTGAATAATCGGTAATTCTAAGCTAAAATTTACCGTCTGAAGCACCAGAGTGAAGCTGCTAAGTACTTTTGTAGTGACTGTCGTTGTAAATCTGCATTTTGGAGATTAGTGTTCATTAAAGGATCAATCTCATACCTATAACCTCATCTTGTTAGCTAACCGATAATGGCCGCCTCTGTTGTTGGAGGTCGGCAAGATTTTTCGAACTCACTGAATCTAAATAATGAAAATCAGCAAGTCTCAAGCAGCCTCATGAATCGACAGGATAAAGAAAGCATAATTCCCACCCGTACCGGTGAACCAGGTAACCTCATGACAACCTCTAATACTGTTCCTAACAGACTTAACCAATCTCCTAACAATCCAAGGTTAAGTTACTCCGCAGCAATGCAATCCTATCCTACCAAAGATCAAGCTATTGTTATTGAATCTTGTGATGGTATTAGTGTCCGAGATTATATACTAGCAATTGGAAAAGTGACTAGCCCTAGTAACATCCGATTTGTCTCACGGATATCCAATGAAAGAATATGCATCTTCCTTGCAAGTCAAAAGTGTGTTGAAGAATTAATTTCAAAACATCTCAAGATTCTCATAAATAATGTTTGCCTGGAAATAAGACCTCTCCTAACTAAAAACAGACGAGTTATTCTATCCAATGTTTGCCCTGTGATTCCTAATATTGTTATTGAAGAAGAATTTCTCAAACTCGGCATTAAACCAATGTCAACGATATCACCTATCAGAGCAGGTTTAACAATCCCTGGATTTTCTCGCATTCTCAGTTTTCGGAGACAGATTTATATTCAAAATGAAGACTTTAACAAACTTCCAGACTCACTCCAAATCGAATATGAGGGTACCAATTACTGGTTTTATTTATCCTCTGACACACCTACCTGCTTTCTTTGTAAAACTGAGGGGCACCTAGCTAGAAACTGTCCTGATAATGATGAAATAATACATGAAGGCTCATCATTAAATCAAAACAGTCATTCTCTTGGCAGGATCAATCTAACGGAATTTCCCCAACTAGTAGAGGATACACAAAAAATTAAAACAAATTGTCAAGAAAATATTACCTGTACTCCCTCACAAACTACTCTTCAGACAACTGCTACATCTACATGTCTTCAGTGTTCTCAAAATCAAAACTGTCGGCCTTTACCCTCCGTCGAACGACTCTAATCCCTCCTTTGGAATGTCCTCAAAACCCCTCATGTGTTCATCTTGCTGGATCAAAGAGGCCAATATCACTATCTAGCAGTGAAACTACAGGCAGAAAGGATCTTGATATTAAGAAACCTCCCTTAACAACTGAACCTATGGCAAGTGAACAGGCAGGGAAACACAAGACAAAACAAACTTACAAGAAACCAAAGACAGAAAAAGAAAGCACAACTATTAGTGATATGCTTAAGCCAATTAAGCAAGTTCTAGAAGCCAACCCTCAGTCCTTTCCCCTCAGTTACCTACAACTCCAATCCTTTTTTGAAAACAGTATTGGAGTTAATGACATAGCAACAGTAGCTTCCAATTATACCCAAGATCTAGAGGGTTTAGCCCAAGCCCTTCAAAAATATATCCATACTACACTGAAAAATCCATTAAGAACAGGAGTACTCAAATAGTCAAGAAACTGCTTAAGGCTAGCAGTGAAAACCGAGGTGAAGCAGTTAACAGTTTAGTTCCAGATTACTCCAGCGATGACTCTACTTCCCTCACATAATTATGATAAAATTCCCTCTACACCTGTTTGTCATTCTTATGACCATAACATTACTTCAATGGAACCTCAACAGTTTTCGATCACAGCGAGAGTATTTACAACTTCTAGTAAATAAACATCAGCCTTCAGTTGTCTGTCTAAAAGAAACTAACTTTAGAGACAACTTTGTTTCCCATTTAAGACAGTTAACGTACATTATAAAAAACCGAATTAATTCAAATCATGTAAGTGGAGGCGTAGCTACTTATGTAAAATAATTTACACCATCAAGAGGTTCCTTTAACTACTGATTTAGAAGCAGTCGCAGTTTTATTATACCTACCACCAGCTATATGTGTATGTAATGTTTATTTTCCTACGAATAGTACATCTCACACTGATGATTTAAGAAACCTAATACACCAACTCCCCAAACCCTTCATTTTGATGGATGATTTTAATAGCCACAACAGTGTATGGGGTAGTCGCAATACTGATGCAAAGGGGGAAAGAAATAGAGAAGATACTAGATGAATTTACTCTAGTACTGTTGAACTCAACAGCTCCAACCCGTTTTGATATAGTACACGGAACATACAGTAGTATAGATTTAACTATATGTATGCCAGACATAGCTGCACTATTTAACAGGTCCATTTATTCAACTCTACACGGAAGTGACAACTTCCATATCATAATTAACGATGATCAAATTTCTCCAAACAACACACCAAAACCCCAATACTGTAAATGGAATTTAAATAAGGCAAACTGGCAATCATTTAGAAAGACTGTAAATAACTATTTAAATGATCTAATTCCAACAAATAAATTTCCTTCTAAGAACATCAATGATATTGGTCAAGACTTCACTGAAGTAATAATTGAATCTGCTGACCAGAGTATCCCCAAAACAACTCTTATGCCCTTCAAGAAAACGGTTCCCTGGTGGAATGACTCCTGTAAAGAGGCTATCAAAAATAAAAACCGTGCTTACTACCTGTACAAAAGAAATTCCACGCCTGGAAATAAAATCAATTTTCAGAAATATCGAGCAATAGCACGAAATAAAATAAAATAAAGTAAGAAAACCTCCTGGTTAACATTCGTCTCCTCCTTAACCTGCCAAACTTCACAAAAAATTATGTGGAATGAAAGCCAAAGAATAAGTGGTAAATACAATAAATTCTGTATTACTTCTCCAGTCACTGGGTCAATTGTAAATGAACCTCAACAAATAGCTGATCACCTGGCTAAATCATTTTCAAACATCTCTAGCGATAACAATTATGATCCTGAATTTCTTCACATGAAAACAACTCGAGATCCAATAGACTTAAGTGAAACTGTACCTACACTGAACTATGCTTATAATGATACTCTACAGTTAAAGGAAATTGTTTCAGAACTCAACAAATGCGGCAGATCTAGTCCTGGCCCAGACACCATTCCATATGAATTTTTATAACAGCTTCCACATAGTGCATTCAATTATCTACTTGCTATTTTCAACCATATATGGAGTTCCAAACTATGAATGGCGTTGTGCTATTGTAGTGCCTATACTCAAACCAGGAAAGGACATTTTGATCCCAGATAATTATTGTCCCATCGCCTTGACAAATACAATGTGTAAGCTACTGAAGAAAATTGTTAACGAGAGATTACGCTGGTATTTGGAACACTTTTTTAGTGATGCACAAAATGGTTTTCGTACAGCACGTTTAACAACATATACTCTGATATGTTTAGAATCAGAAATACGAGAAGCTTTCCTGAATAATCAGCATCTCATAGCTGTCATTGTCTCCAACATTCACCTACCAGTGAAGGCTTGCCTTTTTGCCGATGGTTTGACTATGCTAAGTGCAGGAAGAAATAAACGAACTACTCAACAGCTACTTCAAGAATCAATTGATAATATCCAAAAATGGGTTAAAGTTACAGGGTTCGAGTTTTCCAAAACTAAAACCAAATGCATACTCTTCTCAAATGTAAACATACTGTACAAGACCCTGAGCTGTACATGGACAATCACAAAATTGAAACAGTAACAACTATGAAAATCTTACGAGTTTTATTCGACACTACGTTAAGTTGGATACCTCACCTGAAAAACCTTAAAGATGACTGCTTGCGAAGGCTGAACATAATGAAGATCCTGGCAGCAAAGAACTGGGGGGCAGACTACCAAGTGCTAATGAACACGTACAAAGCCATTATTAGGGCTAAATTAGACTATGGCAGCATTGTATACAATTCTGCAAGAATGTCTTCACTCAAACTCCTTGATTCCATCCAGTCCACAGCTCTTCGAATTGCTCTAGGAGCCTTCCGTACCAGTCCAGTAGCCAGCATTCAAATAGAAGGAAATGAACCACCACTCGCAATTAGACGTAGACAACTAAGTTTGACTTACGCGCTCAAGGTAGCAACTATGAGTGAATCAAGAATTAAGTTGTATGCTTATCCTAACCGTCACCAAGGTACACACATTAAATCAGGATCGGCCCTGATTACCGCGGTCAAATCTGAAACTTGAGCTAACTTTTAGTCAGTGGAACATCATGAAAACTAAAATCAGACGAGATATTTTGCTCGTATAGTTTGGTGCGTTTCGGAGAAGATAGGAAAAATGCTGCCAAATGAAGTATTGCAACAAACTAAGACTGTGGAAGTATATTTCTACTTGTGATCCTTCATCCATCTACTGAAGTATTACAAAAGGACATCAAGGACTCCCAGACAAGTTCACCTGTAAATGTAATTTGAATGCTTGTAGCCCTTGAACTACACGGGCATACCTAATTTCCCTATCGATATAATATTTCTGTAACTCAACAAAGCTTACTTGCAGGTGGGGGGGGGGGGTGGTGGCTATTGCCTTCTAATGGTTTTCAAACAGCCATTTAGTGGGCAGTACTATTCCACCGTTGGCAAGACTGGCTAGAGGTTACAAGATGTCAACATTGTCAAGAAACGAAGAGAACAGCTTAAAAAGGTTTCTAAGGCAAGGCACGGTCTTGAGATGATGATGATGATGATAGATGAATGGTGTGTAAACACTTCTTAAATAGTATGAAATATTTCTTCACGCTGTTCTATACTCCGGCATTTGCGAACTAAGCCCATAATTATCGTCAAACCTGTTCCTTTGCTCATTACTGGCTCTTGCTAATTGACAGCACACAGAAAGGGGAACGTTCTCTGAAGGTGACGTTCATATTCATTGAGGCGCGTTGTTTGCCTCATTGAACGTCTCTCGCCGTCAAAGGATGACGACGATAATTGGTGGCGGAGATATCGCTCATGTTTCGCGGCGGATGTCAGTTTCGTCATTAGCCGTCTCACTCAGCGTTCTCTCCCGCACAGCAGAGGTGATTTGTTATAAGGAGCATTTTTGTTAAGTCTATGTTTTCACTATGTCTGTAATCATATAACATTTTGATCCATGCATTCGGGAGGTAATGGTTTCGAACCCCATTGTCGGCAGTCCCGAAGACGGTTTCCGTGGAAAAATGTCTGTATTTTCTAGGCCAGGAGCATATGATGTTCCCCACGTTTCACTGAAGGCCGCTTCCATGGTCACGAAACTCTCAGTGGAATGGTCCTCCCAGAGCACGCATTCAAGCTCGAAAAATATAAACATTACTTACAATGCGGGTCGTGTAACACCCAGCTTATATATGGTTTTCCGTGGGTTCCCATTTACACACCAGCCAAATGCTGAGGTTGTACTTTGGTTAAGGCCTCCCAGACCTAGCCCTTTCGTATCCCACCGTCGCCATAAGACATAACTGTGTCTGTGCGACGTAAATCAAATTGTAAGATAAGAAACGAACATGGTTTGAGATCAGTGTATAAAATGTTAGCCTTTTAACTCCTCTAGAAATAGAATTACATATGTAACCAGCGTTAAGCCTAAACTACTTTTGGTTTGATGGATGCAGAGCAAGTGAGGCCCATTTAAGCTACCATGGATGAACCTGCCATAAGGAGTCGGACGTACTCGCATCAAGTTAAAAGTGGGAAGCCCCGCTTGATTCTCAAGGTCATTCAAAGATTTACTGGCATGAGAAAATTTTCAGGTGAATCATTCACATAACATGGAATTCCTTAGGTCCGCTCTATTAGCCTACTGATCATCTTCCAGCTCTTAGGTGAGTTAAGTGTTATTACAGCGTAATAAATGACCCAATGATCCAAAATGGAAATGATCGGATAATTTTACATATTTTAATTTACAGATGAAGAACTTTAGACAGAACATTAATTCCAAGAAGACTCAAGTACTACGATACTGCTCGTACTGGTGCACGGCACCGAAGCTTGATAGAACCAACAGAAGAAAGGAATGTTGATTTAATAACGAGCATTCAGGATAGCACTGAATTACAACTGCATCAGAACAATTGTGTGGGAATAAGACATCGCTTGGTAACCGTTTAGCACCAAAGAAATTCTGTCATCTTCGACATGAATTAACGTCTGCAGTAGACACATCCTTTTTTTTCTTTATGGAATATTGTTAACGGCACATCTTTGTTACCTCATTTTCCATTGCATTCTCATCAGCATACGATCCGATACGTGGTTCCTCACGTGCGTCTGACAATCCAGTAATGCTCCATATTCCACCGCCCCTGCATGAAAGTGACACCTTCATGCCTTTAAAACCAATCTGAAATGTGTTAGAGGAGTGACTCTGTTGACAATCTGGCCAGAACGTTACCAGTGAACAAGTCCCTGACGGCGACCGTTGACACGGTGAAGGTGAAGATGAGAGGGTGGCGGCCGAGGATTATACAAGCAACTGCGCCGGCATTTGCCTTAGTACAAGACAATGGAGAAGCACGGAAAAACATTCTCAGGACAGGCGACGGTGGGAACCAGCCCGTCTCCGACACCAGAATAGAGAGGCGCAGATGCGTAGTCACCCCTGCTCCGGTCGGTCGGACCAGCCGTGGCCACGTGTAGGCCGACACCTCTGCACCCGCCAGAACGTTACTAGTGACACAGTAAGGTAGGGGGCCATATTTCGTCCCCTTAGCGCATTTGGACTTGTAGAAATTCAGGAATATTATGGACAAGGCTAGAAATTGGGATATATATGTTACTGAATGTATTCTCCAATGAAGCTGTTATAACGTATTGTAGTCAATATTTGACATAAACACTACAAAAACTAAACTATAAAAAACGTGCCCCTTTTTTCGTCCCCTACCAAATTTATGAAAATTACAATTCATTTTAATATATTTTTCCTTTCTAACCTTATCAAACACTTTCCCTACAATGAATTCCTTCAAGGCCATTTATGAAAAAATTTCTTGTTATTCTCTTCTAACACAGTCTGTCTTACAGTGTTGCTCCCGGGATGTTGAACGATTTACTTGCACGTTTGCGACCTATTTGTTGTCCCTCGCAGCTTTAACAGCCGTTTTCATTGCCTCCTTTTCGCACCGCTTGCGTTTTCCTATCTCAAAACAACAATAAACTTCACAAATGACAAATAAAATGAAGGGGGAGGAAATTACGAACATTTATTACAACGGCCGCTACAGTAGCCAGAAAGTATCAGTGCTCACTCTAGGAACAGCAGGCGACACCAACTCAGCTTGTATTGTCCTCGTACACACTCACAACGCGTGCGCGCTGTTAAACCAACCGCACACACTGGAAATCCCTGGGGGGAGAAATTAGGCGCCGGGACGGAATTTGGCCCCACTACTTAATATCTGTTTTACCACTTCTATTCTTATTATTATTTCATTTCTACAGAATTTTTAATGTTGTTACAGGCTTGATACAGTCAGTGTAAAATGGAGTGTGTTTGTCCGGTATGAGGTGAGATGAATCTCTCGTGGCGGGTTTTTGTGACCGGATGGCCTTCCTGACGTCAACCTCATCAGAGGAGTTAATGAGATGAAATGAATGACGTGATATATGATAGTAGGGAGAGGGTTAAACCCGGTGCCAGCACATAGCCTACTCCTGTCGAATAGCACCAAGGGGTCTGCTCAAGGCCTAACGTCCCCATCCGACGGACGAATCACCATCAACAGCGTCATATGCCCTCACTTCGTATGAGCACCGTGGAGAGGTTTGGAATTTAATCCAGGCTTTTGACACGCTATCTAGTGATTAGAAATTGTATACCACCACCTCCCATACCCTGCCGGCCAAAATTCTGATGGTGAATTTTTTTCGACCAACGGGACTCGAACCGGCTAACCTCGGTGTGAGACAACGATCATGGCCACCACGCGGGCTGTCAGTGTAAAATTGAGTACAGAATAATACTGTTGTTGATGCTAGATCCAACATGCCACAGCGGGAGACAGAGAGGAGCTGGTCCCCACCGTTCGCTGTTCTGATAATGGCTTTCCATTCTCCTGCACAAGAGGGAGTGGCACGCATACCCCACGGCCGCCAACCCTTCTCCCCACATCTCCTTCACCCAGGTCTCAGAGACGCCGTAACCGTCTAGCAGACCCGCCCTACGCTGTCCGGGTACGGAGGGGAACTATTACCCGACCCCAAGATCCCACTAACTGATTTTCGAGAGTTTTCTGAAACGACGAGGTGCCGGAATTTTGTCCCGTATTGTCAGTATATCGACTGACGTATTTGACCACGTTTAAATACCACCGGACTGAGCCACCCTGACAAGTTGGGGTCAACATCAACCGCCTGAGCCACTCAGCCCTAATAGAATACTTCCAGTCTGTACCTGATTACTACTGTGCTGATGGCAAGTAACAGGTCCACGAAATGAACATATATTTATTAAGACTTATTAATGAATGTTTTGAACAAGCTATTCCACCAGAAATAAAACTAAAAGTTAATAATAATGAAATCAACTACTAAAATACACTGACTGACAGCAAATGCAACACCAAGAAGGAGTGGTCAGAACTTTATGCCAATTGCAGGGTAGACTGACGTCACTGAGGTATGCTCATGATGTGAAATGTTGATGATGATGATGATGATGCTTGTTGTTTTAAGGGGCCTAACATCAAAGGTCATCGGCCCCTAATGGTACGAAATGAAAGAACAAAAATTGCAAAGGCATCCACTGACCAAAATAAAAATAAAATATGCCATGAAGAATGAATGGATGGACAGGAACTCAACAAAACACAAAACAAACAAACAAAAACCAGTGGATCGGACTCAATACAGATCGAAAATAACATTATTGCCGACCAAGGAACCACTTATAAAGCACAATGATGCTTGGTGTCTAAAGGGAGTGAAAAATCCACGTCTAAGGCCCCCACAGAATGGTACATGTCGCGAGTAAAATAGAACCATGGTATGCGTCATGTTGGGGTATTAATCAGAAGTACCGAAGACTCACGGTGTTCCACAAAAGATGGTACTACTCACAAGTATTGCAATACGTACAAGTAACGCAGACCTATGGTGTGTCTCACACAATGGCCCAACTCAGAGTCAACGGAAACCGAGAAGGTTCCCCACCTAGGTGTACTAAACACGGGCGCCGGTATTCCCGTGGTGTTCCTCACATAGTGGGTACTAATCACAGGCAACGCAGACCCACGGTGCTGCTCATATAGTGGTACAACTCACAGGCTACACCCAGACCCGCGGTGTTGCACACATGGGTACGACGCACGGGTACTGGAATCCACCAGGCCAGGCTTTTACTGCTACTAATCACAAACCTATTTCGTACCGAATTTAGTGGTACTACTCGCAAGTACAGGCAACTTATGGTGTTCCCCGCGTGATGGTACGATTCAAAATTAGTTTCATGGTTCTAATTCAGTCAGCCCTTGGTCGCCCCTTTTAGTCGCCTCTTACGACAGGCTGGGCATACCGCGAGTGTATTCTACATGTGCGTCCCCCACCCGCAGGGGGTAGCGTGTTTGGTCCACGAGAGGTATTTTATTTCCCTCAAGTCCGCCGGCAAGACGGTTAGGACCCCCCTATCCGCCACCTGGGCCGCGCCACGTGGGAGTATCACCTCTCCCCCTGCTACGCCTGCGTAGCAGGTTCGTGGGATATGAAATGCGCCGCTGTGCTGCGCACGTAGCGAACGATAAATGAGACACGGCGTTGGCGAATGGCCCACTTCGTACCGTGATTTCTCAGCCGACAGTCATTGTAGAACGTGTTGTCGTGTGCCACAGGACACGTGTATAGCTAAGAATGCCAGGCCGCCGTCAACGGAGGCATTTCCAGCTGACAGACGACTTTACGAGGGGTATGGTGATCGGGCTGAGAAGGGCAGGTTGGTCGCTTCGTCAAATCGCAGCCGATACCCATCCACGGTGCAGCGCCTGTGGCGAAGATGGTTGGCGCAGGGACATGTGGCACGTGTGAGGGGTCCAGGCGCAGCCCGAGTGACGTCAGCACGCGCGGATCGGCGCATCCGCCGCCAAGCGGTGGCAGCCCCGCACGCCACGTCAACCGCCATTCTTCAGCATGTGCAAGACACCCTGGCTGAACAATTTCCCGTCGATTGGTTGAAGGAGGCCTGCACTCCCGGCGTCCGCTCAGAAGACGACCATTGACTCCACAGCATAGACGTGCACGCCTGGCATGGTGCCGGGCTAGAGCGACTTGGATGAGGGAATGGCGGAACGTCGTGTTCTCCGATGAGTCACGCTTCTGTTCTGTCAGTGATAGTCACCGCAGACGAGTGTGGCGTCGGCGTGGAGAAAGGTCAAATCCGGCAGTAACTGTGGAGAGCCCTACCGCTAGACAACGCGGCATCATGGTTTGGAGCGCTATTGCGTATGATTCCACGTCACCTCTAG
Source organism: Anabrus simplex (assembly GCF_040414725.1). Classification (NCBI taxonomy): domain Eukaryota; kingdom Metazoa; phylum Arthropoda; class Insecta; order Orthoptera; family Tettigoniidae; genus Anabrus; species Anabrus simplex. Next base: position 4,196,940 of record NC_090269.1, read on the forward strand.
TGCGTATTCAAGGCACGTTAAATGCCCACCGCTACGTGCAGCATGTGCTGCGGCCGGTGGCACTCCCGTACCTTCAGGGGCTGCCCAATGCTCTGTTTCAGAAGGATAATGCCCACCCACACACTGCTCGCATCTCCCAACAGGCTCTACGAGGTGTACAGATGCTTCCGTGGCCAGCGTACTCTCCGGATCTCTCACCAATCGAGCACGTGTGGGATCTCATTGGGCGCCGTTTGCAAACTCTGCCCCAGCCTCGTACGGACGACCAACTGTGGCAAATGGTTGACAGAGAATGGAGAACCATCCCTCAGGACACCATCCGCACTCTTATTGACTCTGTACCTCGACGTGTTTCTGCGTGCATCGCCGCTCGCGGTGGTCCTACATCCTACTGAGTCGATGCCGTGCGCATTGTGTAACCTGCATATCGGTTTGAAATAAACATCAATTATTCGTCCGTGCCGTCTCTGTTTTTTCCCCAACTTTCATCCCTTTCGAACCACTCCTTCTTGGTGTTGCATTTGCTCTGTCAGTCAGTGTATATTGTACATATATACATAATAAAGTGTATAATGTTTGCTCTTATTGTCTGGTCAATGAGGCATAGATGTGACGTTAACTCACCAACAAATAAAGAAGCAGAAGAAGAAGACGAAGAAGGCACGTCTTAATTACTGACACACTCGTAAATAATTATATTCAGAAAGAAAAAATTGGGGAGAAAAAATATTTTCTCTCACGATTTAGAACTACATACATACATTACATGCATTATCATTATAGACTGTTATGCCTTTCAGCGTTCAGACTGCAAGCCTCTGAGTATTTACTAACCGTCGCCACAATCCTCGATTTGCAACTAGTGTTGTGGCCTCATTTAGTTCTATACCTCTTATCTTTAAATCGTTAGAAACAGAGTCTAACCATCGTCGTCTTGGTCTCCCTCTACTTCTCTTACCCTCCATAACAGAGTCCATTATTCTCCTAGGTAACCTATCCTCCTCCATTCGCCTCACATGACCCCACCACCGAAGCCGGTTTATGCGTACAGCTTCATCCATCGAGTTCATTCCTAAATTAGCCTTTATCTCCTCATTCCGAGTTCCCTCCTGCCATTGTTCCCACCTGTTTGTACCAGCAATCATTCTTGCTACTTTCATGTCTGTTACTTCTAACTTATGAATAAGATATCCTGTGTCCACCCAGCTTTCGCTCCCATAAAGCAAAGTTGGTCTGAAAACAGACCGATGTAAAGATAGTTTCGTCTGGGAACTGACTTCCTTCTTACAGAATACTGCTGATCGCAATTGCGAGCTCACTGCATTAGCTCTACTACACCTTGATTCAATCTCACTTACTATATTACCATCCTGGGAAAACACACAACCTAAATACTTGAAATTATCGACCTCTTCTAACTTTGTACCACCAATCTGACATTCAATTCTGTTGGATTTCTTACCTACTGACATCAATTTAGTCTTCGAGAGGCTAATTTTCATACCATACTCATTGCACCTATTTTCAAGTTCCAAGGTGTTAAACTGCAGGCTTTCGGCACAGTCTGCCATTAAGACCAAGTCGTTAGCATAGGCCAGGCTGCTTACTACATTTCCACCTAACTGAATCCCTCCCTGCCATTTTATACCTTTCAGCATATGATCCATGTAAACTACAAACAGCAAAGGTGAAAGATTACAGCCTTGTCTAACTCCTGTAAGTACCCTGAACCAAGAACTCATTCTACCATCAATTCTCACTGAAGCCCAATTGTCAACATAAATGCCTTTGATTGATTTTATTAATCTACCTTTAATTCCATAGTCCCCCAGTATAGCGAACATCTTTTCCCTCGGTACCCTGTCATATGCTTTCTCTAGATCTACGAAACATAAACACAACTGCCTATTCCTCTCGTAGCATTTTTCAATTACCTGGCGCATACTGAAAATCTGATCCTGACAGCCTCTCTGTGGTCTGAAACCACCCTGGTTTTCATCCAACTTCCTCTCAACGACTGATCACTCCCTCCCTTCCAAGATGCCTGTGAATACTTTGCCTGGTATACTAATCAATGAGATACCTCGATAGTTGTTGCAATCCTTCCTGTTCCCTTGCTTATAGATAGGTGCAATTGCTGCTTTTGTCCAATCTGAAGGTACCTTACCAACACTCCATGCTAATTTTACTACTCTATGAAGCCATTTCATCCCAGCCTTCCCACTATACTTCACCATTTCAGGTCTAATTTCATATATTCCTGCTGTCTTATGACAATGGAGTTTATTTACCATCCTTTCCACCTCCTCAAGCATAATTTCACCAACATAATTTTCCTCCTCCCCATGAGCTTGGCTGTTCGCAACACCACCAGGATGATTTCCTTTTACATTGAGAAGATGTTCAAAATATTCCCTCCACCTCTCCAGTGATCCCCTGGAATCTATTATGAGTTCACCTGAATTACTCAAAACACTGTTCATTTCATTTTTCCCTCCCTTCCTAAGATTATTTATTACTGTCCAGAAAGTTTTCCCTGCTGTTTGACCTAGCCTTTCCAGGTTATTACCAAAATCTTCACTTGACTTCTTTATGGATTCAACAACTATTTGTTTCGCTCTGTTTCTTTCATCTACGTACAAAGCCCTGTCTGCCTCGGCCCTTGTTTGGAGCCATTTCTGATAAGCCTTCTTTTTACGTTTACAGGCTGCTCTCACTTCATCATTCCAGCAAGGTGTTCGCCTTTTCCCATCTTTACACACAGTTATTCCTAGGCATTCCCTTGCTGTTTCTACTACAGCATTCCTGTATGCCATCCATTCACTTTCTATATCCTGAACCTGCTTACTGTCTACTGTTCGAAACTTCTCACTAATCATATCCATGTACTTCTGTCTAATTTCCTCGTCCTGGAGATTTTCTACCCTTATTCGTTTGCAGATAGATTTCACTTTCTCTACCCTAGGCCTAGAGATACTTAGTTCACTACAGATCAGACAGTGGTCTGTACCAACGAAAAATCCCCGGAGAACTCGTACATTCCTAACAGATTCCCTGAATTCGAAGTCTGTTAAGATATAGTCTATTATGGATCTGGTGCCCCTAGCCTCCCATGTGTAGCGGTGAATAGCCTTATGCTTGAAGAATGTATTCGTAACAGCTAAACCCATACTAGCACAGAAGTCCAGCTAACGCTTCCCATTCCCATTAGCTTCCATATCTTCCCCACATTTACCAATCACCCTTTCGTATCCTTCAGTTCTATTCCCAACTCTCGCATTGAAATCGCCCATTAGCACTATTCTATCCTTGCTGTTGACCCTGACCACGATGTCACTCAATGCTTCATAAAACTTGTCAACTTCATCCTCATCTGCACCCTCACATGGTGAATACACGGACACAATTCTTGTCCTAATTCCTCCCACTGACAAATCTACCCACATCATTCGCTCACTTACGTGCCTAACAGAAACTATGTTGCGTGCAATGCTATTCCTGATAAAGATCCCTACCCCAGACTCTGCCCTTCCCTTTCTAATACCCGTCAAGTACACTTTATAATCTCCTATCTCTTCCTCCTTATCTCCCCTTACCCGAATATCACTTACTCCTAGCACATCCAGATGCATCCTCTTTGCTGACTCAGCAAGTTCTACCTTCTTTCTTCCATAAGCCCCATTAATATTGATAGCTCCCCATCGAATTCCATTTCGTTCGCCAAGTTGTTTCCAAGGAGTCCCTCGCCTGTCAAATGGGAGTGGGACTCCATTACTCCCATAGGTCCGAGGCTTGCTTAAAGTGTTCTGAACTCGGTAAATTCATGAAGCAGGATGCTGCCCTACTTGCACATAGTCCAAGTGAGGATCTCTCCTCTAACGGGTTATGGACCACCAGTGAATTGTGTAGAACTAAGGTACGTATTTTCTTATACAGTTAGCACCTCTCCGCTTTGGAGCTCGAAACTTCCATGAGAGAAGGAAACGATCTAGCACAGCGCCGACGTCGAAGTTGACCGCAATAATTTAGAAATATTCTGGGAGTAGTAGAGGGTAGGACTGTTGTGATGGGCTGCATGCTGAAGTCGCTGAATAGTAACGATGACTAAATACTCGACAAGAGTAATTCTCCACCCTCACTGACGCACGACCGAATGGAATGAACACAGTCAAGTCACACAGCAAGTTCTGCCAGAGGGTGGAATAAAGCCTGACGAAAGGGTGATATTGACTGATTTACTTACTTACCGGTCACAGGAAAGACCAAAGGAATCTGACATCTCGCTTACCTGAAAGACAAAGAAGAATGATAAATAATATTTCTTTAGTATGCGTGTGCAAGGAAAGGCTCACATACAACATACACTGGTGCTCTAAAGCGCGGGGAACAGACTTCTCTGATCCATTCAGTAATTAATTATTATATACATACAGAGCTATTACACTACTCTTACATGCTTGCTTCGGAATTGGATCAAATGTTGATTCTAGTTCCTATTTCCAGGTTCTACTCAATATTTGAGTTATGTATCTATCTAAACAATATTTCAGTGTTGAAAACTTATCCTAGCGGGCAGAGTAGGGGCCCTGGTACTACTAAAATTAAGCAATTCCCTCAATCGTGCAGGAAGTTGAAGGGATAAAGGCTGTGAGGCTCGGAAAGCTCTATAAGAAATTTTTAAAAATTGAAAGCCACTTCCGGCCTGCATGTAGCCTAATATAGCTCGTTTCTCTACTCGTCTTCGTTTTCATTCAAACTAACTCATTTACAAACTTCTTTGTGTAATGTCTTCCTTGATCCAATATCCCCAGCCGTTTTTTAAAAATTTTTTGAACTATATCCATGCCGAATGCACTTATAATGGTTTTTTTTGCTAGTTGCTTTACGTCGCACCGACACAGATAGGCCTTATGGCGACGATCGGAGAGGAAATGGTTAGGAGTGGGAAGGAAGCGGCCGTGGCCTTAATTAAAGTACAGCCCCAGCATTTGCCTGGTGTGAAAATGGGAAACCACGGAAAACCATTTTCAGGGCTGCCGATAGTGGGGTTTGAACCTACTATAATGGTTTAAGTGAAACTCTGCATTGACTCACATTAGCGCTCGTAGTGTTGGAAAAAGGTAGACTGTTAATCTCTTCGACCGGATAACAATTATTAAGAATAAGATTCAATTTTTAACAATAAATAAGCAATATATTCTCATACTTTATCATTATATATTTACCTAAGAGGAAAGCAACGGGAAACTACCTGAATCCTCAATTCCCTAGTATGCCTCTTCAGTGACACTTAGGCTATCTATGACAGCTGTTGGTCGAGCTGTGGAGGATCAAACAACCCTTCGGGCTGAATACGAAACATACAACATTTCCCTAAAATCCATAGCTCATGTCCCTAGGATGTTTTCAACATTGAATTGCTTGCCTGAAGTGTGGATTTTGGCTCGAATAAATCGATTTCGTTCGGCCAGTTTGATGTATAAAATCTCTTGTTTTTACCTTAGATTTACCACAAAGACTGACTCTTAGTAAACTGAAACAATATGAAGTTTGATGTTATTGTTTCTATGTCCCACTAAGTACTGTTCACGATTTTAGGGCCGGAATTGTGTCCTTGCCCGTAAATGTGCTGACGTATCTCAACACCACCGCACTGTGTTGTCTGGGAGAGAGAACTGAAACAGAACTGCCTCTACTATGGCAGCCCCGTGTTATACGTGCCTGTCTCTTGTCCAGAGGGCTCTGGTTCGATTACTGCCCAGTTTAATTCTGACATGACGACTGGCACCGTGATAGTTCTTCCACAATACCATCAACACACCGAAATTCTGGAACCTTTCATGACCCGAGTCATTGCGCTTGTAATTTGAAACGGCTGGTTCCAACTGCACACTATAGAATGTGTTCACCAATATCCAGCGCCGTGCGCAGGCCTCAGGAGGACGTAACTGGGGGTGACACATCACAGCATGAGCGTAGATTGATAACACCACAAGCAGTGTTTATAATGCAAACCAATGTCAATAAATTGAACGGCACAATGACTTTTCTTTCCAAAATCTGCGTGATAAAGTTCTGAGTTCATTTCAGTTCATCGGATGCCAGACCGAAATCTGTTACCATTGCACCTCATAAATTTCAGGAACCTCGAGTTGAGTTAAGCTCGGGACCAAATCCCACCGGACAAGAAAGGTGCGTTCGCTGTATCGACCGACTGCAAGGCGAGGTGTCGGAGTGGCCGGGCACACACTTGTTACTGCCGGGACATGTGGGTATCAGCAGAACTCTTCCCTGTTGTTTCCTCCTCCGTTGCTTTACTCTCCTCTCCTCAGAACACTTGAACCAGGTTTCCTTTTCATTCTTCCTTTGAATCTTTCTATTCTTAACATTTTGTTTCTACACGTTCTTCTTCTCTTATTTTATGTCTTCCTAAATATTCCTTGATCTCTTGTACCCTGCTCGTTGCTGACTTTTTCTCCCAAGAATATTAGAATATCTGTTTTTTAAATCTGTTTTCATCCATTCTATAGTTATGTCCAAAAGATAGCAACCTCCTTTTTCTTATTGATTCTGTATATTTTCTATATTTTGGTATATTTCCATTTCCATCGTTCTGTTGTTTTCATTGGTCCGAAGGTTTTTCTCACGATTCTTCTTTATCTAAACTATAGCTCAAATGTAGACATTTACTTGCTTAAATCATTCCCGTCTCACCAACGTATGGCAGTGATTTTCAGATAAGTATTTCTTGTCGATGCCACACACTCTCCACCTTCTACAGCAGATATGTGTAAACCATTTTCTTGAATTCTTTCTCACAATTATTGTAATTTCTTTTCTGCCTCTATTCGACGAATATCTGTCGTGAACACCATTGGAGCTTTATTTTACGTTGTAATAAATATGTTTTCTGCTACAGAGATTCACAAACATGTTTTGTAGGCTATTTCTTCCAAGACATGTTTCGTGTTGCTTCATCTGCCAAGATCCTTGAAAGTACAGCAAAATCGTCTGCAAATGCGAGGGGATTAATTTCAACAATGTTTTTTTTTTCAAACTCACTAGCAAATTTTTATGATCCTTTAATTTTTTATAACAAATTCTTACAATTTTCTCTAGGATACACTACCTTGCCATATATTGATAGGTTTTGATATTTCGCCCATACATTTTACTAACGAGAGCGATTGAACTTATTTAGCAGATAATTTCTTCACCCTTCGCTGGGATTTCCTCCGTTCTTCCGTCCATGCAGTGCGGGTATTTTAACGAAATGATGTTTGTTTAATAACGTTCTAAAACTAGGCCTGTCTCATATAATGTCATCTATTATGCTGATTTCTGGAAAGCCTTTCCCAGTGCTTATTATTCAATTATTATCGAACTTTGATGAGAAGACATAATTAAATATCATTTTAGCAAGCCTTTCTTTCCTCGTTCATTCTTTGAACCCCACCTGGAGTAACTGTTGGCTAGAGTGAGTTGCTATTGCCGGTTCCAAGCCCGGATAAAGGAGGGGATAAAAGAGAAACAAGACAATTTTCTTGAGGCAAGCTCTAAAGCTAAATACGTTAGTTCTACTACTCAGGTAGATTGTTATTATGATTATTATTATTTATTTATAAATTGTTTATTTATTATTTATTTATTTATTTATGTATTTATGTATTTATTTATTTATTTATTTATTTATTTATTTATTTATTTATTTATTTATTTATTTATCTGCGGGGGGTACCCATGCCCTCACTATACACACAAATTTCAGTAAGCTGAGAACAAAACTTTCACTGATAATTGTTAAGAATGGAATGGACGAAGTTTATTCGCTCATTTCCCAGTTATGTAAGATCGGAACTAATGTGGGTAAAGCCCAGTTTTGTATACCCTTCTTAATGACAACACGGAGATATGTTCAATACTGAGTGTTTCTCCAGTCGTTAGCAGTGTGCATGTAAATGATGTGCAATAAGGCGATCATAAATACCCATTCCCCGAGTTAGAGGAACAAACCAAACGTCCCCAGCCCGACCGAGAATCGAACCCGCGGCCCTATGAACCAAAGGCCACTCTATTAACAGTTCAACGAAGAAGTGCCAATGGACAGTGTTATATTATAATATCGAAAAAATTATCTACAATTTGTATAAGAATCAATCTGCAATGAGAAGTACTGAGGGCTTTGAAAAAGTAGTAGCAATTCAGAAAGAAGTGAGGCTAGGATACATTTTGCCACCTATTTTATGTGAGTCTACAGAGGTTCTGGAGAAATTGCAATCTTGGGGAAGGAGAACAAGATGGAAATAAATAAGTTGTAAACAAAAGTAATGGAGTGCGGGTGATGCAGAAAATATTAGATCAGGAAATGAAGTCTTAAAGAAAGTACTATGAATATTCTTACTTGGGCAGTAGCACAACTAAATATGGCAGAAGTAACTAGGACATAAAAAAGCAGACTAGCACAAGCAAGGACGATTTCATTAAGAAATGAAATTTGCTCACTTCGACTATTCATATAAGAATTAGAAAAATCTTTTGAGGACTCTTCCCTGGAGAGTGGTATTGTGTAGAAGTCAAACATGGACGATAACTAGCTCGGAAGGAAAGATAATAGAAGCTTTTGAAATGGGGTGTTATAGAAGAACGTGAGATCGAATAACGAATGAATAAGGAGCAATACGAGCAGACGAGATGGAAGACACCCACGATTGTTTCAGCTGGTTTTCGAGGGGCGGGTAGGCGGTAAGAACGGTATGCATATGACAAGCAGATTATAACAGATGAAAGATGTAGTACTTAAGAAGAAATGAAAAGGTTAGCACAGGATAGGGTGAAATGGAGCGCTGCATGAAACCAGTCTATGAACTGATGACTTAAGAAACTACAATAAAGGGGTTAACGGTCTCATAGCATTCTACAAATTAAAGATTGAAATACATTCGGTAAAATACGTACATATGTTGTTTATTTCTCAGGTATTTATTTAACATGTGTTTTACTATGAATACTTCGAATATCAAATTAAGACTTTCGTTCGCATGTGTCTGATGTATTGGAAGAAAAAGAAGTTGACCGATGGATATATAAATTAGTTGCTCTTAGTAAAAGTGCACTTAGGAAGCTTCCAGGCCTTGAAGCGACAATCGTATTGAAACCTTGTGAGAGGAACAAGCAAGAGACAGAAGTCGCGCTCACCCCGAAATGTACCAGTAAAATATGAGACATTACGCACAACACCTCATTGTATAATGTGGCGCGAGGTAAAGTACGTAGCTTCTCTGAACAAAGAGTGCCTCACTTGACTTCAGAATCATGAGTAACAACTCCGGTAGACGAATCCTCTGAACTAATTCCCTTTATTTACACGTTTCACTTCGCGTACGTATAAATTCCTACACCAAGTGTCAGCTCGCGCAGCGGAAGTCCATAGGAGCCTCCTCATCATAAAGATAGATGCAGACTGCATTTACATTTAGCGAGAACCAATGCACATCTCTCCATGAAGATAAACTGCTCAGAATTTTCTCTACTTTTGTTCTGGTATCATAATTTGGAATGGTTATGTAAACTAAATATTAATTGGTGTACTTTGCCACTGCAGACAGATTCTCTTGTAAGTAAATGGTATATCATATATCTTTAAAAGTTACGGACCAATAACTGACCCTTGTGGCACTCCTGAAGTTACCAGTGACCTCGAATGCTAATTGAGGCATAAAATGCACTGCATTCTGTTCATCCAGAGTGACATAACTAATGCCATTAAACTCTACTTGTATCTTTGATGTGTGCAACTGGCCACTATTTCAGCTTCGGTATTAATTTCTTTCATAACACTACGGTAAGAACTACAAAGGAAATGTCACGGCCATTAGGTATTGTTCTCAAAAGAGTTTTCTCTGGCTAGTCTTTCATACCTTGTACATTGGATAAAGTCTGCAATCGATCCTAGAAACATATGACAGCAGCCGGTTCTACAATCCAGAGCAAGGTGCCAGTACGATCCCATTAAAAATGAATTTTCCATTTAGAGTGTTTTTAAGTAAACTGGATTTTATAAAACAGAGCCGCGGCAGGAGATCGGCAAGCTGTTAGGAAATTCCATATTCTATTCCAGTATTTTAAATTAGTAAATGGGACTTTGTGACGGAAAGGCTTACGCAAACAGATGGGAGTTCCCCGGGCTTATCAGTCCCTAGCGGTGTCTGGCAGCAGGAAATGGAAACGACACTGGTTAATACTATTATCGACCAGAATGACCAATAATGGCCACTTCCACTAGCAGTCCGCTCGCAAGACCGGGTTTCTTAATCTACGCTAGGTGTTGAAGAACAACGCCTCCACCACGTGAGGTTTATCTGTTAAAAATAACATTGAATGATGGAGATCTGAATAAGCGTTCTATAATGCTTAGAATGTAACCCTTCTATGGTAGGTTGCCGTAAATATGATACTTTTTAAATTATTTCTGCCAAAAGGAGCATCTTACAAAAAAGTAGTATTAAATACGGAAGATGAGTTACATTTCAACTGCATTACTGTTAATTAATTACAATAATACATTTACCTAGAAAATATATCTTATTTCGGACTGAAAATCACAAAACTGACATGAGTTTCTCCAAACAATGGTATGTATGGAATCGAAAGAGAAAGAAGTACAGGAAGAGGTCCGGAGAATTAAACTATCGGTACAATAAAGAGCAGCGCAATGAAAGGCGTGCAAATGAAACCTGATGCCGTCAGTGTCGGTAGAGAAGAAAGGTCGACCGAGAGAGGTCGGATAGGAGAAAGGAAAGTGAGGATTCTTGATGTTTGAGCTAGTACTTCGGCCAGGGCTGTACCATTCAACTCGAGACATTCTGTTGCAGATCACTGAGGTTGGACTGGAACTTGAGTTCAACAGGCTCGTCCTTAATCGCCGTACTGAAAATAACATCAACTGAAACACGGGCCACTGTGGACGCGATACTTCAAATGACAATTTTCATAGAGCAATCTGTTGTCTAGGGTGAAACCTGTTTGCAAGGGAACCTGCAAATAGTGGAAACCTGGTGTTAACGGAAATATCCCATGAGACTAACACTAATATACGTACCTGTACTGAACGGAACCTGCCCAGAGTGGAACACACAATGATGATAGTTTAATTGTTAATAAGTGGCTCACATTTTTTATTTTTGTTTTGAATATTTAAGGAAAACCAAGGATATTGGAAATCCTACAAATTACAATAAGTAGAGCAAACAATAATATAGTATATTTAACGAATTGTAATTGTTGCGAGTAATTTAACTTCGTTGAGAACATGGAAAGCAGTGAGAAGGATATCTTGTGTAACTTAGAGCTCGACTTAGGCTCAGAATGCAAACACACTTAAGGAGGTAACAACGCTTATGCTGTGAGGTTTTCATATATATATACATACATACATTTATTGAACATAACAGGCGACTTCGCCCCTATACATGTTCACATGCAATAATAATAATAATAATAATAATAATAATAATAATAATAATAATAATAATAATAATAACGATAAAATGAATAATAAATAATAATAATAATAATAAAATGGATAATAATAATAATAATAATAATAATAATAATAATAAGGATAATAATAATAAGAATAATTAGCAGTCATTAGCTGAAGCAGTTCACTCACTCAGTGTTCATCCAGTGTCCTTATTATGCTCTGTACTTGCGTCACATTCTTGTTACTGACCTACACCTGATCAATAATCAAACAACAACACTCAGCATTTCAGCACTTGCATTCCAGCTAACTTTAAAACAAACAGACCATGCAATCCTGTCCTCTTACCCAACTCCACCTAACTAAGTACTCAGTCCCTATATTCCCTAATCCATTAGAATTTTAACATACTATCCCCTTCCCTTATACAGATAACTATTCCACCCCCCTATTCCCCTGCCCACCCTCTAACTCACTCTCCTTCATTTTACTCTCGCAGGCCTTTTTTGTCGCACAAAAATACCTGTTCAATTCACCCCCTTTTTCCCATTGTTTAATAATCCATCTCAGTATTGCGTTCTCATCCCCTCTCCCCAATATTTCCCGATGCTCGGCACTCAATAATCCATGTCTTAACCCCCTCGTTACCTCACAGTCTCTTAGCAAGTGAAACTCATCATTCACATCTCCACAAAGTACACACCTTGTCTTATCCCTCCCCTGTAACCAGCCTGTATTCCTTGGCAAACCTAAAAGCCACCACATCATCCCATATCGTTTTGACCTATCGACGTATCTAATATTCAACCCTGCTATCTCCTCTATTTTCGTCAAAACAGTCAGCGAATTTCTTAGTCTGCTTTCCCCCAATAATTTCTGCCTATGGATATCTCTAATTCTCCTTTCCAGTATATTCATCCCTCTCACTTCTGTCTTTGACCAAACCTCCCCCCACAGGTGTCCTAATCCTATCCTCTCCAAATATCCCTTTATTCTTTCTAACCATCCACCCTTATACATGCTCTTAAATTGCTGTACATATGCTGCCTGTAATACTCTCCCACCTTCCTGTCTTTTTAAATTCATCCAGTATCTAACTATTCTTTTCACACCCTCTGATTCCAAATCCTCCCCACACATTAATTCCGCCCCTACATTTGCTGTACACCTCGGTAAGCCCATCACTAACTTAGCAAAACTACTAACAATCCTTCTTAGTTCCTCTCTTTTCTCATCCAGCCCCCAAACTTCTGCTCCGTATAATACCCTCCCAACGATTACCGACCTGAACACGAGTCTCAGTGTTTTATAACTGATCCCCGGGTACTTGAGTAGCAAATTTCTGACTGAGGCTAAGGCTGCCAATCCTCTATATTTCACTCTTTTGATCTGGTCACTCCAAGTTCCTTTATCATTAAAAATAACTCCTAGATATTCCAACTTCTTTACCTGTTCCAATCTTTCTCCCTGAATTACCCAATTCCCTTCTATCTTTCTTCTTTTGTCCACCTGTACTACCAATATTTTAGACTTATTTCCATTAATTTTCAATCCCCATTTCCTCGCAAATAGCATCACTGACTATAAGGCCCTATTCATCGCCCCTGAAGTTAGCGTCATCAATAACACATCATCCGCAAATATCAGTCCTGGTACTTCCAAACCATTAATTACTGGTACAGCCCAATTTTCTGCCCCAAACCCCTCTAAAATATCGTTGATAAATAAAATAAACAGTATTGGCGATAACTTGCATCCTTGTTTTAAACCCACCTTGGACTCTAATGGTCCACTCATTCTCCCTTCTCCCAATTTTACACAAAACCTGACGTCCCTATATATTCCTTCCACTGCCCTCAACATCTTCTCCGAAATCCCTAACCTACCTAATTTCTCTAGTAGGGCCTCTCTATTCACCTTGTCAAAAGCTTTCTCAAAATCTATTGCTGCTACATAAACCGTACTTCTAGCCATATTCTTATACTTTTCTAAAATAGTCTTTACTATCATTATATTATCCACTGTTCTTTTCTTTTTCCTAAATCCCCCTTGGTAATCTGTCAAAATTTCATTTTCTTCCGCCCACCCGCTTATTCTGTTCGCTAGCACCCCAGTATATATTTTACTCAAAGAATCCAACAGAGATATACCTCTATAACTGTTCACATTGTTCCTACTACCCTTCCCCTTGTATATAGGGCATATAATTCCTGTTTCCCATTCCTTAGGGTAATTTCCTCCCTCAAATATCCTATTGAATAGTTTAACCATGCCCTCTATCATTATCTCATTTTTACTAATTTCCTTCCAAAACTTGTTATTTATACCATTACATCCCCCGGCCGACTTCGCTCTGGCTCTGCTTATCACTCCCCGGATTTCCTCTCTTGTGATTTCTTTATCCAGGTCATAAATTGCCACTCCCCTATTCCTCCAAATTACTTCTTCTCCCGAACCTCTCCATCTATCACCCCCCTTTTTTCCTAGTAATTCATCAAAGTGCCTGACCCATTGCACTTCCTCAATACTCGTTCTCTCTATATTCCTTCCACCCTTAATAATTCTATTAATCTTATCCCAAACTCTCTCAAAATTGTTTGTCTTGCAGTCATTATTTATGGCTTCCATTTGTTCCTCTAACCACGTCTTTTTTGTCTCAGAGATTTTCTTTTTATACTCCTTCCTCAATCTACAGAAAAACTCCCTTTCTTGGCTCCCACCTTTCCTTCTATATTCTCCTAACGCGTCCATCACCTTCCTCCGCAATCCTTCACACTCCCTATTAAACCATTCTTCTCCCTCTTTCTTATTTCCTTTTCTAACTTTCACCTTCTGCGCTATCATCTTTATTGGATGTAGCAACAATTCCAAGGCTTTATCAGTATTATTCTCTTCTAACGCCCCTTCCCACCCATATTTCAGAAGATGTAGCTCCTCCTTTACTACCCTATTCCAATCCCGGCCCACCTTCTCTGTCCATTTATACTTATTATAACCACTCCCTCGTTTATCCTTTGTCTCATCTTCCTTCATTGTACACTTCTCTTCCTCCCTTTTCAGCATAACCCTCACCGGGAAATGGTGTGATTCAATCCAATCTCCTATTTCCATACTTACAACTTCCTCAATCATCCCTTCCGAACTTAAAACCATATCTATCACACTACCCCCCTTCTCCGTAACATATGTCAATTTCCCCGTCCTGTCACCCTCTATCCACCCATTCAGAATATACAAATTTCCCACAGCACACATCTCTAGGAGCTTCTCTCCATAACTATTTGTAATTTTGTCCTCACTCCTTCTACTTTCCAACAAACACATTCCATCCTCCCTACTATAAACTGGGCTCTGTTCTCCTATTCTCGCGTTCCAATCCCCAAATAACAACATATCCTCCTCACCTGGATACATTCCCCTTATCCTACCAATATCCACCAATAACTCTTCAAAAAAATATTTATTTGCATATGCTGAATTACTAGGGTGGCAGTAAACAAAAGCTAGATTTATTTTCTTCCTCCTTCCCTCACTCCCTCCCAAATTCAATCTCAGCCATATGGTTTCCATCATATCGGTCTCTATATCCTCTACTCTTTCACTAATTTCTTCCCTAATTAGAACTATCATCCCTCCTGGTGCTCGTCCCTTATTCCTCTCTTTTCTTCTATATTTATATTTTATCTCAAACCCCTTCCATGAAATCTCCCTCCCTGTTTCCAACCACGTCTCCAAGAGTGCCACAACATCAAAACTTTCAATTACTTCCCGAACTTTCTTGTTTCCTAATTTGTTCCTTAGTCCCTCAATATTCACACATCCTATCTTCCAATATAGTTATAACTTTCCCTCCCTCCCTTCTAGGTCTCCCCCTCTATTCTTACTTCTAGTATTTATCGACCTCTCTTCCTCTGTATCCTCTATCCCTTTACGTACTTTTCCCCATATGTCTTTTAAGCTCTTACTTCTGACTTTACTCATAATTTTTTTACCTTCTTGTCGATCTGTCTCCTCTTGACCTTTCTTGTTGACTACACCACTGCACCCTGTTCTCACCCCTTCTTGCTGCTCACCCCCACTCACCCCCTCACTATTTTGGACTTCTGAATCCACCTTCCTTTGTCCTTTCTTGCTCACTGCACCTCTACACTCTACTCTCCCAGTTTCTTGCTGCTCACTCTCACCGTCCACTTCACTATCTTGATCTTCTGTCTCCCGGCTGCACTGCCCATTCTCTTCCGAGATGCTCTGCTCTCCTGCCACGTCCCTCCTCCTCTCCTTTTCTTCTTTCTTCTTCCCATCTTGCCTTGTCCTCTCACCACCCTCAACCCTCTCGTTTTCGTCCATTTCCTTTAGCTTCGTCACTGAATGTACTCTAACCCATCGCCCGTTTGTCACCTCCAACCTCAGACCTCTTATTCGGGCCTTTAGCCCCTGGTTCCTCGCTCTCCATAGGTGCCTATTCAAGATCTTCATATTTTCACTTCCTTCTCTTCCCATGTCTCCTTTCACCCCTATTTTCAGCCCTTGTAAATTCTTGCTGTTACCTAACACAGTTTCTGCCATTAAGGTTGAGAACAATTTAATCCTAATTGGCCTCCGACCTTTGATTTTACCAACTCTCTCTACATCATCTATGTCTATCTCACTAAAGTTTATCTTCATTGCATCACGTATAACTTCCAGCACCTTATATATCAGCTCAATCTTGCTCTCTCTCGCCCCTTCCTCAACTCCATATATAAATATGGCTTTTTTCAATCTCTCCTGCCTGTACCCCTCCGCTTCTTTCTTCATCTTCATCACCTCCTCTTTCAGATGTTTCACTTCCCCTCTCAATAACTCGATTTCTTTCTCGTTATTAACCACTCTCCTGCTCGATTCCTCTGTCTTCGTTTCAAGCCATTTCTTCATGTTCCCTATCTCCTTTCTCTGCTCCTCCATCATGTCCTTTATTTCCTGCACCTTATCCCATTGACACTTTTCCTGCATAACTTCACTTACAACCACCCTGAGTGCGGCCAAATCCTCCGTACTATATTTTCCACTGGTATTTGGGCCTGGGTTTACTTCCACCCCCCCCAATAACCAGTAGCACTGCTATCACTGTCACCACCAGCACCGCTTCACTCATTTTCAATCCGTCCGTACTTATCACCAATCCACTCCTGGTCTCCTTCTTCTGCCTTGCCTGCCATTTCCCAATAGCGGCCCGGTACTGTTCAATGCCGACCATGTTTACAGCACGCACTTCACTACGCAACCTCTCTCCTCGACCGCTCGAGCTAGACGGTTTTCATATATATTAGGGGCACGACTTCTAGATCTCGAGAATTTATGTTACTCTTGCTATATTAGGAGAGAACCCACATTAGTTTGCATTTTGACCTATTACTGCCTAGAAACCCGACGTCTAGTTGTAGCATAAACAGGTCCACTGTGACTAGGAAACAGAGCGTGATGCTCCATCTACACTCCTCCCGTGGTCTGACTTCATCATTCTGTCATATTCTTTCCCACCATTAAAACACTTCTCCTGGCATATTATTAACCTATAAGAATTGAACGAGTATCCCTCTACATAGGGTTAGAGTAAAGAAGGGTATCCGGCCGTAAAACAGGGCCAAATCCACATTTGCGGCACATTTAGCTCCAGGGACCCCACACATGTGGGGAAAAACAGTAGAAAAAGAAAAACTATTGAATAAGTCCTAGAAAATAAATCCATTATGTTCACTGCCGGAGAGAAAATGAACGTTCTGCAAACAATAAAATACCAGGAAGAATAACAAGCTAACGTGAAGTGAAACTTGGGATGCTGCATGCCCCAGAGCTACCACAGATCAAAAGAGAAAAGGTTTGTACAAACCACTATATTGGAATTCTCACACCCTCCGAAGAAAACTCACCTCGTATCAAGTTCACAGATAGTATCAACATAAATGAGAGCGAAAGGAAATTTATCTGGAGCACTCTATACAATTCCAGGATTAATAACAGTTCAGTTCAAAATTCCATTCAATTTTGGGTTCAAACGTTTTGTAGGCTCCCAGTTCCTGCAGATATTTCAGTAAGGGGTGTCTGGTCGCCACAACTTCAAGACTCTTACTATGCAATATTCAGTGACAGTAAGTGTGGCAGCATTAGCGCAGTCCTTGTGGCTCGAGCGCATCTTTTATTATCCACTAGCGAGAGGAAAACCTGCATGTTTACGTCCTTGGCCTACTGGAAAATAGAGTGAAATTGTTAAAGAGGATAAGGGTAACAGTGCGTCTGTTAGCACGTGCTTGAAGGAATATTATTATCACGTACTTTCTTTTCTATTCCGCATTCCTTGGCCTTCACCCCTACCTTCGTTATCGGCTCAACTTTCAACAGCCTCTAAGGGCTACGAAATTGACTATTGTATTGCTCGATGAAATGACCATAACGGTAAGATTATTCAATACACTCATTCGAAACAAAAAGTAAAATATGAAACCATTCTCGGTGATGGCCATCCATATAGCTGCCAGCGGAAACTTGTCCCGTGAGAAAAGGAAAAGTGTTGTTCATATAGTAAGGTCAAATCACGCCAACCACTCGAATGGGAGGTAGGCTCAGGACGGTCACCACTGACAGCGTAGAACATACTGCACCTGAGAACGTTTCACGTTTATGGCATTTTCGAGCACAGGGGCCACTTTGGCTCTCGGGGTTACGTCATAGAATGTTTTATGTATAAAAATTCTTTGCACGATATACCCAGCAGAGTCACTGTTGCTGTGGTGGACTACAACACAGGATGCTGCCGTGACAGTCGCGTGCAGAACTACGGTCTCTGTTGTGAATGTCAGCGGCGGAATTTTTGAATGTCGTAATTTGAGCAATGGCCAGATTTCAAGTTCTACCATAAATTAGGAAAATCCACTAGCGAAACTTTGAGATGATGAAGTCGACATCTCCCGGATCACCACGACGAGAAGAAGTCCTGAAAAGACTATGAGATCCTTGAACTGTTAGCGCCAGTTGTACACCGTGTTGCCTGCACTGTAGGCACAAGTCCAACAAGTTGTTGACTGTATGCCTTAGGGCACGTGACTATGAGATCCTTGAACTGTTAGCGCCAGCTGTACACCGTGTTGCCTGCACTGTAGGCACAAGTCCAACAAGCCTTAGGGCACGTGTACGTGAATTATTTTCAAAAAATTGAATTTTTGATTTTCATGTATTATTATTCTTTGGAGTTCTCTCTTTCAGAATATATGTAGTTTATAAGCATATTTTGTCCTAAATGTTGTTTTTAAGAATGTCTGCGCTAAGTAACCAAGCCCCTTTAAATGCCAAACATTTGAAAGTGTCATAACTTTTCCACCAGTAAAGATATCGGAAAGCGGTAAGTAGTATTTTACCGAAAGATGCCCTGCGTACGAATTGATTGCTCTTAGACCCGCCAGCCGCAACGTGCTAGGTTGTAAACAGAAGCTAGTAGCGTGCATGACATTCTCTACTTGTAAACATCCAGCATTTGCCTAGAGTGAAAATGGGAAACCACAGAAAACCTCCTTCAGGGCTTATTAAAACTGTACTATGGCTTAGCTATGAGGAGCAACCACGGTAATTTGGAAGCTATGTGAAAATCTGTATGGGCTAGTTTAATTCACAAAGCATCAACTGTTGACAATCCACAACACGTGTTATGTCCTTCAGGTCCAGACTTCTGGTGTGGGTACCAGATAGCAAAGACAGAGGGTAAAAGATTATTGTCATAAACATTCATTACCTTATGTTGTTATTGAAGCCATAAAACCTATTTATATAGATCTTAGCGCCAAAAATCTCTTGGAAAATGTTTACATGGACGAACACAGAGCCCTAATTAGAGTTTCCATCATTGCATTTGGGAACATGTGCCAAAAAGCGTACCCTAAAAATGGGTGTACTGGATGCAGTTATCTACTTCAATGCAGGTGCTGCATCCAGATGTAAGGTACTGGAGTCTTTAGGAATACCTCCAGCGGAAAATATGGTCTCAGCATCAGCTGCAATTGATCGTCGTAGGGTAATTGTCGCTGAGAGGGCTGTATTTGAAAGCTCTAAAGAAGCCAGATCAAATAGCAGAAATAGGAAAATACAGCAGGATGATAAGTCTGTCCTCAATCATGAGGAATATGGAGCTGGAATGCATCGAAACTGTAAGGGTCGGTCACAAACTTAAATTTTTACTTTGATAGGCTCTCCTGAAAAATTGTATTTTTTCAGAATATTTCTTTTACTAGCTCAGTAACAATTAATGATAGAACACTGAAATTTGGCACACAGTTTTAGTGAGCTATTGTCTGAAAAGTAGACTACAATCATGAACGTAGCTCTTTATTTATGAAAAATATTCAACAAAATTTATGAAAATTTTATAACAATTTTCGAACTTTTCCCACAAAAGAACCATTTTACTGCATATCATGATTGTAGTCTACTTTGTAGCTACATGCTGTGGGTAGTATCTGTAAAAAATATCATTCATATCACACAAGTAGTTTCCGAGTGTACCCTTCCGACAGCTTGGAGTGATTTTGCAATCTTAGAAATCATCACAAGAAATACACTCTCATAAAAAATTAACAATGAACTTTAACCAACAATTAATGATATAACAACAATCTACAATGTTCATTCATTGCACATAATAATATTTGTCGAACTAGAACAAGTGTATCTGTTCAAATTATGATGGCAAATATAGTGATTTTACACTATTTTACTATGGTCTTCACAGACACGTGCCCTTATGAGTGTAGTACATGAGTGTAAGCCGTGTTCTGTAGGCGCCAGTCCACGAACATATTGACTGTATGAGAAATTACAATGGCGATATTGTTAATAGATACGGAGATATGAGCGTTGCAAAATAGCGTCACTGTTGTGAAGAATGTTTCAGCGCTAATACGAGTACACCCCAGCAGCGGACCTAAAAGGGAGACGCTTTCAGGTCAAAACAAATAATACTGGAACATGGTAGCAAGGGGTAGCTTATCATACATTATTATTATTATTATTATTATTATTATTATTATTATTATTATTACTTAGTTTTTTCTTAGCAGACGTAGCTTATAAACAGTTAAATTTAATTTCGTCATTCGCAAGAAAACATCTTTAAAAATAATGTTATTGTATTTCCGTCTCACTGACTATTTTTACAGCTCTTAGAGAATTCTTTGACGTGTCAGTAAATATCCTGCCACGAGTCACCTTCAAATACCAGCGGGCCGAGCCGGGAGGCAACTGGCTAACTTGAGCTCGGAGGGTCAGCACTCCACTGTTTGAGTTACTCAGCTGAAACATTCCAAGAGTTTGGTTGATCTGTTGTATCTGGTGGATACACATTGTAATCCATGCAGAAGGAATATTCATCCTGGAAAGGCTACAACCCGCTCTACACAGCGATAACACAGGTGCACTGCACTGGCAGGGCCAGGAGTTATGCCGGCAACTTGTCCGTCCCCGCCGTTAAGTGGCTATGCACACCTTCCAGGCGTTCCAAATAGTGATACAAACGAACTTTTGTCCCTAAAAGATACTCCCTTTCTAAACGATAACCACCACCAGCAACACGTTTGTACTTTGGCCTGCCACAACCACTGCTGCCCAATCAGAGAGTTCCATGTGATCAGAGCTCATTCAGTTTCACGAGGCTGAGTAAACCTCGTTCTAGCTTTCAGTCCACAATTAAAATTCCAGGAGTGAGAGACACACTTTCGCTATAATATCGTTACAGCTAACTTCTCCCGACATCAAATGAAGTTACACTCCAAATTACAGCCGCGTAATTGTTACCAGATAACATTCATTATTCTGTTTTATGTCGCCAGGGAGATTCATTCCTTACTTTACTGTAACTAGTTATGGCTCAGTAATATTTAGCCAGAGTGAAACCTAATTTACGCGTACAGGGGTCTACAAAGTACCGCCACATACCATCCGCTATCACGCTTCGTGTAATCGGTTTGTGTTTGATTAATAAATCCACGCTGTGAGCATACATTCTGGAGATGGTGGATTAGAACACTTCGTCGGCATTTCTGAAAATGAATTTCCGTGGTTTCTGATTTTCACCCATACAAATGAGATGCGCTGACGGACTGGAAATTCAGATGTTTTACCATCATATTCTCTGTGTTCCCAAGACTTTTCGAAGCATAAGAAATTTCTCAATCGAATCAGACTGTCTCATTAATAGATTTAGCCTGCACAACGGTTGTGTTACGAGTTTTGTATAAACAGGGATTTGCCCATCTGGATCCCAAGAATTTATGTTACTCTCACTACATTACGCAACAGCAGGCTAGACGAAACATTTACCAATCCGCTAGATTCCATTCTAAACTATTGCTAACTAAAATCCATCTCTATGGGGCATTACGTGCTCAAACTGTCTTTCGCAATAAAAACCTCAAGGGATAGATCTAGACTGATCTTCTTAGTGTATTTGTCTTCTTGGCAGTGCAAGTCGCGCAGCATCATACCTCAAACGTATCAGTGTCTTTCCTGTCCAGCTGCCTCTGTGGATCAGTTGTAGATTGTCGGCCTTTGAATCCCAAGATAGCGGGTTCAAACCAGGCTGTGGTAGTCGGATTTTTGAAGAGTGGAAAATAGTCCATTAGACACTCCATGTCGTACGATGTCGGCATGTAAAAGATCTCTAGTGACACGTTCGGTGTTTACCCGACAAAATTAATTATATCTCAGCCATAGACGTTCAAGAGAGTTTCGGTTTATTCGGTCTGCCATCTGCCTAGAGAAAAACGGAACGTCGTAATTGACGAGCAGACAGCCAGATGGCGTCTAATTGAAATGTCTGCACAGGATAGCTGAGGCCATACTATTATTATTTATTCATTTATTTATTTCCTATCCCTCTTGTTTATGGTCAAACTTTCACAGCGATATGTAGCTATGGAAAAAATAAGTGCCTCATCTATTCCGATGTTAGTGTGCAGTGATAAATCAGGGAATTTGAATATAGTATTGAGATATCTGAATGCTGCTTTTCAGACAGATAATCTGCGGTCACTTTCTGAACTAGATGAGCGATCACTATCGATGGCTGATCCCGAAAGGCAGAAAATGTGAACCACATTGATCTTCATGGTCTTACTTCTGTTAAGATACAGTCCCATTCTTTGAATCTGGTGTTCTCTAGGTCAGCTACCGTATCAGTGCGATGTTGAACCACTAGCAAAAAGAGTACGTATATCTTTAAAATACTACAAGCTTTCAACTAGGTAACTCTACACGGTGTTCGGGAAAACGCGAACAAGGTATATAACCTTAGAGGGTTGGCCACAGTGATAAATAATTCAAAATGAATTATTGGGTATCTCGCATTGTTTCCATTTTATCAGCCAATCAGATCTCTCCGCGGGCTTGGCGAGGCGGTGTTCTTAGGACCAACTTGAGAGCACCAGTCGAAGAAAAAACATGGACCTCCAAGATGATAGGTACGGCAAGTACGTTAGGGTGAAACCCACTGTATGTGTGTTTATGTTGGATGCTGATTTCCCAGCATCGACAGCTGTGACACGACTAGTCACTTACGCGAATGTTGGTTAAGCAGCCACAGTGGACTTGTACTCACACTGCAACGAACAGCGAGCCTTCTTCGACTGGTGTCCCCAAGCCAGTCTTAAGCCACCAACAGATTTAACAACTTCACCTCACAAATCCCATTTGAATTCACACGCGAAGCGATCTCACTGACCAACATCACAGGTGATAACATGACACCGGCGTAAGATACCGAATATGTTTCCCAACCTATAGATAAAGCCCTGAGCGGATGTACAAAATATTATCCGGATCCGCAAATCATTATCGGCATCCGTGAATTGTTATCCGCGGATACTGTCTATATTAAACTAAAATGCATTACAACCAAGATACTGAAACGGATAATGCAGAACCCCTAAAGTCAGATGTTTAGGAGCGACAACTACCGACGTATTGACATTTTGTTCCTTTCTTCCTTCCATTAATTGCGAGTGGCTTTGTGGTAGCATGGCTCTTTATATAACACCATTCTCCCGTACCACTGACAAGGGTCGCCCAGCCACAAACAAAAATGAGAGTATACCTGAGTAAAGTAAAAACTCTCAGCACTGCCGTACAGGGCTCATCAGTAGCCCACATGCACACGGTTCAGGTTGTTTCAGACCAATATTATTATGACAATGTCCAACAGAACTGCACTCCAGTTTAAACGAGTACTGCTGAAGGAGCAGAGCAGCGTCTTAGACGGTGACGTCGTCCCACACGCCGGCAGACTTGTGGTGGTGCTGGAGATATGTGTAGAAGGTGAGAAGTTTGACGGCCGTGTCCTATATTAGGATCTGTCCCAGCATTCGCGTCTCATGACAGGCTCTAACTGACATACACCTGACACTTTAATAGTAGTATGGGGGGAACAGTTCCCCTAACGCTCCAATGTCACCCAACTCCACGATGATGAGAAAAAAAGGCTCTTTAACTGGCTGATTTATTACTTGATTTCATTTCCATGTTTATGTCATATAAGCATGGAAATGAACAAATAATAAGATAAACAAAATGGCAGGTCAGCGTTGGAAGAAGGTGCGACGAGGATAACCATGAAAACACGAAAGGACAAGATACCTCCGTACACTGTAGTCTTCAATTACACGGGAGGGAAATGAAATCCCATCACCAAGAAGGTTGCACATGCCACCTGTTCAGAGGGGTGGTGCTAGGTGCGCCACTATGACGTTGCAAAACGCTGCACACATCGTGAGGGTTAGTTGTCGCCCGTTGTTGGCATTGTTAGATAGCTGTGAGTCAAGTTTCTTCAAGGAGATGAAGTAGGCAGTATCACCAGCTTAATGGGTCTGAACAAGGTCGTGCAATAGGGCTCCGCGATGTTGCAGAAAGACTTGGCAGGTATGTACCTAAAGTGCATCAGTGCTGGCAACAATGGTCTCTGGCAGGGACTGTCTCAAGAAGACCAGATCCGACGGCACATGGACCACTACGGAGAAGGAAGACCGCTGTATATGCAGCATGGCTGAGGTGATAGTACTGCAGCGTTGTTATACCATTCTAAGAAGACATAACATTAGAGCTTCTCTAGAAGAGACCCGAAAAGAAGTCATCCATACCTTCGTAGTTTATTTGAAGGATAGGTGGCCTACCACTCCAACTCCAGATGTGATATTAGAATATGTCTCAGCTAAGAAGGAATTTCACTGACTGCAGCCATGTAAGGCAATGGGACAATGTGAGCGCCTCCCTGGTGGCCGTATCAGCTAACTCGTTTGGCGTGCTAACACTCCAGAACCCGGTCAGCAGGTCCTGGATACGCTGCACCAGAGTGTGTCGCGGGAAACATATATCGGTAGACTGTAATGAACTCAAGGACTCAGAACACAGCGGAAAGTGCCGACGTTCACTGGACAGCGCATACCGCAGAGCTTCAAGGACAGCACAGAGCTCTACAGGTTTGGGTAGCGGAAAAACAAACCTCTTTAAGCGAGCGAGTTGGCCGTGCGGTTAGGGTCGCGCAGCTGTGAATATGTATTGAGGATACAGTGGGTTCGAATCCCACCACCTGCAGCCCCGAAGATGGTTTTCATTGCTTTATCATTTTCACACAAGGCAAATTCTGGGGCTATACCTAAATTAAGGCCACGGTCACTTCCTTCCCATCCCTCCCTCCCTCTTTATCATCGTCTCCTATCCAGGGAATGGTGTGACCCACTTGTTCTGATTGGCGATTTGTCCTGGAATCTCATTTGTTCTAGCATCCTTCTGAGAGATGTCCTGTCTTGTTGCTCCCAGTTCCTGCTTACTTCCATCGACCACGGTGATCTGGTCTTTCTCTTTTGCAAGTAAACTAAAAGCTGGCTGGGTAATCTAAGCCCCAAACCCCCATGGCACAACAGCACTCAATAGGGCCTTGGTCTACCGAGCCACAGCTGCTCAGCCCGAAGGCCTGCAGATTACGAGATGTCGCGTGGTTAGCACGAGAAATCCTCTCCGCCATTATTCTTGGTTTTCTAGATCGGGGCCGCCATCTCACAGTGTGACAGCTCCCCAATATTGTTATCACGTAGGCCAGCTCTCAGATCTAGGTAAAAATCTTAACTTGGCCAGGAATCCAACCCGGGGCCTCCGATTAAGAGGCAGGCATGCTAATCCTACACTGCTGGGCCGGGTAGCTCAATCTAGATGTGTCCGTAAAATGTTAGGAGTCTGTTCCTTGCACCAGTATATGTAGAGCTCTTGGTTGGATCGCCTTTTGTATTCCTTCCCTTTGCTTTACTGGTCCTTCTTTAATGATATTCGACTTCTAGAGATATGATATGAACACGCGTGTAGAGTGTTGAATGTGAGGAAAGAAACGTTGAGGACGACACAAACACCCAGTCCTCAGGCCAGGGATATCAATCATTTACAATTAAAGACACCTGACCCGGCCGGGAATCGAACCCGGGGCCGCCGGTTGACAGGCGGACGCATTGCCCCCTACACCGCAGGCCGGACTTTACTGGCACTAATATCTTTAACAATATTTTTCTCTCCTGGATTTCGAGCTTCTCCGTGAGTCTCTTCCTGTTGAATATTAGATATTATGAAGCATTCTAGGATCGATTATGTATCAGATTCCTTGCAGATTACGATACCAGTTCACTTAATTGGGAGGTCTGAATACATCTTTGTTGCTGGGGAAATTTGTTATTAGGACCGAATATTATTTCCTTTAAGTCAGGCTTAAATACCAACTCTACGCATAAAACTGAGTGTGAGGCATCGATGAAGATTCTCTGTTATTACAGCAGTGAGGGAGGCGTCTCTCTCTGCTGGTCCGTGTAATCGCCCAGCACCGCCGAGGGACTGCGTGGAATGGCCTACCAACATGGATTACTATAAGATCTTTCAATACTCTACTAAAATAAAAGCGCAGTGACAATTTTACCTTTGTGGAGACTTGTAGAGGGAACATTTAACGTCAGCACACTCTGAGTTATGGAACTTCAATATGCGATGCATTTCATTCAGCTCTAGCAGTGCTGTTTGATATCGTGGTTAGCCGGTTCGAGTGCTGTTCATAGAAGAGAGTTTACCATCGCAATGTTGGCCAGCATGCCGAAAGCCTGGAAACCTCTCCACAGTGTTCACATGCAGTGAGGGCATATGACGCTGCTGACGGTGATTCATCCGTTAAACCATCCCCTGTAGAGACAATGTATCGACATCGGGTTTCACCTCCTCCCTAGCCAAGCGCACAGAAAGACGAGCCGAACATGTCCTTGGACACTCGCTGTACGCGTGACTACTGTCGGTAACACTCATGATGGTTTTCCGTGGTTTCCCATTTTCTCACCAAACAAATGCTGGTACTGTACATTAATTAAGCAAATTTAAGAAGAAGAGTATGCGTACTCCTTAGTCCCATTTTCTGATATGAGGTCAAGCACGAGTTGAGATGATACCATGGTATGTTTTACGATCAGATGACCTTCCTAACGCTAAGCTCAGTTCAGGGGGTAAAGAAGATGAAATTAATTACAGAGAATGAAACTGAGTAAGGAGGTGGAAGGAATCAGCTGTGGCATGTGAACAGGAATTGTCCCAGCATTTGCCTCCAAGTGAAAATGGGAATCCACGGAAAATAAAAAAGAACATTCTCAGGACACCGGACGGTGGTGTTCGCACCCACTCACCTTCCGAATTAATAGCGGCATAGGAGTTGCTCATTAACACGCACGGCCACTCCATTCGGTCACTAAGTTAATTAATTAATTAATGATAACAATCATAACGGGTTGCTATTAGAATGTGTGAAGTTGAATTTACGATGATGGCGCAGTTCAATGACATCATGCACAGTAATGTTCTAAAACATTGGGTAATTCGGTAGACTTGACCAATTGTCCCCTAAACTACACCGTCACGTCGATTCTCTCTTCAGTGATATGGGTCGGAATGTACGCTACACGTCGGGGAATGAAAGGAAGAACTTCCCACAGATGCTGCCCCATAATCTCGAGCTCTAACGGATTAAATTGGTGATATTTCAAAATAAAACATCCGAACTTCAAATTTGAGGCCCCATCCACATCTGGGATTCGGACCACTTTGTAAGATGTCTTGGTTTCACAGGTAGTTTAGTGCTGCCAAGCCCGCTCTTCCCTAATGTAGAGATAGGAACATAAATCCTAGGGGTTCTGATTGACCATAACCGTAATGTTCATAGCATATCCATCGTGCTTCACTAAGTTTTATTCTAACCCATTTACTTATTACTCACCAACAAAATCCTATTGGCCTACACTTTGTTTAAAGCATGTCATGCGCGGCTTCCCGAGTTGTAACTATTGCAAACTAGAAATTTTACATTCTTTCCACGTTTGGGCTTGAATTCAAACTTAAATACCTCTCATAATGGAAATGTACAATAATAAACCTTTGCCATGAGTGCACGAAAGAATTCCCATAAATGTTGACGATAATAACGAATATGGAGAACGGTAGAGACATAAAATTACTCTTCCCTGCTCTACTTCAGAAGTGGCATTCCATTCTGCGCTGTCAAGATCAGAGCTAGTTACGTGGATCGCCAACCTCCGCTCGGAGACGGCGTCTTAAGAAGAAAAAGAAGAAGAAGAAGAAGAAGAAGAAGAAGAAGAAGGCTCCTCTGTTACCTGAGAGCAATAGGAGCGTGCACTCAAGCTACTATGACAGAATTTACTTCACAGTTCAGTTAATATATTTTATATAACAATAATGTATTTTTACCAACAAAATGGGTCATAAAATAATTACAACCTGGCAAAAACACTAATCACACCAACATTTCTATACATCATCAAACAGTTCTACCTTGTATCTTTTGTTCAGATAATCTCATCCTATTGTCATTTGTTCATGTCTTCGTAGATGCAGTCTCCAGTCGTCATTCCTATCCAGGTGCTGTCAGAGGTATTCAATTCCCTTGAAGCGAAGATATGTTCCACCCATAGTGATAGTCCTTTGGTCATGGCTCAGTTAAAGCAGAGAAGTCTAGACATCCGTTAGTGGGTCAGCCACCGGCTAGCGTTGCGAGTGATACTGGCGATTGTCAAACATGTGTTTCATGTAACTGAATACTTCTGCAGTATCCAACGAACCCCATGGCATGCCCAGGGGATATATGAGTTGGCCATTATTATTATTATTATTATTATTATTATTATTATTATTATTATTATTATTATTATTATTATTATTATTATTATTATTATTATTATTATTATTATTATTATTATTATTATTATTATTATTATTATTATTATTATTATTATTATTATTCTCTATTAGTTATTTTTCTCTGTATGTGAACATGTATAGGGGCGAAGACGCCTGTTATGTTCAATAAATGTTCTAGTTCATGTAACTGAATACACCATATATATATATCTATGAGTGAAGTCGGTTCAACCATGTACCTAACCCTGTTCAAACACGAATACAGTGTCTTATGCATAGAATTAAGCAGTGAGTGTATTATAAGTGTTTGTTAAACAATAATATGATCTTCTGTTTTGCTCGGGATCATTTTCTTCAACACACGAAAAGCAAAATGTTTTCACTACTTGATATGTCTATTCTTCTTCAGGGCAAAGGAAATCCAGACAGACTTTCAAACTTGGAAATCTGTTAAGTCGCCCACAACAGTTGGACACCTGTTGATGATGACTACTTTATTTTAATTCAGTTCCCTCGCACATGTTTTGAATTAAAGGCGCCTTTAGAAGTGTTTTCCAGTTAAACAACGCTACTGACAAGCAGCTTCTCGTGCGGTCATGGGACAGAGACTACCTCAACGACAAGTGTGTTCCACAGTAGGTCAAACTGTTCATCGGATTAAACAATACTACGCTCGACGTTTGTTTACCCTGAACAATAGTAATTATCCTCATAATACGTATAGGGGAAGCGTGCCTGCCTCTTACCCGGAAGCCCGGAGTTCGATTCACAGCCCGGTCAGAAACACTTCCCTGGATCTGAGGGCTGCTTCGAGGTTCACTCAGCCAATATGATAACAATTGAGGAGCTATTTGACAGAGAGATAGCGGCGCCGGTCTAGAAAGCCAAGCATAACGCCCGAGAAGATTCGTCGTGCTGACCACACGACACCTCGTAATCTTCAGAGCTTCGGGCTAAGCAGCGGTCGCTTTGTAGGCCATAACCCTTTGAGGCTGTTGCGAAATGGGACCTGTTTTCTGTTTATTCCCATAATGTGTAGTTTATAAGAAGGTAAAAGTGTTTTGAAGCAGAATGTCTTGTTTTCTGAACCAGTCGATCTTGGTAATTTCTATGCTGGAGTGTACGGTGAAAATTTTCAGTCAATATTATGTGTGATAGGAAATGTTTATTATGGTCTCTTCATCATAAAATTAATACGTTCAGAATATAATATTATGGTTGTTTAAATACAAGAAAAGCTGACAGTGGAATGTCGTTATGTTTAGTCGCTACAACCTCAAGTGTGATGGCACTAGTTCTGGGTTCTATTCCATTTCACAGACAGAAATTCAAAATTTTTAGTCGAGTGTTTCCCAGTTTTCAAGTTTATTAATTTACATTAGTTTGCTTCTTAAGAAACACAACAGATTTCAGTTTGGATTAGAGCTATCCACCATTAAGTCGACGGGTGTACCAGCGTGGGGAGTGGGTTGAACCTCACCATCGGTTGTTGTGAGATCCGCATTCTCCGCTTACAGGCAAATACCGGATCGGATGGCATTCATGGCCACAGCCTCACCTCACTTCAAATTACCACCACACAGCTCCTGGCCAGACAGAGGGTGACACCCGTAAGAGGCCCGCCTTACCCCTTCAGGGTAACGAATGAACAACCTTACTAAATTTCTCTTAAGGAAAACCATACGATCATAAATAAATCTTTCATTAAACGTATGACGCGGTGTTACATAGCAGCCTGTGATGCATGGCCATGGCATGAATGTTACTTATGGACCCGCCATATTGAGTCTTTAAGTAAGCGTGTCCTAAGGCAAGTGTATTCAAATTTAGAAGATTTATATACCTAACACTAAAATAAAAGCAAACGAACAACTATTTATCATGTACAATTTAGCTTAGCATGTATATATATATATATGTATATACAACCCATAATTCTACGACGGGAAATTTATTTCTTAATTACCAATATTTATTTCAGCTACAAACTACTTTTTTGAGAGCAGCCATGTTTGCATTTCATGAGTCTGGCTGCCTCGTGGGAATGAGCTCCCCGTGTCAAGCAAGCTGCGAGCTCGTGAAACGCCGGGACACTTCGGTGGACTTCGAATATTGAACAATTTTTCAAATGCAAGGAATTCTTCGTAACGAGAGATTTGAGCGACATAGTAAATCCAGAAATAAAGAATCTAAATTATTCTTAAAACCTATGGGAAGGCAGAAACCCCCGGGGTAAAAAAATGCAGTTAAGCCTAGAGAAGAATCTGCGCCCGGCTCCCGAACTAGCAACACGTGCCAAGGCCGATGGATGAAGAAAACCCGCGAAACGCCCGGGCAGAAATAATTTATTTCGCCTGTTGCGAGTATGGGAAAATTATGAAATTAACACCGTAATAAATCGTAAGTCTGTCCGAAGTTATGGAACAAATTTCAGGAAAATTGGTCTATTGGATGCGGAATTAGCAGATTGTGCAATCAAGCTTCATGGTGTGAGTAGCGTCACCCCATAGAGTATAAAAGAAATCTCCCTCCGTATATTACACAGTCTCTGTATGCTTACTGGAGCGGCGAAGCCCGCGTCACTCGTCAGCACAAACGTGTGGAGAATTGTTCTCCCACTAATTTATTACATGTCCGTGTCTATTGTTCAAATATACTGTTAAAGTGGAAGATGAAATGAAATGAAATGGCGTATGGCTTTTAGTGCCGGGAGTGTCCGAGGACAAGTTCGGCTCGCCAGATGCAGGTCTTTCGATTTGACACCCGTAGGTGACCTGCGCGTCGTGATGAGGATGAAATGATGATGAAGACGACACATACACCCAGTCCCCGTGCTAGGGAAATTAACCATTTAAGGTTAAAATTCCCGACCCTGCCGGGAATCGAACCCGGGACCCTGTGACCAAAGGCCAGCACGCTAACCATTTAGCTATGGAGCCGGACAAAGTGGAAGATGATAGACATTTTCTGAGCTGCCGCTAATGGGAACATCGAAGCTTTAGATATTTGGGTGAATAAGTAATTGAGTTTCTCTTTGTATTCAGTGTGTGCGTATAATATTTGTTAGAGTCTGGATGTGAGCTACAGTGTCTGGTTTCTTATCTGTTGGAACCCCTGGACTTTTAGTAGGGTGAAAGGAAGCAGCGGTCTTGCGAACGCAGTACACGTGGTCATTTGAGCAGAGTGCTCGTCGCCTGTTGTGTAATTTAAGTTGTATGCATGAGAAGATGATGGTAAATTTAGCCATGGAAGGTTAGATAAAAGAGGTCTGCTGGCTAGATGCAGCCACGATCCAGGATGATGGCTACTATTTCAGGTCTGTGAATATATTGTATCAATGTTGTAGTTAGATTATTGTTTGTCCCAACCAAATTTCATCGCGTATGTCGAGTTGATATTTAGTAATGAATAGGCGAAGATATTATATGTCTGGTCAGCGTGTGAAACTCCTCAGTGTTGTAAAATTCACGCCAAGAAACTATAAAATGCGAAGTTTAAATATTGTGTTAATATTCTCTGAGATATTGTCCGAATTGAGAAAAATTAGAAAGGTGATAACGATAACGTAGTCGTGGCGAATGTCTTAATTTCGAATATCGTTTGAAGTCAGAATGTTTTTCGAGATAATAATAATAATAATAATAATAATAATAATAATAATAATAATAATAATAATAATAATAATGTTTCCCGCGGGATAAAATTCTTCTATGTTAAAAGTGGATTTAACAGGTATGTTCTACAAGGTTTGCGGGTGTCTAGAAAATTCCAGTGAAATCCAATAAAGTTAGGTTTTGTTCATGGGAAGTAAAATTTTGTGATATCTTGTATATCAGTGATATGGAAAATCACGGTGTGCTGTTGTATTCTTGAGGCCCGAAAGTTGTGGTAACAATAAAAGGAAAATATATTTTTATAAAAGTTGTTTGTCACGAGAGGATTGAGGTTAGAAAAATCTCGAAATTTAAGAGAATGGATTGAGGGCGAAGAATTGATATATGTGGAGATACGAATTGTAGAGATGTTGAAGGCAGAGGAAGCCTGTATATTTCATATAATACCGCCATGAGAAGGCGATGAGAATGAATTTTTGAGACAGGCTATATTTGCCGAGGGCAAAGAATTTTTGAGACAGGCTGTATATTAAATGTGAGATTTATGTGGCAGGCTGTAGTATATTCCGCTAACAATCCAAAAGTTGAAACCATGGAGAATTATTGTGTGAGGCACAGTAAATTTCAAGTAAGATCCCAAGTGATAAACGATTTCTGGTGAAGATGGTAAATCTTCGTAGTAAAAATCAAGTGACTATTTACGTAAAGTCAGTATAATCAATATTAGAATAATATGACCTCAAGGATAGAAGAGCACTTTAAATACACGGTTGGTGTTGTTTGACTGTAATGACAAGTTTCCAATCAGTAAAGTTCATAAATTACAAGACAGTAATTCATCATTAAATCGTAAACATTGTGGGATAAGATATTGGACGTTATTAAAGCGATATGTTTGCCTGTGTAGATTCATTGGGTTTCGTTTCACTGGATAGCCATGGATATGGATATTTGGAAAAATGACAGTAGGCGATTTGAGGGCTTCATCCTAAAACTGAATTGTGAATTCTTGCGGTGGTGATGATTATTGTTGGGCGATAGTCAAGTAGTGTCAGACGTGCGTTGGAAGTCATTATTCTTTTCTAAACTTCATTGAGCATGCTGTGATTGTGTTTGAGTTGTGGATTGATCGCCACGCGATATTTATTTTCAAGTTCACGCTTTAGTAACAAGATAGGGACTTAGTTGCATTTCCCGACTTGCGTTCATTCTGTTGCAAGATTCGTTTCGTTGTGTGTTATTAGTTTCGACCAGATTTACAGCCGAAATATCTAAGAATGTGTTTGAAGTTACGATTTCGCCTGATATGCTAGAGGAAGCGTATACGACCCAATTTCCGCTCTACAATAGATTTAGGACGTCATTGTCTTTATGTTCACCTAAAGTGTGAGGGTTGTTCCCATAAACTACATTTTTTAACATTCTCCACAAATAAAAATCACATGCCGATAAATCTGGGGTACGAGGGGGCCACTTATTTTTACTTGTGATCATCGTACCAAACACGCCTCAGTAAGGAGATAACGACCTTTACGCCTATTTTTATTGTTTATTGAATCTGTACGCTTGAATCTCTTGGCCAGTTGTTTTATTGTCCGACTGATAGAAATGGGTCTCCCTGGAAATTTTGCTCGAAACTTTTGTCTCGTCCTAGCGCATGATTTTCAGCACTTAATGTAACTATTGTGCAGATATACACGTTCACGTAACGAACATTTTACATACATTACAGCACTATACACAATCACAATAAAACACTATACAATACGACATACAGTACGCACCCCACTATCTCGGAGCTCAGCTCTCAGCAACTGCAGGAAGTGCCAGAAACCGCGCGCGGCCTGTCATCGGCGGCCAGTGTCGAGGAGGAAAGTCCTTGCCAAGCATAAATAATGACCCTGTACATCATGGAACCTCTAAATACAAAAATATTTCATATATATTATTATTCAGGAATAATTTCGTTGTAATAACTTACTAACCTCGAACAAGACGGAATTATACGTAGGGTGCTATTTATCACGCCTATAATTTCGTAGCGTATCCACAGAGCTCATCATTTTTTATCACTGGGAAGCGAAACACTCTAATCCCGCAGGTTGACTTACTCTGACAATTTGGTGTAGCGCAGTACCCCCATTTCCCCTAAAAATGGAAATATATTTCACATTATCACATCGCGCTCGCCCATATCATAACGATGGTTCAGACTCAATATGGCTGACATCGCAAAGGATTGTGGTAGCGTGAACAGACCCTGTGACATACAGATCTAAGGCCTGTGCAGCTCTCAAGGTACTGTTGATAGGTAACATCACCTCACACATTCTGCTACACGGACACTGTACCCTTATGCACAATTTCAGATGACCTCACAGATCTACGATATTTACGTCAGAATTTAGCTTCATCTGCGAATTACTTCAGCAACGAGCAGTAACTCGAAGATGCTAAACATATTTCAGACAGAAACTTGTCAGCTTTAATTTCGTAAGCAGGTTCTAAAAATGGGAAACGTATCTTAATTTCAGGATTGCAACGAGTAATGCCTTAATTGAACGAGAAGTCAACTCCGCCGTCAGATTTTTTGCCGTGAGCGACCTCTGCTGAAATGTATCCTAATCTCCTTAAAAGCTCTGCTAAGGCTACTGTCCGGGGACGGGAGATTAATATGGAAAAACATTCACGAGAGCAGCTCAATTTAATTTTATAAGAGACTGGCTGTTACAAGGAAGGAGATGTAATCGTTCGTGAAATGTCCCCTCACTCCACGAGGTGCTCACCACCATAACGCTCATCAAGAGATGGGATACTTTCATCGAATTTAATAATAATAATAATAATAATAATAATAATAATAATAATAATAATAATAATAATAAATTGAAAGTTATGGGGAGATCAACCGTAGTCGATCTCAAAATTACAACTAAGGTTTTGACCCGTAGAGGTTGCCGCAAGATGTATTCTGGCTATTGTACAGTTTTGGCAGTAATTTTTACGACCGGATGCTATTTGTGACGTCAACCCTCATCCTTTATCCGGGCTTGCGACCGGCAACAACACTTAATGAGCTATTCAATCCACCCGTTAACTGCTGCATACAATTTTACTTGGAACAGGTACAATAAAATAACTGTATCAAAAAAGGCAAAATTACGATATTATAACACAGTAGAACTTTATGCATCTGAAACTATTATAATTGGTGGCAAATGTCGAATAAAGATGATGGAAAAACCAGAAAGAAAAATCAACATGAAAATCTTAAGACAAAAATGCGAAAATGGAATTTGGATGAAAAAAATTCACATGAAATCTCTCAAGTTAGAGAGAAATTCGCAGATACCATCAGGAAATGGCGATTACAATTTTATGGTCACTTACTGTATATAGACTGGATAATAAGAGGCTCGAATTTAGCCTTATCAATGAAAGTTTACAATACTGGCTAGAAGAAGTCAGTGAAGACCTAAATGAAAATGGCATTGATAAAGAAATCATTTAGAACATTCAGATCCTTAATTCACAAACACAATTTTTTTGTAAAGCCCACCCGAGTAAATACAGCATAGACTGAACAACACAGCGAGACGATGGGCCCGTGTACGGTTTGTTCTGTGCGCGGAAGAAACTGAAACTCTTACTTGTTGTGAGTGATTTATTCAGTGACCGTTCAGGATTCGCACCAATGTCATCCAGCTTTTCCTCTGTTAAAACTGTTCGTGTGCGCGCATGTCTGTATTGAGCACTGGACCAGAAGTTTCAAATTTAGTTACAATTACGTGAATCTGTGGCACTTCACCAGGAATGTGGGGCATCGCGTCCCTGTCGAGCCGACTCGTACTTAAAATACTGTCACACCTTGTTAACAGCTGAGATTCAGACTGGCGACTGATGCCAGATGGAACACGTGAACGTTCAAAAACTATGTCCGCGCCTCCCGAGAAGGTGATTAGGTCTCGGAGAGTAGGAACCACTCTGGAAGGTCTGGGTATATAAGAGACACCCTGTATATGTTCACCAAATTTCACTGAAATGCACGGAGCGAGTTGGCGGTGCGGTTATGGCCGCGTACCTGTGTGTTTAAAACCGGGAGGTGGTGAGTTCCAATCCAACCGTCGCACAGAGGAGTATATCACGCAAAAAGCTGGCCAAAAGTCGAAAACATGAACTTGGTCATTTACCGTAACAAATTGTATCCCCTTGAAGGTTAATCAATATTACATCACATATCAGTAGTTGTAGTAACCCCGCACTTAAGATCTTGCCACACAAGCAGTCGGAAGTGAGTCGTCGTCTGATATGCTCGTGTCCGCTCTTGCTAATGTGGCCAACAGTATAAACTACTGTCTTGCTCTGAGATTGTGATTACAAGTGTTTTATAACGAGAGCTTGGATGTATACATCATTTTAACATGTAAATAATATGCGTTTTAATGACTCCTATCGATTACGGGCACATAAGGAAACAAGGTGTACAAACAGACTCAAAGTTTGACGAAGTCAAACTATTGCAGTACTTTTGAGTGTGAGCTCAGCCGAGTTCATTTATAATTGTTGTGGTATTATAAACTTTAGCGTTTGCTGAAAAGATTCAAGAAGAAAAATATCCCGCATATGCACGCCTTTTCTATTAATGTGATTTCGAAGTACAGTGGGGCGAAGAAAGCTGAGGTGCATAGGCCAGGAAATAAACGTATAGGTTTAGTTCATCCAACATATATATAGATTATCATACATATTCCGCTTTATTATTTCCAGGGTTGGCTCTGGAGATGTCCAGAAAATTACTTTATGACATTTTGAAACAGTGCCTCAAACGGAAGACAGACGAAAAGCTTTTATATTTGGAATATACGCTTATAGAAATGACTAAACTTCCAGAAAGTGCGGAGGGTTCCCTTAGACAGGCTTTAAGATTATTCAAGTTTCTCGTTAAGTAAAAGTGGACAGCTGCCAGTAATAAGCTAGAATGGTTTTTGAAGAAAACCGAACAAGGGCTCAAATCGAGCATCGAACTACCTAAATGGAAGTCACAAAAACCAGGTCGACCATCGAAGGAATTTGAAGCGTCTAGTGAGCGCAGAAAACGCCGAAAAACAAACGACTTCAGGCAGCAGATATCTCATGATCAGTTGACATATGCAGCACTGATAGGTCAGCGTGCTTCAGGAAGTATTGATGCTTCCAAACTTATGAAAGACATAACCACATCATCAACAAGGTACAGAAAAATTCTTATGTCTACTTCGAGAAGTGCCATCCAAGGAGACAGTCCAGCAACAGCATTAGCAATTTTTATGGAGGCTGACATGACGAAAAAACAATATGAGACTATTCACGCTTCTAGTAAGGATATGTTCCCATGTTATTCACCTGTGAAAGAAGCAAAGAAAGCTTGCTACCCACGAGAAGAGTCCATGACAGTGACCGAAATCAATCTTCAAGAGCTCCAATTCTGAGACACGCTGCCACAGTAATAGAACATGCAATATTGCCCATTGGCCAACATTCAGAAGAGGCAGCCGAAGGAAGAAATATACATTTTACATGTATAGGCTACAATTTTCCAGGAAATTCTCCCGAGTTCACTGTAACAAAGATATAATGAATAGACTTTTGTTAACATCGGATCCATTGTTGAGCAGTAACAGACAAAGGCGACAAAGAAAAGCAAACCCTTTTCCTCTAAAGCCTTATTTCCAGAAACACGTGACGAACTTCTAACAGAGGAAAACAATGAAGGGATAGAAGAAACCGATAGTGGTAAGTTTGATTAGGTACATTTCTACAGTCATATTTTATACACAGTGGCACGAAGAAGATACTGTATGTGTGCTTATATTCGTACATGATGAAAACTCGTGTAGTTTATTAATAACTGGTTATCATTTGTTATATGAAATGATACGAAAATAATTCGGAGAGGATTCCAGATACACTTTGTATGCAATTGTTTCATATCTCTAAACTCGTCATGTATTATCAATATTACAAGAGTGTACAAGTAC
Organism: Anabrus simplex; assembly: GCF_040414725.1. Lineage (NCBI taxonomy): Eukaryota > Metazoa > Arthropoda > Insecta > Orthoptera > Tettigoniidae > Anabrus > Anabrus simplex. The sequence continues at coordinate 4,235,294 of NC_090269.1, forward strand.
TATGGTCTGATTTCGTGTGTTATATATGAACAATGTACTAACTAATTACACTAAATCATTACTTATTATGCTAAATGAAATCCCTAAATAATTTTGGCCAGATTTTCAGGTGAAATACTCCTTTGTGCATCGGCAGCCCTGAAGATGGTTTCCCACTGTTTCCCATTTTCACACCACGCGAGTGGCGGGGCTGTACCTTACCAAAGGCCATGGCCGCTATCTTTCGATCCTTGCGTCGAACAGCTTCACTGTTTTACTGCGACGTTAAACAAGCAGCATATCTGCAGGCGGCGGAGTCATCGCTCTCACTTATAGTTTTATGATATGTAAAGGTTGATTTATTGCTTTATTTAGTTATTTATTTTACTTTTATTTGGACTAAATTCTACAATGCATCAGCTTAAAACCTCAACAGAATATTACATTCACTGCTGTTTGTTTACTACTGGCATTTACAACGCTTTATTTTGCATTATATGTATGCTCGTTTAATTGCTATTTCACGTTCCTGTTTTCCTGTGAGTCTTTCTTTGAAATAATTTAACCCCGTCCCAAAATGAATAAAAAAACTATTAACATAATGTTTATCATTATAATAGGCTATGACAACGGGAAAACGTGGATTACTCAATAGTTGAGGCTGAATGTTGCGAGCGAAGAAACTAACTAATCATGTTTATCGCCACATACGTTGCTGATCGAACGCGAGGGCACCCATGTCTGTAAATGTATTGCTTGGCCGCTTCGAGGGAGTCAAAGTTTGACAGCGTTTCGGATATGGTAATAACTGCGCTTTCCACATTTTGTGAGGAAATCTTAGCAAACCTAACAACAGCATTACAGTGTGGAATAAATTACAAAAAGGTTTCGAACTGTCAACCTCCAACTTGATCACAGAGCCTTCATCCTTGAGGAAGGGATTGGTGACATGCTTCAAAATGTGTCCTAGTGTCATCATCTCGTACACCGTGTTGTCTAGCTTACACTACAGGAACAAAATAGGTTCCTTAACTAGTTCAAGTATGATATAAAATGTGTACTACTGATTGAAATACGTTTCTGTAAAGTTTTATACGAAGGCAGTTTGCTATTTCTGGCTATGCGTTTTTTTCCCTGACTCTTACTACCGGATTACACCCCCATGATACTTCATCTGGCCTTGTAGCATGCTGATCACGGGGACAGAGAGATGCTTCCTTCAGTAGCACTCACTCCTCCCTGCTGTCTCCTTCTCTTCTTATAACTAACAGCATGTCGGAGGCGAAGGAGATTTTGCTGATCGCCATGCGGGGGGAAGCGACCTTCACATACATAAATGTATGTAGGTAGGCACGTATGTCTACTACTTACCACCGTTTTCTGATACAGCGTAGGGGAAGAAATGAGGATGAAATTCTACGGCGTATTTTTACGGCCGGATACTCTTCCTTACGGCATCTTCAGCTGAGCAGCTAAAGAAGATAAAATGAATTACGAGGAATGATACTGGGTAAGGCTGTGGGCTACGGGAAGGAAATGTCCCAACATTTGCCAGGAAGTGAAAATGGGAACCACGAAAAGGACTGTCAGGACAACTGACAGCGGTATTCGAATCCACAAGTCCTCCGGAATCAGAGCTTGGCTGTAGCGTGTTAACACTCCAACCGGTTAATAAATAAATAAATATACTGCTCTTGGTGCAACTCATCACGAGGTATATGGTATTGTTACGTATGTTCGGAGCAACTTAACCGAAGCTTCACCAATTTCTGTTCATGTGAAGGAAGATATACATAAGGTTGTCATACAAGTGCATAATATCATTATCACAAATATTTAAAAACCACCCAAGACACCCTGGCCTCATTTTTTCTTACAAACTGCAGAACATCCTGCAATTCACGTAGGGGTCTTCCATAATCACCATGAATTTTGGAAACACTCTGACAATGATGAAAATGGAAGCATGCTCGCAGAATGGGCTGGAGTGAACAATCTTCATCTACTGTTCGATGCCAAAGATCAAGGTACTTTCAGGTCAACTGCTTACGGCAAGGATTCAAATCCTGACTTATGTTTTTTACCTGCAATGGAAGAGGATTCCCGATCAACGGGACAAGAAAAGTGATAGATAGCTTCCTCCACAGCCAGCACAGACCTCTAATAATACAAACTGGTTGCACGGTCTCTGTCACACTCCACTTAGTCTTTCATAAAAGGGTTTGAAAGAAGTTGGAAATATTTAATACCCAGTCCCTAACTCCTCTTGCCATAAATGAATATCCAGTTTATCTCCTCGAATTCCGACTTCTCTTCACATGATGAGCTTTCCTACGTTTAGAGAGTATTAAGCAGTAGTGCGCGTTTCAACCAACTAAAGAGGCTATTTCGCTGTTATCCACGAATAGTATCAATAGGGGTGAAGTATTCTGCCTGCACTAGTTCAGAGTAGGGGCATCCGCAATGACGTCCTTTAGAGTTAACCGGGCAAACGTGCAATAATAACTACTGCTTATCGTCCACCACACTGGCAGAGCACATCGCGTGAGGCGCAACGGTATATGAGCACGTGAGCCTGTTCATCCTCTGGTTGTTGTATGAGGCGATAGAAGTGTGTCTGGCGACCCTTACATTGTGTCAGTTCTCCGACCTTAATATTTCCTTCCGATCTCCCTTGGTCAACACTTCTTCTATTCCTACTTCTACAGTATCAAGCTAGCGCACTCTTCCCTTTCTTATATCGAAACCTTCATTTTAATATCGATATGTTTTGGATGGGGTATCTAAATTGAAATGGCCTTTCCCGACACCACTTTGGCCATGGCAACCGCTGTTTGCCATCTGCAATATGTATACTAGGTCAGTAGAGACATCTACACGCGAGAGCGGGTACCATTTACTACCTATTGCACTTAAACATCGATCTGAAGTCAATAGTTTGTCAGTTTCATGCGTGATACACACTTCCACAGCGTATAGCTCACCGTGGATTAGCGAGTAAAAGCAATATACCCAATCATGGTATATTCTATCAGTATTGTATGTTTTCTTCACCTATTGAACCTCTATACTCCCGTATTCCATCACGGACACGAGCGGATTTTCGCCATTTCCCAGGAAAAACATAGAATTGTGAACTCGCTCTCACTTCAAAGCCCAAAAAGCACATCCATGATTCTATGATTTCCCCCTGTAATGCAGTGCTTCGAATTGTCAGACCTCTCCTCATTTTTCTATCGGGCCATATTGATAGTTGATGATGACCTAGTTGTGCTTCGGCTTTAAACAGTAACAACCACCGCCACCATACACGGATATAGAGTGAGTTTCTCTCATCCATTGGCCGGCAGGCGCGCCCTTTGACTCATCACTTCCCGTTACACAGCCCGCACTTCCCAGTTCAGGTCCGCGCTTAAAACGCGCCTCCACATGTGTCCACGGCAGAGGAACGAGCATGCACGTACGATAATTATGTGACAACAGTGACTTACAGCGAAGTCGATAGGTGATTTTAACACAAGTTCTATGTGTAAGCCCTCTACATAGAGAAAGCGTGCGGAATCTCGTAAACAAATTGAGTGGAACTGGTTATTTACTCGATAACAAGCGAAGTGTTAAAAAACGTGTAGCCTACTTAACGAGGAAAACGTACATGAAATCGCAGAAAGATTAGAACACGCCTACAAGACCCTGGGGTCAGCATGGCGAACTACGAAAATGTTAGAATTTAAACCACAGTGTCACGCTCCCGTGACTTTTATTTATGGGGGAGCTTAGAAAAATAAAGTGTATGCAAAAACCCAGACACTTTGGACGTCTGAAAGAACATACTTGGAGAGAAATAGCCTCAGTTACGAAAGACGAACTTATGCGTGTGAATCGGAGTTTCCCAAGACGATGCCAGAAATGTGTGGGGATGCAGGGGGAGAACATATCCAACATCTTCTGTCTTAAGGTACGAGCTTATTTTCTTAATACATAGAAAATAAGGAGTAAGCTGGGAAGATAGAATATCAAATGAGGAAGTTCTGAAGAGAGTGGGAGAAGTCAGGAGCAATCCAAAATAGGAAGAAAAATTGGATATTGATAAAGAAGATCGTTCCAAATTTTGTGCTATGGTACAGTCTTGGACCCCACCACCTAGAGTTCCTAGAAGTCGGAAGCCCCTTTCGCAGGAGAGAAAGGAGAAATTATCAGCAGGGCTCAAGAGATATTGGGAACGAAGAAGAGCATCGAGGAAGAACTAGTCATCAGCGCTCCTTAGTGGGCTTCAATCAATAATAATAATAAGACACAACACTACGAGTAGCAATTGAAGGAATGATAAAAAGAAAACCAGTTACCAGTTATTAGTCAGCATAAGAAAGGACAATTATGCAGTAGTGAAGGAAAGAGCACAAGCCATGATTGGACCTGCGGGTTAGTAGAACAACCTATGATGATGATGATGATGACTCATTTTCTTCATTTAAATCGTTATCTCATGTCATGCACGGATAAAGTGAGCGAAGGGATGTGGCGGGGAGTGATGAATCAACGGGAGGCAGATAAGCTGGACACATCAGCCGATGAGAGAAACTCACTCTAGAAAGTCTCCTTCGAACAACTAGAGTGGCAATTCTGAAATGAAACGGCAAATCCCGGGGATTCATACCTAAAGTAAAACCTTTAGGTCGCAAGGCCGAAGGTGACCAGGTTAACAGTGACAGAAGACAGTACACTTAATTATTTTACATGTCGCCCTATACACATTCCAGATTATCTCCTCTTACACTCGAAATTATAGTATTTCCATCTTAAAGACCATAGAGTTTATGGAAGGTTATTTAAAACTAGTAAGGTAGATGAATTCTTCTTCTTCTTCTTCTTTTATTCGTTTCGGCCAGGTTTGACAACTTTGCGGTGTTGTACCCACCACTCTCAGCCATGAACTTTTCATCCTTCCACCTCCTTCCCTCTCCTGTTCTTCCGTATAGGACCTTCCTTTCCTCAGTAGTGTTTAAGAGTCTCCTGGAAACCACGCAACCTTTTGACTAGCTGTACAAATCGATTTCTATCCATGACATAATCTTCTCGTGAAGTCCAGCCTCAGTTCTCGAAATCATTCCAGCTCTCCCGTCCTCTTCCTGAAGAAATCTAGGATTCTCTTCTTCAGTCTGTTATTGAAATGTACCCTTCTCTTCCTCATCACTTCAACCACTCCTTCTGTTACTTAATACAGTTCCTTGTTAGATTTCAAACCCATTTTTCACATTTGGGACTAGAATTTCTTTTCCAATCATGCCCAATGTTTCCGCTGCATACAGGCACTCAGGTTTAACAAGCTGCGTGCATGCCTTAGTTTAGCCCCATATGACTGAACTGTTTGTTGAAACTGTATATTATTATTATTATTATTATTATTATTATTATTATTATTATTATTATTATTATTATTTCGAGTCCAGGTCCTTCGCTGAATGGTCAGCGTAACGAAATCCTGTTGATAAGACCGCAGGTTCGATTTCCAGCCGGGCCGGTGATTTTAACCTCATCTGGTTGTTAGTACCTCTAGCTCGGGGACTGGGTGTTTGTGTTCATGTTAACACACATCTTCACTTACAGACACACGCCATTCTGAACACATCCGTACACATTAGTTTGGCGTAGGCAAAGCTATCCGGTCTAAAACTCTGCTAAATTCATAACGAGTGCCAACCGGGGTAATTGAGAGAATGCCAGGCAGAATTAGAGGGTGAAGAACAATGTAAAGTCTACACAGGATTGGAGTTCAAACGGACAAAGAACAGTAAATCGTAGGGGAGTTCGGATTGTGCACTCAGACTCTTTGATCAGCTCATGGCATGGGTGAGTATCAAACCCAAGCTACTCGACCGGAAAGCTAGACCGCAGCGGTCTTTGGACGTCCAGGACACAATCACAGCCAGCCGGTAGTTACCGGTTGATTGCACACATCTGCTGTAGAACGCTCATGAAAGTGTATGCTACGATCGGGATTGTATATAGCGGTCATAAGTCCTTTCGTATTTATTTTTTATTAGACGTACTGTTACAGATAAACATCAAATACAAAATCAACAAACAAACACATCTTGAGAGATACACGACCATTAAGATATCTCGGTCTTTTTTATAATTAACCCACGTGATCCATCACTTTAATGAGGAACGGAAAGGCGATCCACTTTCATCGGTGACCGATACACCATACAATTACATCGTTAATTTAGATTATTAAATACAGAAACAAAGTAGTATTTACACAAGCTGCATCATCACAAGGTCTCCTGCCCTGCAGAAGCACTATACACTTTCAGTTTTTGTCTCGCTGTCTTGAGAAACTGCCTAAAACCTTGTACAGAGCATTTCTCGTTGGTCTGCGCATAATGAAGAAAGCCCATTGCTCGCCATACTAGGGCAAACTTGTTGTTCCTGTTGGGTATGTCCAAAGCTAACAAGATACGATATATATCGTTAGGGTTATTGGAAGATGTTAACTGCTGCACCAGAGTCAGTGTCCATCGCCAAACGTCCATCATACCATAACATCGAGTTAGTCTGTGGAGTTGTGTGTCAAGAGTTGGAATCTCACATTTTTGACACAAGGGTGACTGGACCAAGTTGTGGCGAAATTTTTTCTCCTCATTTGGTATGGCATCTTGGATGGCTATGTATGCCGAACTTTTCCAGTCTGTTGGGATCTCTTGTGTTCTGAAGTTCCAGACGTTTTTCCAATTTCTGTTGGGGAATTTTTCCATGATCTGTGGGGTAACAAGTTGACGGTTTAAAAGACGACGGTAGATGATTTGCGTGGGTGGAATGCACTGTTGATTCACATGAGGATAGAAAGATTCAATAGTATGCAGTACTCGTTTAAAGCTTCCACCTCGAGGTGATGTCCAAAAATGCATATCATTAATATCTCCGAGTCCGATGTTTGCCATTAGAATTGACCTCAGAAGCAGAGCCTGGCATTTAGCGGAGACGGCGATGAGGCCTAGGCCCCCTTGATCAACTGGCCTTCTGAGCTGATTTCTTGATATGCGATAGATGTATCCTCTCCATAGATAGTAACTCATTCCAAGTTCCACTCTTTGTGCATGTTTCTCTAAAGGGGAGGAGCTGAGCCGCGTACCATATCTTGGACAGAGCGAATGAGTTAATGTGCCATACTTTCTGTATTAGATTAAGATTTCTGCTGAGGTCCTTCGTCATTGTGTTCCGGACAGTGTTGATGACTGCAGTCCAATTCTTTTCGACTGTCTCCTGAAATTTGCCTATAAATTTCAAACCGAGAATTGTTATTTCTTCTTTGACAGGGATTCCAGCAATTGTGATGTGGTTTGGCCAGGTACGGAGAGGTAACAAGACAGATTTCTGATAATTCACTTTTGCGTTGGCGGCTCTTTCGTACACAGATATTATTCGAATCAGCTGATCCGCTTGGGCTCGGTTCCGTAATAAAAGTGTTACGTCGTCAGCATACGCTCGGTCAGTAAACATCTTGTGCGGATTTGGTACATCCTTTAGGAGGTGATGGACAGCTCGAATGAAGGGTTCTACACTTAAGGCGAAGAGGATCATAGATAGAGGACATCCTTGACGCACTGAATTTCGTATTGGAATAGGTTTGGAGAAATGACCATTGAGCAGTATTCGGGAATGAGCATGAGTGTATAGAGTTCTAATGGTACTACATTTTGACTGTGGAATACCAAACTTATCGAGAATCGTAAACAAATAACCATGGTGAACTCGATCAAAAGCCTTTTCAAAGTCAAGATTAAGTATTGCTGCGTCATTGTGGGGGTAGTGTTCACATAATAATATAGCTTGGAGATTAAAAGTGATTTTCTTGTTCGGAATGCCACACGTCTGCCCTAGCTGAATGATGGTTTCCAGAAATGGCCGTAACCTGTTGGCCAGAACTTTCACAAATAATTTGTAGTCTGCATTTAGTAAGGTTATAGGACGATAGTCTGATAAAGTTCGGGGCACTGACACTTTTGGAATAAGAATGATTATGCCTTCGCTGAATCCAGTTGATTCTTCGGAGTTGTTTAACGGAATGTTCATCAATTCTACGAGCGTATATTTAATGACTGGCCAGTACTTTTTGTAGAAGGTGAACCTGAGACCGTCTGGGCCAGGAGCTGATCTGTCACTTGCAGTGCGCAGGGCCTTTAGAACTTCCTCCTCGGTGATCTCACGGGTCAGCTGCTCTTTTCCTTCCTCAGGCAAACGTTGATCTAAGTAGGATAGTATTTTGTTTTGGTCGGGTATCGATATCTCACTTTCACTACATGTTCTCTGGAAGAATTTTTCGGCTTCAGTAATGCAGTCTCTTGTAGTGGTAAGACTCCTATTGCCATCTGTAATTAACGAGTGAATGTATTTATTTTCCGCGTTATTCTTTTCGGAGGCAAGGTGGTACAACTGTGCTTTCTCTTCGTGTATGACTGATGTTGCACGGGAGCGAATGATTGCTGCTCGGAGAATAGTTTCCTGTATTGAGTTGATTCGGCGTTTTACAGCGGTCAAATGATTGGATACGTCATTTCCGGCTTGCTGACAAGATCGTGAAGAAACACGTAATAAGAATGGAACGTAAGGCGTCTGTTGATGGCCTTTTTTACTCCCTTTCGTTTGAAAAAGCTCTGAATAGCTGGCTTACACTTGTATAGCCAAGATATGATCGAACGTTGTCCACCTCTTCGCACTATAGTTTCCAGATCATTCCACAGGAGTGAAAATTCATTTCGTATATCGTCGTCAGACAGTAAGGAGCTATTTATTTTCCAGTAACCCCTTCCTATCTGTGCCGCCGGTCTATACCCCGCAGTCTTCATCACTACTGCATGATGATCGCTGAATGGTGCAACATTAACAGTTACTGCTCGGATATTATTCTCTGATTCTTTATTTACATAATATCGGTCGATACGTGAAGCAGCCGTACCTCGGAAGAAAGTATATTCGACTCTGTTACCATGAATAACTTCCCACTCATCACAAAGCCTATGTTCGCGATATACTCTCCCTAATGCCAGGGAGGGATGGAATTCACCTGTCTGATCTTTTGCAATTAATACACAGTTGAAATCGCCTCCGAGAATAATGTTATCATAAATGTGACGCAGAAAATAAGGCAGCTCCTTCTGAATGGCGTCTGTGTGTTCCTGAGTGTAGATATATAGTAATCATCAGTGTATTATCTTCGGTAAGTATGCATGAAATTCTTCCACTCGGGTGACATTCACTGAGTTTGATAGTTATCCCTGCTCTATAGACTATGGCAGTTCCTCTTAAATTTTCTCCGGCATTGATTATATAACTGTATTGAGATCCAAGTAAAGCTAAGTTCGTGACGTTAACCTCTTGCAAGAAAACCACGTCTAAATCATAGTCTTTAATAAATTCTTTTAGCAAGATCTGCTTGCTCTGACTTCGGAGGCAGTTCACATTCAGAGTACCGTAGCAGCTAACTACTGACGTCACAGCTAAGATTACCAAGAAAAATATATTAGCAGCTTCCATACTCGTTTGGTATTACCCAACAGCACGTAAATATTCTTCAGATTAGGTTTGCGGAAAACATTTACTTAATTTTATTACTTTCTTCCTATCATTCCCCTCAACCGACCTTTTTAATCTTGGATCCCTGTGACTAACTGCTTGGTTGGATTTTGAATTGGTGGTTTCCATTTTCATTAAACTACCTTCGTCACCGCCTACTTTGTGCACTGTGCGGAATGCGTCTGCACAGACTGTGTGGTGGAGTCATTTTTTAAACCAGTCATGTCACTGGTAGGTGTCGGGAACTGTTCGCTGACAAGTTCACAAAGTTGTGTCTGGTGCTGTGAGGGTGGCTCTGATAGTACCGGTACATCATTTAACTGGTATTATTTTGGTAGGTTGATGAGCTGAGCGATTGTTCCACTGGGGAATTTCTATCGCAAACAGGTTCTGTTGTCTCCTCAAAGTGAATGTGTGCTGGCTTGGGTACTTGTTTCTCTCCTTCTTCTGTGGTAAATTTTGCCTGTTGTGCGGACGGTGTGTTTACATGTGAGTCTGGTGTATCAGCTGAACGTGTGTCCACATCTGGAAAATCTGGGGTGAGTTGTGTTGTTGTGAGAGGTATACGTTGCGTCGGTAACTTCGCCGAGGCTGACGTCAAGGTCGCCCAGGTTCGCTTGTCGGGTGTAGCAGGTGTTTGAACTGGTAAACGGCGCGTTGGGCACTCACTACGGTAATGGCCTATCTTACTGCAGCTGGCACAGGTTGGTGCTTGGTTATCATAACTTACTAAAGCCTTATTTCCTGCTATGTCTACGTAGGAAGGGATATGCGTACTGCACGTATGCCATTGTGCACCTTATACCGAAAATTGGAACTCCACGTTTCATCACTTGCTGAAAGTACAGTCCCGTACTGACGCAAAACGTCTGAAATGTGTCCATGAGATGTTTCGGTGGGGAGATTAAAAACTCTCACATTTATCAACAGTTATTTTACTACGATAGCCATTGCTATGAACAAAATATTGCTCACCTGCAGAGTGCTTGAGAAGATGATCAACTGTCTCTTGCCTCCTGCACTTAATGAAGACTTGTCGGGAAATTCCGTTGAGCTGTAATGTTTCGATGTCGGCTTCATCAAGTTTCAAATTTTCAAAAATCCACTCGTAGATTTCGTAGGGGGCTGGTCTTGGTATATCTCGTTCTGTGAATGTGATGACGATTGTATTTTTCCTGTCAACTATCATCGTTCCGTAATGTCTTTAGTTCCCTAAGCGTATAATGCGCAAAACACTTAAACCAAACGGGCTTTCCCCACTTCAATGTACGGCTCCACACTTGTACACACTTGCTCGAGATACGTGTTGCTCGTGCTAAGGCTAAAGCGGAACTTGGTATTGCAATCCATGCGGCAGGATAATTCACCCTGAAGAGGCCGCAACCCGCTCTACACAGCGATAACACGGGTGCCCTCGCACTGGAACTTCCAGGAGTTAAGCCGGCAACTTGTCCGTCCACGCCGTTAAGTGGCGCTGATACTTTCCAGGCGTTCTAAATGGGGATACGAACGCGGTTAATTACTGCAACATGCTTACTGGTTCGTGTAAAGAGTCTGAGGCAAGGAGAAAAACAGTGCCTGAGTTATATTGGTGGTGATAGTCAACAATACTACGGAAGTTTGACAGCACGTAAGAGAGTTGAACCACGGTCGACCCCAGCAAAAGGTCATACGCTTGCCACTGTATCAGCAGAGATCACCAAGTGAATGTTCTCTTTATTTCACAACATTATTAATGTTGAAATCATTTATCAGCAAACAAAGCATGGGTCCCCATACTAAGAAAAACGTAAAATGAACCAATTTCTCCAATTGTGCCGAAAACGGCCCGGAAATGTTTCAAAATGTGGGCCTTAGATAGCTCTATCAAAATGAAAAAGCACATTTCGAAAATCACTTCGGAGCTAAATCAGTTCCGAAAAAATAGCCTAAAATCCTAGCCAATTAACTTCTTTACATAATTCATTCTGAAATGTTTTACCTGGTTCATTGCCCTCAGACGACTTTTGATTTTTTGAAAAATGTCCACATCGGATGTAGTTAGCGCTCGTGGTGGTAGAAACAGGCAAACTGATAATCGACCGGGTAACGAAGTTTAAGAAAATGATTGTAACTTTTATAAATAAATAAAGAATATATTCTCATACTTTATTATATTTTATTTACCTAAAATTCGTAGCTCATATCCCTGGGATTTTTTCAACATTGAGTTGCTGGCATGAAGGGATAGAACTGTGGACTTTTTGTTGCTTGGTGCGTTTAAACGTTAATATTGTCTTCGCATGTGAGTTTAAAGTGTAAGTGAATTAAAATGAACTTGGTGTTGTTTATGGCTGACGTCGCTAGCTGTGTGCCAACTGCGTTGCTTTCCAATAATGTTAATCAGGATAGGCATTAAAACGTAAAGATCAAAAGAGGTATTAGTTTTTATCTGTAGAACTTCGTTGTTTTTTGAGTAGAAATTAGTAGACTAAATTATGTATTATTGCAAATGTTTTGCTAAATAAGTATTTAAAAGCAAGGAATGTCGGCAAAGTTGGTGTATAAGACGAGAAAGTTACAAACAGTTCAGCAAGGTGACAAACAATCCTGATGTTTCTTAAAGGATGCCAGTAACAGAGGACTGTTGTATCTACATGGCGGAGATGTGTGAGGAGTTGCACTCCTGAAACACACAGCTCACATCACATTAATAATACACTGCCAATTTTTATTTCCAGAAACAGATATAATATCTTAAACATGTGAGTCTAAAATATTAATATTAATTCCGTAATATCACTGTCCTTTGTTCACTCTACAGACGGGTCTCTAAATATTAATACGTGTGCTGGTATATATTTTTAATTTAACAAATTTATTGACAAATGTCAAAATAAACCTATTAATTTTTCTTTATTTTGGTGAAATATTCTTCACGTGCTTCTACAATCAGCTGCTTTCACGATTCCTCGCAAATGTTTCATAGGCTGCCGATTGGAACAACTTGACATTTGTACAAAATGAAACAACGAATATTGAGATTGATGCTTTCAGAGCCCACACATGATAATAAGCTTTTGCCGTGTGAGAAAACAACGTAACATCCTTAACGTTTCCCAGAGAACTTTATTCCGCGTTTTAGGAAGAAAATACCATTTGATTTTCTCTTTATTTTTAATATGTGTATGTTGGTCCATTATTAATTTCGCAGTATTAGTGTTCGTTTCCTTGCTCACAGCTGTCCAGCTCTTGTGACTAAGCATGAATTACAACAGTAATAGCTACAGTGTTGTCAAGTCTTGGTTGAGCGCCTTCGTCATCAGTCGAATGAACTTCTTCATGCTATATGACGCAAATTTAATCCTATCAGGTGTGTGGCGGGATGAGCTGCTTTCACTCTGTACAGCTGGGACTGGATGGATTTATTTGCTCAAGTCAAAGGCAATACAAAATTCAACTTTACGTAATTGTGTGTAATAATTTGATATTACAGAGAACAAGTAGGCAACTGCAAGTTCTTTTCAGCCTTATTCATGTCCCATACTAGACATTTGTGGATGTTTCCAAAATAGCTGAAATAGCCTAAGCATAACTTCTATTTACACAGCTATTGAAAAGTTATGGAAAAGATTTCTCTTGGCTCTTTTACCATAACCTGACGTTGTCTACAGCTTACTTCACTACAAGCTTTCTTCACTATACTCGTAAAAGTCGGCCTCAACATCGTTCCAAAATATTTCTAAATCTCCAGGTGTCCAGGAGGAAGAGATAGAGGCTCAGACTGTTAAAGCGATGAGTCAATCCGGTTATTTGAAAGTGTTGAATTACCTTACTCCTGTGTCAGTCGATTTAGCGGCACGTAGAAGAACTACCACGAGACTAATTCTCGCACCTCGGCGTCACCGAAAACCGTCAACATTAGTTAGTGGGAAGTAAGAACCTGACCATTCCTAGCCGTATTTACTCTTGACACTTATATGGCGATGCTAAGAGAGTTAGAGGTTTAAATATTTCTAGTTTTGGTATTTTATTAAATAACTCTTCTAAGGTCAGCTGAATCAGCAAGATCATCTCTCTTGGCTGCGTAGCATATTTTTGTTCGTTGAGAACGAAATTTAAAATTCCAAATTGTCACTTGTCAACAAAGATAACAAACCAAGAAGGTTGAGGAAATTTAAAATCGGCTGCCTAACAAATGTCACTACACTGCGTGAATGAGGTCTTGAAAACAGTTTAAGAGTTTTCACATACTTAGCTTTAAGATTTGTAAGAATAGTTGACACGAAGGTGAAAATTAGTTGAAGAATATAAGTTTTCAGAAGTGGATAAATGGGTCCTGCACGACTGAATGTAATGAGTATAAAGATGCATTAGTAGAAGATCCTATTTAGAATTGGTCTTGTTGCCTTCTCGGCCCTAACCTTGCCGCATTCAAAGAGAAACGTCGAGCGTGCCTTCAGTCAGCTTATCATCCTCAAAGATAGAATAAAGAGCGTAAGGTATGAAATCTATTGCTTTGACGTTACGTCTCGTCGGAAGTTCTTCCTTTGGTTAGCACAAGGGCAGCTTACACGTGATCAGCACCACAAGTGCTTCCGGAAACTGAGAAAGGATGTTTTTGATGGGTGAAACAAATTGTACGTTTATACAACTTTCTCCTTCTCTCTCAGCTGCTTTGTCATGTAACTTACACCCATGTATAGAGCTCCTAAGATTTCTCGCCATTTAGTCCAAACTACGTTTTGCCACCAGATCTTGCCAACACTGATATATCATGAGGGGTTCGTGGTCAACGTGATGAATTCCCTCAGCCCTTGTTCTTTGAGGACACAATTACACCGTGAGGCTGCTCCTGTATTTCTCCCATCCACCCATTCGTTCAATCACTAATTCATTCGTTTACTCTCACCCCAGTTGGTGGTTATCCGTGACTGAAAGAGAGACCTCTTCCGTTTCTTATGTGTTTTGGCCAAAACGTGAAGAAAACATAGCACAACTCCCTGAAATGTACGCAACTCATTAAAATTACAAGGTAAGACTGAACACAAATGCACAGAAAGACGCGAAACTACTACATACAGAACGTCATGAATGTATGTGTCTCATACATTCACAGGGGAAAAACCGCAGAACCGCAGGAAAATACACGTGGCCTACACCTCCAACGAAACTACGCGCAGAAACGGAACCACGCAATAACAGACTGATTCTTACGTCCTGATAAACTGAGTCACTAGCGGGCGCTAGCCCCTCTTGCTTGTAGGACGATTTCCGTCCCGAATCCCCAGCTGTATAGCGTACAAGCTGTTGTGGTGAGTGGCAAACACGATACACAAAGGCGACAGACCATACAATCACGAAATAGAGCTTCAAATAAATACGCTTCAAAATGAGGTTGGTTAAATTACACAAGCACCTAAGAATTTATCCTTTATCCTAGGGGAAGATTATTGACTGTACTGGGGGTTATATTGGCCAAAAATAAGAGGAAGTACGGATAAAACGGAAAATCGAAAGACGAATTTAAAAACGGAAAGTTCCGAGTAAATCGGAAGGGTTGGCAGGTATAGATCATTAATTAACAATGTCTATTGTAAGCTAAGTATAACATTATTCAGGCGAGTGACTTGCACTAACACGAATTAATAAGATACATGTTGTCCTGGACTATATAACAATGTTAACGTAAAAGTCTTAGAAACCAAAGTTTAAAGATCGAGTGGAACTAGTGAATAGCCGTAATTGTAAAAATGTATTTAGTTATAAATAAATTAACAGCATGTATCAAAACAGTTTGCACTGCATGGGAGCATACCTCTCAGTAAGGTTGAATGCACCTCGAACCAGGTAAGGATCCCTGCGGGACAAGGCTAACATTACTCTCACTACATTAGGCAGCTGATCAGATGATTGTGTTTGTTCAGCAACAAGTTCTAGACCCGGTTCTCCAACTGGAAGAGCCGGCAGAGTATTGGAAAGCCATTACTCCAGCACGTGACGTCTTTGATAATAAACATATGCAGCACGTATTTGGAACTGGGTCGCCAGAGCTGCATCGATTGATGAGAATGTAATTTGTGTACGAATACCTATGCAGCTATTAGGGGCAACCATGTTGATTCATGTGACGACTTTGTGTTATAACCTGCGTAATGATGGCACTAATCGTCTCTAAATCCCAAATCAGCGGGGATTTGCCTGGGAACTTGTTTGCACCGAAAGACTATGCCTCATTTAAACAGTCTTGTCGAGATTTACTCTTAAATACGTGATTAGCTTGTGTGCATGTTGGTGTGTATGAGTGCAAGCGTGATTTAGAACTATTGTTAGGGATGTAGATGTAGATAGGCTAGATAATATTAATCATTAAAAATAACGATTCTAATCTGTTATAATATTACTCCATACATTTAGGCAGTTCCTAGGGACTGTTAATGTTATTTTACCAAAGTATGTGATTATGCACTGTATGTAGTGGTTAAGTGTAAGAGAGGGCCGTGAGCCCTAACTTCGCCACATACAAAGGCATAAAATAAATAAATAAATAAATAAATAAATAAATAAATAAATAAATTATTATTATTATTATTATTATTATTATTATTATTATTATTATTATTATTATTATTATTATTATTATTATTATTATTATGTCCGGCCCCATGCCTAAATGGTTAGCATGCTGCCTTTTGGTCACAGGAATCTCGGGGTTCGATTCTCGGCAAGGTAGGCAATTTTAACCATCATTGGTTTATTTCGCTGGCTCGAGGGCTGGGTTTATATGTTGTCCTCATCATCATTTCATCATCATCACGACATGAACTTTACCTACGGGAGTCAGATCAAAAGACCTACACCTGACGAGCCCAAATGTCTTCGGACACTCTCGGCACTAAAAGACATACGTCATTCCATTTCATTATTATTATTATTATTATTATGATCAATGAGAATGGCAGTGTGGGTTTCGGCGCAACAGATCAGTAACACATCACATACTATCGCTATAGATCATTTCTGAGAAGTGTTACGAGTGCACTCACGATCTTCCGAGTGAAAATGGATACAGGTAAAATTATTATTATTAATCAATATCATCAAATGCATACTTTTAACGGAGCCACATATCTTAGTACAACCGGCAAGTATTCCGTACCGTTAGGGGCGCGCAGCTGTGATCTTGCATTCGAAAGATATTGTGTTCAAACTCCACTGTCGGCAGCCCTGGAGATGGTTTTCCCTGGTTTCCCACTTTCACACCACGCAAATGCTTGGCCTATACGTTAATTAAAGCCACGGACACTTCCTTCCTACTCCCTATTGTCGCCGTAACACCAATGTGTGTCAGTGCGACGTAAAGCCAATTGTAAGAAAAAAGGTATCTTAGTATAACTTCGTGATCATTAATACTACTGCAGTGAATAAGTTCGTGGGCTGGCGCCTACAGAGCAGGCAGCACGCCGTACACCATTACAGTGCAGTCAATATCGTAATCGTTAAAGCGTCCGCCATGTTAATTTGCGATTTTCGGCAGACTTGTGACGTCATTAATATGGCCCACCGGCTTCCTTTTAAAACGCACCACTCATGGACAAGTCCAGCGCAAGGCCCAACTCTCCACCTCCCAGCAGCAAAGGCAACGACGTGAGACCAAGTGGAAAATGAGAGGCAATTAATGGGGAGTTTCCTACGACGCGAGGTTTCTAGATGTATTCATGTCCTGGGCCGATGTTTGGTCCTTCTACATAAAGACGGCGGACGGACGCAGGCTGATTCAGTTGGAGCTCAGTCTGAGAACGATACGGTTTGGTCGTGTGAATGACAGCGCTGAGTGATGCGAGTAGTCCAGCCTAGCGGCGAGGGAGAACGCAGCAGAGAAGCGACGTGGGACCTTGAAAAACGAAGACTTTCCTGTTTGTGAATATAGTACTGTGTTTACGCGCACGAACTGTGTAGCGTGCAGCCGCTTTTGGAATACAGTATACGGTGAACTGCCATAGGTTGCAAGACGTTGAGTACAAGTGGGTGTGCGATGTACTGGTTAGGCCGTAAGCATTAGTCTATAGCTCCAGTGCGAGTGAACAGAGAGCGCTAACGAGTGTACTGTGTACTTGTGTAAGTGGTTGCTATTAGAATAAATATATCGTAGCGCAGAAGGTGTGTGTCGAATATTTACTTACCTATTACCCCACCAGCTCGTTACAATATCTCCGTGGACTGGCGCCTCTAGAGTACACAACACGGCGTACACTTAGACCGACGCCTACTGGGTAGGCAACACTGTATGCACTTGTGTACTACAGTCAATATGTTCATGATCAGGCGCTAAGGATGACATGGACTTTCGACGTGCCTTTTAGCAACATTTTCCCGTCGTAACGATCCGGTTGATTTCGACTTCATTATCTCAGTCGTTTCGTTACCGGATTTGGCTAATGCTCGCAAAACTTGAAATTCGCCCATTGCTCAAACTACGACATTCTCAAGTTCCATCGCTGCCATTCAACTATCCTTCCCAACAGAGACCGTAGTTGTGCTTATACTGTGTGGACTAACGAAGAACAGTGGCAATATCCGGTGGTGCAAACTCTCCGCTGTAGTGCACCACAGCGGCACTAGGCGGCGAGTCCAAGCACTTAATGACTCTACCATCTATAAACTCAAAAGTAAGTTTGATTGTTCACTATACAAATCTGCACGCCTCCACTCATCAGTTCCAAGGTCCATGAGGCTCTCGGACGGGTTATATCACAAAAATAAAACTGGTCATAATATAGGCTAAATGACTTTTATGTGTTGACGCCATTTATTATACCAAAGCTCCTAAGGAATGGATTGCACAAACCAACAGCGTGGAACTTAAAACAACACGTAATATCTGTGATACAATCTAGCGATTTATTCCCTGGAAAATTAACCTCAATTTCATGAAGAAGTATAAAATTATAGCGTACAGGTGGCGGATATTTCTCTATGGTACAAAATTTGTTGTCCGGAATGAGTGATTGCTTTTAGATTCGTATTGCTTCGCATGAGCCATAGTTCTTCATTCGTCTTCATTTCTCATGCTATTTCCAAAACATCTATCTTTCGCGATAACTGTAAACAAGAATAAAGAAAGTAGCAGGGATTAATTTGGAAACTCGTGTTTCTCTCACATGTAGCTAGTACCAGAGTTGAAACTCCGTGTTTCACATGTAGCTAGTACCAGAGTTGAAACTCCGTGTTTCACATGTAGCTAGTACCAGAGTTGAAACTCCGTGTTTCACATGTAGCTAGTACCAGAGTTGAAACTCCGTGTTTCACATGTAGCTAGTACCAGAGTTGAAACTCCGTGTTTCTCTCACATGTAGCTAGTACCAGAGTTGAAACTCCGTGTTTCACATGTAGCTAGTACCAGAGTTGAAACTCCGTGTTTCTCTCACATGTAGCTAGTACCAGAGTTGAAACTCCGTGCTTCTCTCACATGTAGCTTGCTCCAGAGTTGAAACTCCGTGCTTCTCTCACATGTAGCTTGCTCCAGAGTTGAAACTCCGTGTTTCTCTCACATGTAGCTAGTACCAGCGTTGAAACTCCGTGTTTCTCTCACATGTAGCTGGTACCAGAGTTGAAACTCCGTGCTTCTCTCACATGTAGCTAGTACCAGAGTTGAAACTCCGTGTTTCACATGTAGCTAGTACCAGAGTTGAAACTCCGTGTTTCTCTCACATGTAGCTAGTACCAGAGTTGAAACTCCGTGCTTCTCTCACATGTAGCTAGTACCAGAGTTGAAACTCCGTGTTTCACATGTAGCTAGTACCAGAGTTGAAACTCCGTGTTTCTCTCACATGTAGCTAGTACCAGAGTTGAAACTCCGTGTTTCTCTCACATGTAGCTAGTACCAGAGTTGAAACTCCGTGTTTCACATGTAGCTAGTACCAGAGTTGAAACTCCGTGCTTCTCTCACATGTAGCTAGTACCAGAGTTGAAACTCCGTGTTTCACATGTAGCTGGTACCAGAGTTGAAACTCCGTGTTTCTCTCACATGTAGCTAATACCAGACTTGAAACTCCGTGTTTCTCTCACATGTAGCTAGTACCAGAGTTGAAACTCCGTGTTTCACATGTAGCTAGTACCAGAGTTGAAACTCCGTGTTTCTCTCACATGTAGCTAGTACCAGAGTTGAAACTCCGTGCTTCTCTCACATGTAGCTTGCTCCAGAGTTGAAACTCCGTGTTTCTCTCACATGTAGCTAGTACCAGAGTTGAAACTCCGTGCTTCTCTCACATGTAGCTAGTACCAGAGTTGAAACTCCGTGTTTCTCATGTAGCTAGTACCAGAGTTGAAACTCCGTGTTTCTCTCACATGTAGCTAGTACCAGAGTTGAAACTCCGTGCTTCTCTCACATGTAGCTAGTACCAGAGTTGAAACTCCGTGTTTCTCTCACATGTAGCTAGTACCAGAGTTGAAACTCCGTGTTTCTCTCACATGTAGCTAATACCAGACTTGAAACTCCGTGTTTCTCTCACATGTAGCTAGTACCAGAGTTGAAACTCCGTGTTTCACATGTAGCTAGTACCAGAGTTGAAACTCCGTGTTTCTCTCACATGTAGCTAGTACCAGAGTTGAAACTCCGTGCTTCTCTCACATGTAGCTTGCTCCAGAGTTGAAACTCCGTGTTTCTCTCACATGTAGCTAGTACCAGAGTTGAAACTCTGTGCTTCTCTCACATGTAGCTAGTACCAGAGTTGAAACTCCGTGCTTCTCTCACATGTAGCTAGTACCAGAGTTGAAACTCCGTGCTTCTCTCACATGTAGCTAGTACCAGAGTTGAAACTCCGTGTTTCTCTCACATGTAGCTGGTACCAGAGTTGAAACTCCGTGTTTCTCTCACATGTAGCTAGTACCAGAGTTGAAACTCCGTGTTTCTCTCACATGTAGCTTGCTCCAGGGTTAAAACTCCGAGGAATTAATACATTTATTTTCCAATAGTGTAACACGTGACGTTGTTTAACCTACGGTACTGGTTAATGATTTAACAGTTAGTAAAATACATGAAATTACGAATTGATATCAGCTATTCGCAATAAGTTAGCAAACTGCAGAGATACAAACATAATTCCATTTTCATTTGTGATATGTTTTAAAGTCTGCGTCGATATAGTATTTCTAGGGCTCGGATGTCGAAGACCTATGATTGTCTAAAAAAGACTTAAAACATGAAAGAAAAAGAACTAAAACTAGCACAAAGATGTAAAAAATGCGATCCAAATTCATACATAATATTAGATTTAATAACATAAATTTAATTAAGGAATAAGATGTTTAAAATCGCAAAATTCTGCTGGCATGAAACATAGAATGCAAAAGTATGTAAGTAAAATACTTCTTCTTTACGATATTATGTATTTTAGATTAACATAATTTAAGAATTATGTATTTGATAAAGAAGTACTTACAGAATTTAGAGTGAACATTTTTTCCCACCTAAAATTAATTCAGCGAGCCCGTAATGGATATCGTGAAGAAAGAAATAGAAATTGCTGCTTGTTGTTTTAAGGCGCCTAACATCGAAGGTCATCGGCCCCGGAAATAGAAATTAATGGGATCATATTTGGCTTAACAACAATAGGGTTACATAAACTGGAATTCGGAAAACCTGACTCCAGTTGGATTTGCAGTCTATCACAACGTCCTTAGGTATAAAGCATCGTCGATTTTCAGACGTCAAGACATCGAGAAATTTTCTTCCCACATCAACGTAGGATAAGGATTTATACTTGAAGCAAGACACTCACATCAAAATGTTCTCCATTCAATATTTCACTTATCTTGCACATATTGTTATACTCCTGTTTTTTCAAGTACTAGTTTAATTATTCATTTCAGATATCCTTCACATATATGAATTTACTAGAGAAAATATTTCTTAGAGGTGATGGATGAGGTAATGATGATACGAATTGAGAATGAGCAGTCTAAAGAAGAAAGGCTAACTAGCGCCAAAATGGCCGAAAAAGGCAAAAAAGGGCAAATAAGCCCCACCATTTCTGGCCTGCAATGACCCAGAATGAACATATATTATGTTGGACATCGTCTTCCGACAGTCGAGAAAAAAAAAGGATTTTTCCTCAACTTCCGCGCCCTAAGAACAGATCGTGAGCATTGTTCCATTACTATGAAACTCTGCGACGTTTCAACATGAATCATGTGATGCCCGCTAAAATAAGAGAAGAAGACAAAGGAATGCGATTTATTGACGACTGGTCGCAGTCTTTTTAATTGGTACACGCCACTGCTGTCGGCCGTCACGTGCACAAGGACGGTCCCTGAGGGTTTAGCAGCAGCTGAGATACGCCGTACGCCATCTCCTTCACAATTCCACTAAATTGGATCTGAAGGCGTCTTATTTGCTTCAGGGAGCTCGAGACTGGGCTTTAGTTAGCTTCTGCCGGCGTGACACTTGCTCATTACCAGACCGCGACGTTCAGCGTGATGAGGTACCTGCCCAACGGCGTCCTTCCAACTGAAAGTCTTGGAAATCACATGGTTCTATGTGACTGACTAAACGGAAGCCTGATGTTCTATTGCCGCAAGCATCGTGATTCTCACACTTTATCTTAATACGAAGAAGAAGACGGCGAGGAGAAGAAGAAGCGTAAGAATTTCCAGTACATTGCATGAATAATAAAAACCAAAAAAACAACCAGTTCGCCCTGCAGAGAGCTAAACTGCACGGCCAACTCGCCCCGTATTATTATTATTATTATTATTATTATTATTATTATTATTATTATTATTATTATTATTATTATTATTATTAGAGCCACCGTAGCTCAGGAGGCCTCTCACCGCTGGGTTCCATGGTTCAAATCCCGGTCGCTCCATGTGAGATTTGTACTGGACAAAGCGGAGGCGGGACAGGTTTTTCACCCAGGTACTTCGGTTTTCTCTGTCATATTTCACTCCAGCAACACTCTGCAATATCATTTCTTTTCATCATTAATTCATTAATCATTTCCCCACAGGAGTGCGACAGGCTTCGGCAGCCGGTAAAGTTCCTATTCTCGTCGCTAGGTCAGGTGTTTCATTCATACCATTCCTAACCCGGTCACAGGCACTGCATTTCCATTATTATTATTATTATTATTATTATTATTATTATTATTATTATTATTATTACACGCGCTTTAGGCAGTAGCGGACAGCGCTGGTCATTTTAAGGTTCGCACAAAGCTCGCCGCTGGTCCCATATCCGCTAATGATATGGAGGTAATCCCAGCGCTATTGTCCCCACCAGCCAACGTGATAACACTGCACGTGTTAGAAAATGGATTCATGCAGAAGAATGGCCTCGGCCGGTGCCAGGTCACTCCGACCTTTACCCTGCAAAGCGTTTAACTGGGCTTGGCGTACTTTCAGTTGTCGGCACGCTGCGTAGCTCTGAACTTTCTATTGAAATCTAAATTAGTGATGGGTGCAGTTATACTGGCGTCTAATGCATGCAACCTATGCAACCTGTAAAACACTGTGAGCATGAGGGAAGTATAATCATAATAAAAAAGTAATAATCAGAATAATCGGATGGAACTCCTGAAAGAACCTGCAGAGAATGTCGGCCTCCACATATCTTTTATCCTGCATTAAACAAGCACCAAAACTAATGGAGATAAAATGTGACAAAATTAAACGAGAGTCACAGTTTAAATATCTTGGTGAAACAACTGAGGAAACGGACTCAAAACAAAAGCCAAGGAAATTCTATGCCAAAAGATGAAAACTTCATATCGACTAACCCCAAATATCTACAACAAGATATGTATCGGCATGCACACAAAACTAAGACAGTCATTACACCAGAATGTCTTTATGGATCAGAGACACTATTTTGAACAAGAAAGCAGATACTGAAAACATTGATAAAAAGGAACGCAAAATCACAGACAAATTCGTAATTAATTAATTGTAAATTATGGACAATGGCGACTTAGAGACAAATACGAAACCAAATGATGCACAAATAATCACAGTGACATTAGCAAACGCAGGCTGCGATTCTACGGACATGTTAATGCATCCAGACAAACTTACAAAACAAATAGTCAATTTTGTGAAAACAGAAGTAAAGTTAAAACGGACACAGTGAAATGGATTGGCGAAATCAAAACCGGTCTGAAACAGGCAGGAATTACACCAGCGCATGTGCAAAACTGGGTAGTCTTCAGATCCAAAATTCACAAATGGTAAGTTGACCCACAGGAAAAAGCGAAGGAGGAGACTGGAACAACGTGGTCTGAAGACAGAGAGCAAGCCCACAGTAAAGGAATGAAAGAATGGTCCCACAGGAAGGCAAAATTACGCCTCTAAGTACTTTGAGCAGTTCTAATGGGCTTCTTCACTAACAATAACAATAATGTGTTATTTACTTACGGTTTGGCTTTTAGTGCCGGAAGTGACCGAGGACATGTCAGGCTCGTCTGGAGCACGATATTCCATTTGACACCTATGGGTGACCTGCACGCCTGAGTGTGGGAAGACGATTATAATGAGATTTAGACGGAGTGAAACCCGGTATTGGGATGTAGCCTACTCTTGTGGATTAAGACCAAAGAGTCTGCTTAAAGCTTAACGTCTCCAACCGACGGCCGAATCCACATCAACAGAAACATATACCCTCACAACATACGAACAGTGTGGAAGGTTTGGAATTAAACCGATGCTTTTGGCATTTGTATACGACCATCTTTCTCACCCTGCCGGCCAACATTCTGATGGTGACGGGACTCGAACCGGTAACCACGGTGTCAGGTGGCAGAGACTCGACGCGTAGGCAATAATTATAATAAAAATAAGAAGAACTACAAAATGTTGCGGTCGAAACAGAATTAAGAATTTCCTTTGAAAAAATATCATTCACTGACTCAGACAAAGCAGATGACACGGACAGAACTGTAACTGAGTTTGGGGATATTCATCGCGTTCATAAATATAATATCTGGAATAAATTCTCACTCTCAATGGAAATGAAAAGAGGAATTAAGGAGGATGGAGACTGCCTTCAGACTATGCGCATGTCCATTCAAACCAAACTGAAACATTACTGCAGAGTTGTCAGAACGGAGCAGGAACATGGACAAGGGTGGCAGACACAGGGTTCAAAGAAGTCGCACGTGGCCACCAGGCCGAGGTGGTGAACGCGTGCTCGATTCGCCCGGAAGGACGCGGGTTCGAATCACCGTCAGGAAGTTGTAAAATTTAAGAAACGAGATTTCCACATTCGGAGGTGCACTTGGCCCTGAGCTTCACTCAGCCTACACCAGAAATGAGTACCAGGTTAATTCCTGGGGGCAAAGACGGCTGGGCGTAGAGATGACTCCTCTACTCCACCAAGTGTTGAGATTACGGAAGCCTTTACCTTCCACCCCCCCCCCCCCAAGAGCCTTCATGGCCGTACGGAGGTGACTTTGCTTTGCTTGCAAAGAAGTCGCAAAATGACCAACACAATTTCCAGCTGAAATCGAACCAAGAACTCAATAAAACTATAGAAAAAGTTACGAAGGATAAGGAAAAGAGGACTGTCCTTTTACGGGCACAATGAAGAGAGATTGGCACAAAATACTCCTACAGCCTAGGTGGCATAAGACATACCTCAAGTGGTTGTCAAGGAGGAACAGGACAACATGTAGAAAAAAGTTGTAGAAGTGAGGGATAGGCCATGGATCATGCCTGCGGAAGAAAGAGAAACGAGAAGACAGTGAGTCTGCGTGACAGAAGAGCAGGTGAACCACAGATAGCTCTTGGCTGAACGATCAGCATCGAGGTCTTCGGTTCAGAGCCTCCCGGGTTCGATCATCGGCCGAGTGAAACATTGTAATCGTGTCTGGTTAATTCCTAATATTTATGTTTGACAAAACACACTTGTCTTCATGTACACAAAACACATGACACTACCCACCACCGTTGCGACTACATACCTCCACACACTGTTTGTGTTAGGAAGGGCATCCGGTCGTGAAACAAGCCCAAAATGGCATGCATGGCACATTTCGCACTCGCTATTTTACCAGCGTGTGGAAAGAGTGGTAGAAGAAGGAGGAACGCTTTAACTCCAGCCCGACGTGTAGGGTTAATCGCGCGGAAGAACTGGGTTCGATTTCTGGCCAGTCTATCTGGACTGAAAATCGGTTTGCTGAGCGAACTGAGGAGTTGTTGATAAGAAAGGCATTGTACCTGGTCAAGAAAGACAAGGAACACACTGAAGATGTTACGCTGACGACGCGCCACCCCTATGTGCAGGCCAAGTCACTGTTCGTGCCACAAGGTATACACTACTTTACATTTGTGAAGCTTATTTCCAAAAGTAAAATTTCACACGAGAGAGAAAAAACGCTCAAAGTGTAAAATTTCAATTGAAAATTGATTTTATGCACTTTTATTTTGCTCAGATAGAATCATCATCATCATCATCATCATCATCATCATCATCATGCTGCTTTAATGTATTGGGCCACGTGTCACATCGCACGTCCTACATACGTTCTTCCCCTGCGTTAACATCAATCTCTTTTGGTTATCTTCCAGGTTCTATCCTCTTTATATGGCATTTACAGTCAGCCTGATGTGGCCAGTTATTGGTTGTATTTTCAGTTCTTTGTAATCGATGAAATTAAATTATGGTTTCCTTCCGGGAACTGGATTTTTTATATAAAGGCCAAAGGCAGGCATTATTGTATACAAGTGGAGGCACATGCCTCCCCTAGTGCACTGTCCTACATAGGAGGTTTGTAGTGAGTTCGGTGGGGGAGAGTGGTCCGACAGCTCTGCTAACCAAGGACGCGGCTGGAGACGGAGAGGGGCTGTTCCCCACTGTCCTGAGAATGGTTTTCCCTGGTTTTCCATTCTCCTGCACTAAGGCGAATGCCGGGAAAGTTCCTAGTATGTGCCATGGCCGCCACCCCCTCACCTTCTCGCGGGCTGAGAGACGGCGTCACCGTCTGGGAGGCCCGCTTCCCCGTTTATGGAAGGAATGAGAACATATAGCAGCAGTGTGTCGGGAAGATCTGCTGCACTGTTTATTTCATGAGTCAAGTTCTATTTCTGCAATATTTGTGATGACTGAGCCTCCGTGGCTCAGGCAGTCTCCACTTGTATACAATAATGCCTGCCTTTGGCCTTTATATAAAAAATTCAGTTCCCGGAAGGAAACCATAATTTAATTTCATCGATTACAAAGAACTGAAAATACAACCAATAACTGGCCACATCAGGCTGACTGGTTCACATCCCTGTCACTCCATGTGAGATTTGTGCTGGACAAGTTCTTTATCTTTAGGCAGAGAAAACATCGAACGGACCGGGCCAAATAAAATCGAGACCAATGAAGGAAGAGAGAAAGTAAGACAATAGAGAAGACAGAAAATACGAAAGGAATTAATAGAAAATATCCATCTCTGCGGTGTAGTGGTTAGTGTGATTAACTGCCACCCTGGAGACCTGGGTTCGATTCCCGGCTGTGCCACGGAATTTGATAAGGCTGGAACGGGGTCTGCTCAGACTCGGCGAGTCAACTGAGCAGTGGCGGGTTCAATTCCCTTATCAGCCATCCTCGAAGTGGTCTTCCGTGTTTTCCCGCTTCTCCTCCAGGCAAATGCCGGTTTGTACCTAAATTTAGGAAACGGTCGTTTCCTTCCGTGTTCCCTTCCAATTCCCTCCAGCCCCACAAAGCCACTGTCCAGCATAGTAGATGAAGCCACCTGGGCGAGGTACTGCTCCTCCCCCCAGTTGTATCCTCCCGACCCAAAGTCTCGCGCTCCAGGACACTGCCCTTAAGCCGGTAGAGGTAGAATCACTGAGTCCTAACCCTGGAGGATAAACAGATTAAGAATGAAAGAAAGAAGATTAAAAACAGTCAGAGACCGCGGTCAGAACCACCTTGCCTGGCTCCCACAGTGAGGTAGTGATGGTGATTCATCCAACCTTATATTTATGTACTTCCTTAATAAACAATAGGTGGTCTACCAAAACTACTTCCCCAGTTGTCCAACAGTTACGTCAAGTGTGAAGCGCTGCGTTCCACTTATTTACACTCATATAAATTAGCTTAATGAAGCAAAGTGTTTGTTCCAGGAAGATGTGACGTCGCGCGTCAAGTACAAACCGCATGTATATTTCGCTAGCACGAGGCAGCGAACAAGGAAGACTTGCACGGCATTGTATGGGATATTATATTCTGAACTACTTCTTTCAACTTGTTTCCAACCATTTCTCTTGAAAGTCTAAAAAGTACACTGGCTCTGAATATTAGGCATATTTTCTGGAATAGTTCGAGTTTTCGATGTCGACATATTACTATGAATTAGCGATATGATATTCCATGTTCCGCCATTCAAAGGCACAAGTGAGACATTTAAATTCCTGACACTCGGCCATTTAACGTCCCTTTCTATTCGTTTCACGTGGAACATTATCCTGTACAAGCATTTATGCATTTTTCATCGAATAATTATGACACATGGATTTGAAATACCCTCTGTACTACCGACTCTGCATTTCGCTACTATCTAGCGTTGGATACGGGAACTACAAATACAAATAAATAAATAAATATCTATGACGGTCAACAAGAGGAAATTTTGCACTTAGATTCTATTTGTTTATTTAATGAGTCATTCCAGTTGACTGCAGATGAACTGATTCTATTTCTGCAATATTTGTGATGAGTGATGACTGGGCCTCCGTCGCTCAGGCGGTCTCTCACTGCTGGGTTCCATGGTTCAAATCCCGGTCACTCCATGTGAGAATTGTGCTGGACAAAGAGGATGCGGGACAGGTTTTTCTCCGGGAACTCCGGTTTTCCCTGTCATCTTCATTCCAGCAACACTCTCCATAAACATTCCATTTCATCTGTCAGTCATTTATCATTGCCCCACAGGAGTGCGACAGGCTTCCACAGCCGGCACATTCCCTATCCTCGCCGCTAGATGGGGGCTTCATTCATTTCATTCCTACCCCGTTCGAATGACACGAAACAGGCTGTGATTTTCACTTGCGATGGCGACACATTGCCGTGCCGCATGGTTACTTCTGTTTGCAAACAAGTATTCGAGAGAGAGTTGTATCTTCCTCTTTTTGTAATTTATTGTGGTTTGGAAGTTTCTTGCAATTTGTGTTACTTTTTATGAGTGTGTCGCTTTGTAATTACAAAATTCATTCTTGCTAAAAACGGACAAACAGAAAGAACTGGAAAAATTGTTAAATAAACATGAAATCCAAATTCTAGCAGTTCAAGAGAAAAAAATTGTGGAAGAGAACACGACTGAAACGGAAAGCTGTAGAATCTTTAAGGGTAAACCAGCAATCAAAATGATGAAAGGAAAGCTACTACTAAGCACAATAGTTGATAATGTATTAGATTTAAAATCAAGTTCAGAAAAGTTACGTCTTCTCACAATTAAGTGTACGTATTTGTCAACTGCCATGCACCAATAGACGAAGATAATAAGAAGAATCCTAGTAAAACTGAAGAATTCTAGGATCTACTGCGCAATGAATTATCTAAAATCCCAAAATCAAATGTTATCATACTACTGGGTGATTTTAATGCTCAAATAGGAAGAGAGGAGATCTTCATGAAAACTGTATGGGAACATCCAGCACAAAAAAGAACCAACACGAATAGTATAAGGCTTGTAAATCCTTCCAAATAAAGTTGAAATGTCCACCTTCTCCAAGAAAAGCTACAACCTGGAGATCTCCAAATCCTAAGTTAGGTGAATTCCAATTACACCATGTTGCGATTTCTCAAAAGAAGTCAGGAATGTTAAAGCAATAAGAAGTGGGGATTTTGACTCAGACCACTATCCTTCAAAAATAAGTGGACACTGTTACCTACAAAAACACAAAAGAAACCAAAAATAATAATGAAATATAATACAGATAAACTCAACATTTCTCAAGAAGCAATTAACAATTATCAGAAAGAAATTAAAAGAACTCAACGTGGTAATTGGCAAGAAGTGTCAAAACAAATTACTAATGCATCTGCGTCAGTTAAAACAAAAAAAGAAGGTCTGGTGGGATGACATTTGCGAAGAAGACTAACGGAAAGAACGAAAACATGGAGAATATGGACATGTTCTAGAATGATTGAACATTATGAGTTATTTAAGATAAGAAGGAAGGAAACAGCAAGAATTATAAGGACTGTCAAGAGATTCTATGAAAAATCACAGCTACTTTAAAATACAGGATGATATTGTACAAAATAATTCACGAAACGTGTATCAAACCTTCAAGAATAACTTGAGGGGCTGTCAAGCTCCGAGTATTTGTTTCAGATATGAAAATGCTAAAACTGGCCTTAACAATGCCGAAAACTGTGAAATACTGGCAAAACACTTTGAAAACATTCCAAACTGTCCGGAACCAAGCCACAAATTAAAATTTCCAGAGATTCATGAAAACTTCAAATCAGATTTTCCGCCAACTGTCGAAGAAATTAAAGATTCAACCAAATCTCTAAAATATAATAAAGCTAGTGGGGAAGATTCCATAACAGCTGAACTTTTGAAATGGTCATAACCAAAAATCATTGAATATTACAAATAAGTTTTGAAGAAATTTGGAAAAGTGAAAAGATACAAGAAGAATGGAAAGTTGGTCTGATGCACCCATTACATAAGAAGGGTAACAAGCAAGATGTCGACAAGTATAGAGGTATTTATCTTCTACCAATTGCTTATAAAGTATTCACAAGAATATTACTCAACAGAGTACAATCTACACTTGACAGTCAATTGGGTGAATATCGAGCTAGATTTAGAAAGGGCAGGTCCTGCTCTGAAGAGATATTCAACTTGAAGTCAGTAATTCGTCACAGAAAAATGAACTCAAAAGACATAGTCGTAACATTAATCGATTTTAAAAAAGCTTTTTGACTCTGTTGATAGAGAAATTTTAGATAAAACCATACATGAGTTTGGAGTTAAAACCAAATTGGCAAACCTGATCCGCGAAGACACAGTCTCGAGACCGTTTAAAGTAAAAACAGGTGATGGTTTATCTCCACTCCTTTTCAACTGTATGTTGGTAAACGTTGTGAGAATATGGAATGAAAAACTGAAGCACCATAATATATTACCACTTATGCCGGGAAGAAAGAACAAAGGTGTTGCAATAAATTGCCTAGCATTTGCAGATAATTTTACCATATTCTCTGAAGGCCTGACTAATGCGGAATGTCTCTTATGGAAGAGACAGCCAACATGGCAGGCTTAAGAATTTCGGCAGAGAAAACAAAATTCATGACGGATATAAAAATTGCTCCAAAATTGCTAGGTTCAATCGGAATTGTAAAACAAATATTTGGGGAAAACAATCCAAGAAAATGGTTTGGAAAACTAAGCTATAGAGGCAAAGATACAAAAAATGGGAAGAGTGTATGATATAACAAAAATACATACAACAAAAAATGTTTATCTAAAAATCATAAAATAATGCACTACAACACAGTTGTGAAACCAGTGAATGCTTAGTACTCAATTATAAACCTGAAAGTTTGAAAGCACTAGAAAGAAGAATTATAACAAAAATGTTAGGCCCTCTAAAAACTATAGAATTTTGGAAATTAAGAATAAGGAAATTTATCAGAACATAGAAAACCCATATATATATAACAATACGGAAGAGCAGATTGCTATTTTTGGACATATTTACCGGGTGAGTTAGCCATACGGTTAGAGGCGCGCGGCTATGAGCTTACATCCGGGAGATAGTGGGTTCGATCCCACTGTCGGCAGCCCTGAAGATGGTTTTCCGTGGTTTCGCATTTTCAAACCGGGCAAATGCTGGAGTTGTACCTTAAGTAAGGCCACGGTCGCTTCCTTCCCTCTCCTAGCCTTTTCCTATCCCATCGTTGCCATAAGACCTATCTATGTCGGTGCGTCGTAAAGCCACTAGCAAAAAAAAAAATGGACATATTTACTGAATGGACGACAGTAGGCTAAGCAAAAAGATCTTTGCGTATCTTTAGAAGAAAAGTCAACAACCACCTGGATTCAAGAGATCAAAAAAGACTTGGAAAGAAACAACATCAGAGAAGAAGTAGGCCTAGTGGAGAGAGATATTTTCAGGAAGAAAGTTTTAAAGTTGGAAGGATTCCATGCGAGGCAGGCAAAGAAAACCGGCACAACGTGGTCTGAAGAAAGAAAAAAGAAACAGTAAAACGATGAACGAATATTGGAAGAGAAGGAGGGAAGAACAACAAATGATGAAGAACTGAAATTGGAACGTCGTCCCTAGTAGGCCCTAAGGCAAGAAGAAGGAGAAGAAGAAGTATGAGAATATAGTCTTTATTTATTCCTACATCATCCTTATCCGGTCGACTAGCAGTTTGTCTTTTTCTACCACTACGAGCGCTAATGTGAGTCAATGCAGAGTTTCACATAACCAACACTACGAGCGCTAATGTGAGTCAATGCAGAGTTTCACTTAAGCACCACAACGAGCGCTAATGTGAGTCAATGTAGAGTTTCACTTAAGCACCACTACGAGCGCTAATGTGAGTCAATGTAGAGTTTCACTTAAGCACCACTACGAGCGCTAATGTGAGTCAATGTAGAGTTTCACTTAAGCACCACTACGAGCGCTAATGTGAGTCAATGCAGAGTTTCACTTAAGCAACACTACGAGCGCTAATGTAAGTCAATGCAGAGTTTCACTTAAGCACCACTACGAGCGCTAATGTGAGTCAATGTAGAGTTTCACTTAAGCACCACTACGAGCGCTAATGTGAGTCAGTGTAGAGTTTCACTTAAGCACCACTACGAGCGCTAATGTGAGTCAATGTAGAGTTTCACTTAAGCACCACTACGAGCGCTAATGTGAGTCAATGTAGAGTTTCAGTTAAGCAACACTACGTGGTGCACTTAGAATGTGGGACGTAGCTCGGGGTCTGTGATATGAGAAATAATTTACGAGTCCGGGAATAAGATTACGAGTAAAAGTAAGATCAATAAATGAATTGTCCAGTGTGCTGGGATAGCTGCTTGGCGCAACATTCATATTAAAGTCATGTTTGAGAAAAACAAATACACTTTCATTTCCTGGGATGTCTATATTAAAATTGCCCGCCATGGTGACAAGCACGATAATATCAATATCAAACTCGCCGTCGTCAATAACGGACGAGTGCACTAACGAGAAACCTCTTCAAATCACCAGAATTGATGGGAGTAAGTCGAGGAGAGATGGCGCGGGTTTTGTGAGGATAGTACAGCAAGTGTTCGCCAAGATTTCGACTAACTTATGCTAGATGTCACTCCTTATATCTCTTCTCACTGCCTCATAAAGGAAATGGTCTTAATGTAAGTAGATTACCCAAAGAGCTCTTTTGTATGACGTTGTGTCATTTGCGCCTTGTGCCCGGCTGTTATGTACTTGATATGCCAAGAAGGGAAGACATTTTGAAATAAACTGTGACTATAGCTTTAATATATTGTCCGTTATTCATTGGTCATAAACGAATCAATTAATTATTTAAGCTTCAAGTCATTTTTGCATATGTTTTGCCTTTCTCTCCTCTTTGATCATTACACAACTTTTTATTCAATGAAAACGATTCATACATCTACTTGTAGCAGTCGGTGCACTTAATCCAATCGTCCTTGTTTTTTGTCAAATAACAGTACTCCCAATACTCCACGCGCTTGTTGCAATTATCAGATATTGCATTGTTTTGCCCATCTCGAACCATTTGAGCTGCTTTATGGGAATGAGGTATTTCTGCTTTCCTACTCTTTCCCTTTGTGGTTACTACTACTCAATGTTTTCATTCCTGCCCTGAAGGGCGAGGCGGGCCTCTTAGGCGATGACGCCGTCTTAGAGGCCAGAAGATTTGGAAGAA
Organism: Anabrus simplex; assembly: GCF_040414725.1. Lineage (NCBI taxonomy): Eukaryota > Metazoa > Arthropoda > Insecta > Orthoptera > Tettigoniidae > Anabrus > Anabrus simplex. Next base: position 4,268,712 of record NC_090269.1, read on the forward strand.
TCTGTGCAGGAGAATGGAAAACCCACGGAAAATCACTCTCAAAACAGCCGACGGTGCGAAACAGCCCCTCTCCGTCTCTTGAATACAGAGCCGTGGCCATCCCTCCTCTGCTCGGTTGGCCGGTCGGAGTACAGAACTGTCGGAACTGTGTTGGCCCATATCACACCAGCATAGTCGTTGACTTGCCTACTCACGCGTCTGTGGCAATTTAGCTTGAATAACCCAGTCATTGGGCTTTTATATCATGCATTAGCAAACCTTTGAACGTAAAGAAGACGTACTTACCAGAAATATCCACGTTTTCGAGCGAAATCAGTTGCACCATGTGACATCCACGAAATAGCTTTAGCTATCACAAACTGCACACACAGAAAGCAGCGGTCGTGCGATCTAGTGGACAAATGCGGGACTTCTCTCCCGGACTCACAGTACGCGGGCTAATATAAATCGAGGAGGTCCGTTAAAAGTTAAACATGTTTCTTCTAAGTGTAGCTTCCTACTAACAGTGAAAGTAACTGGTTCACAATCTCCAACACTGCGGAGATTTCTGTGTATTACTAGACCACTCGCACAACACAGCGCCATCATATAACAGAGTATGCGTGTGACGTCACTGTGAAGCCCTATTTCAAGAAAACTACGTTTCAGGTTTTAAAACTTTTTATTTATTTTATATTGAGACATTAAACATAATCTCGGCGACATACTCGTTCCGAAAATGACCCTGAGAAATGCAAGAAGTAAGGTGAAGGTACAAGGTATGCTTTCGCGACAGTTTAGTGTGAATCAAGGTGACCTATTGTCCTGTACACTCTTCAGCCTCACATCGGAAAGAGTGACATGTAATATCACAATTAGACAAAAAGGAACTACGAGGGAGTATGTCGAATGGAATACAGATAAAGCAAAGACATTGGATAATCAACCCATACAATAAAAGCTGCTATTATTGTACAATGAAGGTGCGTAAGTCAACAACAATCTCCCGAGTGTCCAAACAACTAATATATAGGGAAGTAATTAGACCGGTAGTATATGTATGTGAGACATGGGTGCTGATATAAAGGAGGGAAGGTATTTTGAACAGATTTGAAAGGAAAGTGCTCAGGAAAATTGATGGTCCAGTGTGTGAGAATGGAGAGTGGAGAATACGAACTAATAAGGAAGTGTGTCACTTATGGTGAAACAACAATTGTTGCAGAAATCAAAAAGAGTAGAATTAGCCTACATGGATCGGACATGTAGAACGAATGAGAGAAGATAGGCAGGGTCGCCAAGTGTTCTGGAAAGGACCGATTGGGAGGAGGCTACCCGGACGACAAAGAACGACATAGCAGGGGGTGTGAAGAAGGATCTTCGAGCTCTCGGAATCAAATCCGGGAGGAGGAGAGCACAGGATAGAGAAGATCCTCCAAGGACTGTAGCGCGACACTCGCTCCACCCAAACACTAAAAGCGTCTTAAATTGTTTTCTTTCCATGTACCGGTTCTCCAGGAACGTAATTCTCCGTGAAAATGGCGACAGGAACTACCAATAGCGTCAACCATGGGGTTACGTCAGCAACGACCTGATGCAGTAGTAAGTTCATAGCTAATAACAGAAGACAAATACACGGATGATGAAGCAATTAAAATATGTATTTCAAGCTGTTAGCACTGAAGAACAGGTGGTGATAGCAAGCACGGCACTTTGATGACAGTGGAGCACAGACCACATCGCGCGCTCAACCACAGAGACAGGTCACTAGACTGAAGCTGTAGCTGCTTTGATGAAGGAAGGCTTCTCCCCAAACTATAAGTCTGCCTCACTATGATTGGGAGTCGAAAAAAGCAATCGCAAGCACGTGTATCCTGTTCCAAAACATTTATCTTCCGTTCATTAGACTGTTTCGCTTGAGAAAACCGTTTTTATTTGCTATGTGGAGAACAACGAGCCTTTCACCCTTGCCGGAGGGAGATTTCAACTTACTCGATAACCCCTAAGAAATCCATCGTTACTACATGTTATAATATCAGCGTTCGAAATTTTCATACAGCGTACCTTCCATTTACCCACGTTTCATCAAAAAATAAACAGATGTATCCTGTTCACGAAATTCCTTAATCTAGCGTAAGCACTTTCTTCTCCACAACAGTGTATCGTTCTTTTCAACAAGCCTCTCCTGGCGATTTTGAGACACAATTAATAATTTTCAAAAGTCTGTGAAGAGTTTTATGTTTAATCGCAGACTGCAAGTGGTTTACAATTACGACATTTTCTCTCTCTCTCACACACAGGACAATGGATCCACATTCCAGAGGCAGGTTTAAACACATCTTTTAGTGTCGGGAGTGTCCGGGGACACTGTTCTCTCGCAGGCTTGTAGGTTCGTATTGTTCGCTAGAGTTAGGAGCGTGTACATTTCTGTGGAAACGTTCGGAGAAAAGGAGGAATCTTAACGTGAAGTACTTTTCTAACACGGAGTTAACAAAGTTATTGCTTAGGTACACCGGTCCTTTCCTTTTAAAATGAGATGTTAAACACAAACTTCATTTCTGACAAGTATTCCAGCTCAAAGGCAGATAAAGCAGAGCGTTTTCCATTGCATGAGCAAAGTGGAGTGTGACTAGCAGTTACTGGACAGGAGTGGAAACACACAAAGAGCTAATTAACTCCCCCTCCTGTTCTCCAGTACATGCACGTCATAGGAGAAACTCTCAACGTGTGAGCTGAGCGTGGCATTGCTTCCTCTTACTCGTTTAAGCTCCTCACTTTCATTTCTACTCTCCAACCTGCCTTGGTCAACTCTTGTTTCCTTCCGACGTAAGGGTGTTGACCACCCAGTAAAATACGTATTTAAGAGAAAAGGTGGGATGTACAAACTTCTTCTCGCCTGCTGTTTGTCCTACTTCGCCCCAGACCCGTTACTTGTACAGTCGAAGGTCCTTTACTCAGTACCTCGGAATAATTTCAATTCCGCTGCTGTCTGTTCTATTCTTCACGTCTATTTATTTCTGTATTACTCGAAATCAGGTAACACGAATTTCTCCATTTCTCGATGCAAACGTATCCTCCACAGAGTTTGGAAACAGTCTATAAGTCGAATTTTGTATGTTGGCGGTGCAATACAGCATTTAAGATTTGTGTGTTATTGTTCCTCAGATTATATCTTCCCATCAGACTTTGGTATGTTTGTCCATCCCTGTAGCGTTGGCCATAGGCAGTCTCTTCTCCTGAATTATCACAAGAGGTATGTTTCATGTTCCTCTGTCTTCAACGGCTTCCTATATTACCTCTTCTAATATAAATGACAAAATACTTCCATTTATTTTACATGGTTATGACAGTATCAAGCGATTACGTATAATCCTCAAAGATAGGAAGTCTCGAAATGTCGATAAGTCGAAATAGTGAAATATCTCTCAATAATATTAAGGAAAGATCGGAGTAAAGTGAAGCAGAACACTGCAATTTATTCTCTGATAAGTATAATGAAATGTCGTGTGGCTTTAGTGCCGGCATATCCCAGGACGGGTTCGGCTCGCCACGTGCAGATCATTCTATTTAACGCCCTTAGGCGACCTGCGTGTCGTGATGAGGATGAAATGATGATGAAGACAACACATACGCACAGCCCCCGTGCTATTGGAATTAACCAATTAAGGGTAAAATCCCCGACCCCGCCGGGAATCGAACCCGCGACCCTCTGAACCGAAGGCCAGTACGCTGACCGTTCAGCCAACGAGTCGGACGTAAGTATAATGAAACAAGGTGATGGAATATTCATCTCGTCTGTAATACATTTATGGGACTTGCAGGTGATGTAAGGCGCAGAAGTTATACATTACCGCTCTAGGCACAAGGTAAGGAGGTTTCCCTATTTGAGAGCGAATCTTGTGAACTCGGCGTGAAACTTTGTGTTGTGGAAATGAAGATGAATTCTCGCACGAAAGGTTGAACTAACGCTCAGGTGAAGTAGCACAGTATCGAAGTCAACGTAGGATACTATAAACACGTCGCCTTCAGCATTTCAGACGGTGATATACAATGTTACTTTTACACTTGATCCGAAGAACAAAGGTTTACGGCGATATTTTGGCGGAGTGTCAACGTGTCACCGAGAAGGCTCGGAGATTTTATTGCGATGGCGAGGTCATAAAGAGTCCGCTATAAGGAAGTGCCGCAGAGGGCTTAGGGGTTGCGGCATGGCCAGTTCACTTGTAGCTGATCTTAAAGACATGAGACATATTCATTACGGTGCGAGGAACAAGATCAGAATATAAAACACTGAACAGTGTAGTATATAGCACATGTCAGGGTGCCTGACGTCATACAATGTTCGAGATAGTAAATTAATATCCAAACAACCTCTGGATTTTCACTTTTTTTACCATTTCCTTAGCAACTATACATATGTCATGACGTCATACTAAGGACATCAAAAGTATTTTATATTTTTTTAAACTCAGGAGTTAGCTATTTATGTTTATTTGCGTCATTAACAGGACAGCCAACATGTACTCTGCTAAACAGGTGATATGTTCATGCTGCCCGTCTGTCACCCTTACTAAGTTTGAAGCTTTCATAAACCGACCACGTGGTTAGTTTATATGCGGTGTTAGAACCGACACGTTGTGGAAGTGTCGTGTTTTCCTGAAATCATTTTTCACTGGGGGCGAAATCAGGCCCCTTATGTTTTCAACAAGAAATATTCAAATGTCCAGCGTTTAGTGACTGTTGTATTACAATTTAACTCGTATTACCAAGTGATTTAGAAGTGCGGTTCTTAACCTCGAGCTGTTTCTGACAGCGTTACTAACGGAAATCGTAAGTAGTAATGTACTAAGTTTTCAAGTGTTAAAAAAATGGATTGTTCTGAATATTTGTCGGATTATCAGTATTTCTGCAGAACTTTCCCCTGATACGATATTGTTTTAAAGAATTATTATATACGTGAGATTTAATTGATTAAAAAGGCCTGCTTTACATTCAGTACCTACATTTTGCTGTTATGTCTGACGTCATAAACATGGCTAATACACAATTCCCTTTGAAAATATGATCAATTGCTTATTCTATAGAAACTGAGCTTGTTTCTGATCGCGGTAAATTTCACCCGATTTTTTATTTAAAAACTGCTACCCGAATTGACAATGCTCTCTAGTTAGTGGGTTCGAATACTACTCAGTCCAGTGGTATTTAAAAGGAGCTCATGTCGGCAGATTTACCCGCTCTTTCTGCAAGACTGAATTATGGTATCTCCACGCTTCCGAAAATCGTAAAAGTCGTTAGTGGGACGCAAAGCCAACAAGAGTATTTCCTAAATTAGACTATCTGGATCGCTCCCGTTACACAACACAACTCCACATTCAGAACCTGCCCACCTGTCCGTGGACGAAAGGTTGATACTATCCTTTAAAAATGGATCAGATCTTAATAATAATATTGTTATAGTTTAAAAAAGCAAAGTCATTTCCGTACAGGCCATGAAGGCCCTGAGAGTGGTGGAAGGTAAAGGCTTCGACTATTCGTAACCTCGGCACTTGAAGGGGCAGAGTGGCCGCCTTTGCCCCCAGAATTAACCTGGTACTCATTTTTTGTGTAGGCTGAGTGAACCTCAGGGCCACATGTACCTCCGGAAGTGGAAATATCATTTCTTAAATGTTATGTCTTCCTGACGGGGATTCGAACCCACGTCCTTCCGGGTGAACCGAGTACGCCTTTACCACCTCGGCCAGGCAGCCCCTATTGTTATAGTTTTACGTCCAATTAATTATATTTGTGTGGTTTCCAGAGACACCGACATGCCAGAATTTTGTCCAGCAGAAGTTCTTTTCCCTGCCAGTAAATCTACCGTGACGAAGTTGACGAATTTGAGCAGTTTCAAACACAATCGAACTGAGCCAGGATCGAGCCTACCAAGTTCGACAAACAACGCCAAAGATCTAACGCAGAGCCTCTCTAACGCTGAAAATCTCACGCGTGCAAACCGAGGCGCAGAGGTTCTCTGCACCGTGCATCGGTCCGACTCGGCTCGGTTCGGACCAGCGTTTTGTCTCGGGGCGACTCGGGTAACCTCGGCTCAACTCGGCTCGGATGAGGGTGAGACAGGCGTAGGGAAAGAGAGAGAGACAGCGCTATTGCTTAAAATCGGGGAGCGTGGGTCTGCACTCTGATCAACCTAGCGAAGTCGTCTTATCCACCTTGCGCCGGTGCATGCACTCTGAGTGGCCCTGCTCTAACGCCCGCGTTATTCAGCCCGGCCTTCATTTCTCCCAATAAAAATCCACAGTTCTAGCCCTTGAGGCAAGCAACGCAAAGTTGAAAACATCCTAGGGACATGAGCTACGAATTTTAGGTAAATAAAATATAATAAAATATGAGAATGTATCTATTCCTAAATATTACAATCGTTGTTTAAAACATCGTTATCTTGTCGATCAGGTTAGCAGCACCACTACGTGCCCCAATGTGAGTCAATGCAGAGTTTCACACAATGTTGGAGATAGTAAATTAATATAGAAAAACTAAGTTCGAATTTTCACTATCTTTAGCAATTCGTTAGGAACAATACATATTTCATGACGTCATACTAATGACGTCAAAAGTGTTGTACATGTTTTTAAACTCAGCAGTTAGCGTCATTAACAGGATAGTCAACATGGTCGCCAATTTTCAAAAATCGAAAACCGGTTGAGGGTATTAAACCAAGGAAGACATTACAGAAAGAATTGTGTTAATAAGTTCATTTCGCTAGGATTTGAATCAACAAGTAAACTACCTGGCGAGTTGCCCGTGCGGTTAGAGCCGCGCCGCTGTGAGCTTGCATCCTGGAGAATAGTGGCTTCGAACCCCGCTGGCGGCAGACCTTAAGATGGTTTTTGGGTGGTTTCCCATTTTCACATGAGGCTGTACGTTAATTAAGGCCAGGGCCAATTCCTTCCCCCTCCCGTCGCCGCCATGAGACTTATCTGTGTCGGGGCGACGTGAAGCAAATTGTACAAACGAGCCAAGTGATTTTCGAAATTTGTTTTTAGTTTGAACCAGGATTCAGAATTTGAAACTTTTATGCGCCCTTCAACTTGCGGCACCATTGAGGAAATTGCTTACTTCGTAGTTTGGGGACCCTACGAAATGTTTTCAGTGTTAACACTCACACTGATGCATATCGTAGTGATTATTTTATAACTCCAGCTAACGAGCATCACTAATTTCATTTTCGGGCATTTCAATATGCTCTGCGTTTAACAGGAGCGCGGCTGAAAGCCAGGCTGGACGGGAGTAGGTAATTGCAACCGCTCCATTTCCGACTTAATTTCCGGCAGCGCTGCAGCAGAGATTCAAACTACAGCTTTTAAACCGGTAGTGAGGCACTTGTCCTTGCGTCTTCTTCGGTAAAACGTCACTTACGTCGTCAAGAAGAATTATTTCCATTCACTAAAATACCGTCCTTTCCTTTTCGACAACTTTAAGATTTCGTCCGGATAAGTTTGAAGGTAAATAAATTATCCCAGTGCCTTCTGTCTGAACTGATATCACGAAATGACTCTCCACACTACAGGACAGGCATCGTGGTCGACCTGTACTCCCCCATTAAACAATAACTAGTGGCTAAGTTCCTGGTCTTCGTGAGCTGAGCAACTGAGTACTGAATCACATTTTATCTAGCGAACCAACAAGGTTTCACGCTACTTTATGCAGGCGGGCCGAATGGCTCAGGCGGTAGAGCACTGACTCTATGTTGGCAGGTTCGATCCTAGCTCAGTCCAGTGGCATTAGAATACGCCAGCCTCGTATCGATGATAATAACAGTAATAATAATAATACAGATAATAGCTCTTCAGGAAACACGCCTTATAGATGAAAACATACTAGACTAAGGTAATTACCGTATTTTCAAAACTAAAACAGCCAAACGAGTATGAAGTGGTGGCACCCCTCTTTTGGGTATGGCTTTTGTACATCACAAAAGCATACTTGATTCGATAAAAGAAGTCACTCCCATAAGTAACACAGTAAACCATCTGTTCTCTATGCGTTGTGTGGCCAGGAAGGGCCCACTCAGAAAGCTGGAGTTAAAAGAGAGGAAGATTCTGAGAAGGGTATTAGGTCCAATCAGAGAGGAACGAAGCATTTACATAATCCGCCATAATGATGAACTATATGAACACCAGGAGGACATCGTCACGTCTATAAGGAAAAGTCGCCTGACCTTTTGTGGACACTTGACCCGTCTGGATTCCGAAAGACTCACCACAGGATGTTCACAGTAACAGGAAAAGGCAAGGATTCTAAGAACAAATGGATCACGTCAGTTAAGTCAGATATGGAACAACTAGATATCCCACTGGGACAAACTCATGACCGACTACTGTTCCGTCAAGCCATCCGACACGGAGTTTTCCCAACGTCCCTTACAAGTAAGACTACAGGAACTAAGTGGACAGCTGGGTCATAGTCAGCAAATGAGGGAGTATTGGAAGAAGAAGAAAGCAACAACTTTACCCAAGAGTAGATACGAGCCCCGTGGTCCTCAGTAGGCCTAAACGACAAAGAAGAAGAGGAAGAGTAATGACGATGCACGTACAATGTGCGAACAAGTGCATACCCCCACGAACATTGACAATAAGAAGAACTTGCAGAAGGTAGAACAATTCTGGTCTAAACACGAAAAAAGTTTGGCAGCAGTCCCCAGAGGAGACACAAAGATATTGCTAGGTGATTTCAATGCACAGCTTGGTAGGGAAAAGAATAGCAAAAGACCGTAGGCAAATACCCAGCTCATGGCATGGCATGTGTCAACAGAACAACACCTCTCTGAGAAAACAACCTCGAAAATAGAACACCTGGAGATTAATCTGTTGGAGAATATCAGATCGACCTTTACAGAAAGAAATTCACGATGTGCAAGTTCGAAGAGCAGCTAATATTCATTCTGACCATTATTTAGTGCGCATCAAAGTGAAATTTACTCCGAAAAGAATCCACTACAATAAATACCATCTTCAGAGGTTCGACATGAAAAAGATAAAGAAATTAACATAAAAGAAGAATGGAAAAAGGAAAAGGCGGACACCTGGCAACAGTTTCATGACTACGAGAACTAAAGAGACGATTCCATTGAAGAAGAATACGAAACACCCTTGGTGAGACTCTGCATGTGAAGAAGCACGGGAAAAGCGAAAGAGAGCTCTTCAGAAATATAACTGTAAGAAGTCACTCGAGACTCTTCATACAAGGACGAAAGTGTCAAAAGTAATCAGACAAACGAAGAGGAAATGCACGAAGGACCAATTGGAATCTATAAAAGAAGATTTCCGACATCAAAATATGCGAGACTTCTACAGGACATTCGCAGGAAGAATCCGAGGATACAGTCCCCAGAATTTATGCTTCCGAAAACAAGACGGAAAACTCACGCTGTCTAACCAGGATAATTGTAAGGGGTTGGCTCGATATTTATTTGAATTCCTCAATTGCCAGGAGTTAACATTACGACAGCCCAAAGAAACTACTGTCCACGTAAACCCTGAGTCTCCACCACCTACGAAAAAATAAATCCAGAGACACATCTTCAGACTTAAAAATAACAGGGTGTCTAGAGAAGATGGCATAGTTGCAGAACTCCTAAAGAACATAGGCCCAAATACACTTGAGGTCCTCACATCATGGACTTCTGGAAAAAGAAAAGCTACCTGAAGAATGGAAGTGTGCACTTATCCATCCGTTACCCCAGAAAGGTGACAGAACGGATGTAAATAACTACAGAGGAATTTCTCTCGTTCAACTCACCTACAAGATTCTCTCCGTGTCTCTTCTTCAAAGAGTACAAGAACAGCTTGAACACAAAATTGGAGAATATCAAGCCGGTTTCCGACCTGCGCGGTCCTGTGTTCAACAAATTTTTAACTTGAAGACAATATTGAAATATAGAGCAACCCGAAGCTCTCCGATTATTTGTAGTTTCGCTGACTTCAAGAAAGCGTACAATTCGGTCTATCGACAGTCTCTCTTTAACATCTCAGAAGAACAAGGATTTGACCCGAAGACATTAAGACTCATCAAGGAAACACTCATGGACACGAAGTCAAAAGTGAAATTCATGGGTGAAGTGTCGGAGCCCTTTGCCATCAACACCGCCGTGCGACAGGGTGACTGCTTTCCAACCTTGTTCTAGACAAATTCATTCGAGAATTGGAGAAGGAACTGAAAGATCAGAAGAACTGGAAATCCGTTCAACTTGGCTGAAAGAACGATGACATAAAGGACAGTTGTTTAGCTTTCGCAGACGACCTAGCGATACTAACAGACAGTGATATTTCAGCGATCAGATTGAGGTCCACACGGTACGCGCTGAGAAAAATGGACTACAAATCTAATTCGAGAAGACCAAGTTTATTTACACTAAATTCGACTATCAGGAATTACAAACGAAATTTGGGCAGATCGAAAGAGTTCCATACTTTAAATATCTCGGTGAGATCCTAGAACCAACAGGGTCGGAAAAGGAAACACAGAAAGTCCGAATACAAAAACTCAAAAGAGCATATTGGAGAACCCGTGACATCTACAACAAGAAATGCATGTCCATACATACAAAAATCAAACATTATAATACGGTGCTTAAACCTGAAGTGCTGTATGCAAGTGAAATCTTGGTACTTAATAATTAAGGTGATCTGGAAAACATCTTGAAGGAGGAAAGGAAGATCTTGAGGACAATTCTGGGCCCAGAGAAAGAAAAAAGAAGAAGGGTATAGACTCAAATCACGCAAAGCTATGGAAAAACTGTCCAACCTTACCGCAGACGTCAGGAAACGAAGACTGAAATTCTATGGACACATTCACAGACTGTTGCCTTCAAGGCTAACCCACAAGGTTTTGACATATACTGGAAAACTGAAGAACGTACCAGGGATGCAAGATGTTAAAAATGATCTGGAAAAGGCCCAGATAGAAACAATAATAATAATAATAATAATAATAATAATAATAATAATAATAATAATAATAATAATAATAATAATAATAATAATAATAATAATAATAATAATAATAATAATAATAATAATAATAATAATAATAATAATAATAATAATAATTGTCTGGCTTCTATGTGATGATTATTGTTGATTACAGAGGCCTAAGTTGTAGCTCATTGGACCCTTGGATTTACGTTTTCTTTCTTTCTTTCTTTCTTTCTTTCTTTCTTTCTTTCTTTCTTTCTTTCTTTCTTTAATAAATCGTTTACTGTCCGGGGTTGGTTTTCTCTCGGACTCAACGAGTGATACCACCTCTACCGCCTAAAGGGCAGTGTCGTGGAGCGTGCGATACTAGGTCGGGCATACAACTGAGGAGGAGGACCAATGCCACGCCGAGGCGGCCTCACTTACTATGCCGAACAGCGGCCTTTTGGAGAGATAGGAAGATTGGAAGGAACAGATAAGGAAGAAGGAAGGAAGCGGCCATTGCCTTAAGGTAGGCACCATCCCCGACTTTGCCTGGAGGAGAAGTGGGGAAACCATAGAAAACAACTTCGAGGATAGCTGAGGTGGGAATCGAACCCCCCTCTACTCCTTTGCCCTCCCCACGCTGAGAAGACACCGTTCCATCCCTCGTACCACGTTTCAAATTTCATGGCAGAGTCGGGAATCGAACCGGGGCTTCCACGGGAGGCAGCTAATCACACTAACAACTACATCACAGAGGCGGACTATTATTATTATTATTATTATTATTATTATTATTATTATTATTATTATTATTATTATTATTATTACACGTCCCGGTGCCACTGTTAAAGGCGCAGGAGGCCTCGCCGGAAACTGTAGACGAATTGCTACCATTGAACGTTCTACAGTCAGTTACGTCCTCACTGAAGGAGCGGAACTTCTATTTGCTCGGATAAACTTCCACTTGTCACGAATGGCTCTGCTGATTGGAGGGAACTTGCTTATTGACATTGCTGTTTCCGTGACCTGTCTTCTCTGGCGTGCCTTGTGGTGATAACCTAGCCCGCCGTGTCATTTAAAATTAACCTCTGATGGAGCCTTGGCCTTCATGAAAATAAACTGGGACTTAACCGTCTGAAGCGAACGTGCTATGGAGAGATACAAGTACATTGCTTCACATGTCTCTTCGTCTAGAACAGAAGTGCTCACGCTGGGCATTCCGTCCCGCAAGCGCACGCGGGCGGGCAGGCACAGCCACAGTGACATGGTTACGTCACAGACCGTGAAAGTCAATGCCGGGTGAAGGCTTGCTAGTCAGACTCGATCATTGCGTCCATAACCGAGTTGTCAGAAAGTTATGACAAATATTATCTTGCCTTGCCGAATATCACTGCAGAGAACCAATGGGGAAATCAGCTTTTTTGTGTAGCTGTGGACCGTGTAAAATGCCTACTATGAGGGCAGTCTGTTACGTTGAAAGGTATAATGTACGACGCCACTGTGAAGCGAAATATTTTTATTCGCATGATACTATTGCAGTGGATGTTCGAATAAAAATGGATGAAGATAAATATTAAATACTACACTAAAGAAAATGGAAATTGCAACACCCAGATGAAGTGGTGCTACATTGCTGCAATTGAACATGCAGGACGAGTGTTCGACTGTGATTCGATTGCAATTTGAGGTCCCTTTGGCCGCAAGTTTGGACAACAATCAATGCAGGATGAGCCCACCACGAGCTGCAATACATTGATGAATTCGTCGAGGCATGGAGTCAATAAGGCCCTCGATCGCTTCCTGAGGAATTGTGGCCCATGCTTGCTGCACTGGACGGGTCAGTTGTTCCAGATTTGTGGGTGGCTGAGGACAGTTGGCCAGTTGACGACCCATCATGTCCCACACATGCTCAATAGGACTGATGTCCGGGGAACTGACGGGCCATTCTAAGGTTGTGAAGTCGTGGAGAGCTTATCTGGAGATGCGTGCAGTGCGAACCCGGGCATTGGCCTGCTGAAACAACCCATTAGCAATGTTCGCCATCATAGGGACAACCACTGGATTGATTGAGTACCCTATCAACGTACTGTCAAGCAGTCATAGTGCCCTCAACAAGCCTTAATTGTGATTTCACATTAAAGCCAATAGCTCCCCAGACCATAATGCTTGGTGGTGGCCCTGTGTGCCTCTCGACAATAAGATCTGGGCGGCCCCTCTCACCGGTACGTCGGCGCACACGATTCCGGCGATCACTGCGGGCAAGACAGAAGCGCGATTCATCACTAAAGACGACCCTATGCCATTCGTCGACCCACGTCGATCCTTCTCGACACCAGGCCCGCCTTACACGTCGCTGTTGTGGGGTCAATGGAACACCTTCTGCAGGGACACGGGCTCGTTAGGCAGCTGCACGCAGGCGATTACCAACTGTTTGTTGTTTAACGTGGGGTGCCACAGCTGTTCGAATTTACGCTGTTGTTGCATGGGATTCCATCCGCGCCATCCGAATGATGCGGCGATCCTCTCTCACAGTTGTCTGTCGTGCTGGGCCTGTGCCAGGTCTACGAGTGTGGGTACCTTCATTTGACCACTGTCCCCATACACGTTGTACAGTCCCTAGCGATAATCCAGCCTCACACAGCCCAATTATCCGAGCCCTCTCAAACGGCGACAATTGTTGATAGCGTGCTCTGCTCTGTCGTCTAGGCATGTTTGACGGGGAACACTTCACCGCACAGACTGCAAGTCAACTACGCTACACCAGAGTCCGTATACTGGAGTTGATTCCTCCGCGACCAATCACGTGGGGAGACCTGTAGCAACAATTCAATGGGTCTGAAACTTTGATCGTTTGCATACCTACATGACATCGTTCATATCTTGAAAATCAACACAAATGACCAATACTTTCATGGTGTTGCAATTTCCATTTTCTTAAGTGTATTTTTAGAAACTCAAGGAACAGAGGATGTCACAGAACACTACAACTGTAAGCAATATCGAGCATAAAACTTTTTGAATTATGTATTACGTTTTATTGAATGTATGATAGGGATCGCAGCTTGCAATCTTAAACCCTGTATCTTTGTACACTCGGTAAAAAAAAGAGATATGAAAGTTCCTCGCAGAAACATTATTTTTCATAACTAATTGAATCTATGCATATTATGTTTCTTGAGGGTATTCACAGGATTTGTATCTACAAGGGAGGTGGTAGCTCTGATAAATCGTAAGTGCGAGGGACATACGTGCTCATTCTCTTTTTGAGTCACTTTGACTATGTAAATACAGGAAAATAAAACGATGCCTGTTAATATGAATGTCACACGTTTATTTGAAAAAGAAAGGTGTACCTTGAAATTATAGTAAATTCTTGTCTCCACTGTACTGGAATGACTGCTGCGAGGAAGCGGTCCTGTGCCGTACCGAGTGTGTTCACTGCCACGTACGCTTGACACGCCCCGCCGCAGTGGGATAGTGGCCAGGTCGAAATGGTGGCCACCGAGAAGAAGTCAATACACCAGCCCACCTAGACAACCATCTTCGTTCATTGACTCATGATCGGAGGTCGAGGCACAATCCCTGAGGTATGGAATTATCTCGGTCTCAACCGTGCACCATTTCACGACATCGCTATGGTCGCAATACGAGGTTCAATAACCAGAATCCACAATCATCTATATAGCATTTGACGAACCGTACATCATGCCACATTCGAAATTTATTTCTGAGCCTTGTGACTGTCGTTAGCAAATTCATCATTTACTTGGGTATTGTGTAGCCAGTATACTTTCTGCCTCCTTACAGGGGAAGACGTATTAATAACTAGCAGTTACCTGTGGCTTCGCTCACGTGGATTTCGTAACTTGATCAAAGTGATCGTTCCTCGGCATTGTACTAAGCATTAACTGAAAATTCCTAAAGTATAAAAATTCACCCAAAAATTTAGTTTCATTTACCCCACAAATTCCTCGTAAACCATGTTTGCGGTATGACCTTTTGGGGCTAAGACGACCATGCGACATACTGTAGAACTGTACATGTAAGACACAGTCTTCTCTCAAGTCGAAAAAAACAAATATATGTTCCTTTATTTTTAAAGGAGATTCCAAATACCTATTCCCACATCTGTAACATCTTCAGTTTTTGAGATATGCATAATTATCCCCATAAAAAGAATTCAATCCCTTCATCATTCCTTCCCCCACACCTACCCCCACCTAAAAGTATTTTCCGAATACAAAAATACATGTTTCTTTATTTTTAGAGAAGATTTCAAATACCAATTTTCACGTCTGGAAACTTTTCAAGTGTTTGAGATATAGATATCCTCATTTTAAAAATTCACCCCCATTTTAACCTCATTAGCGACGTAATTTCCAAAAATTCTCCCTTGGTGAGCACCTACACCCTAATATGAATGTATCCCCAAAATGTCATTTCTTTATGTCCAGTAGGTTTGGCTGGGCGATGATTAATCAGTCATTCAGTCGGTCAGTCAGTCAGTCGGTCAGTCAGTCAGTCAGTCAGTCAGTCAGTCAGTCAGTCAGTCAGTCAGTCAGTCAGTCAGTCAGTCAGTCAGTCAGTCAGTCAGTACATGTTATTTTATATATATAGATAAAATTCGAGACAACGTTAGGTATTCTGTTATTCTTCATTCGCAGAACATGGTCTCTCCAATTTGTGCGACTTTATTTTGTAAAAGTGATTAAGTCAAGCAAAAAGAGGACAAATAGAAGAATTAGAGAAGAAGGGAAGATCTAAGGAGGATAGTTGGACGTAGAAAAGTTCGAAGTTGTCGGATTAATGCAGAATTGTATGCACTAACAGAAAAATCATCAGATGCCCTCAGAGTAAGTAGCAACTCGCCTCTAATTTTCAGTGTCTCTCCTCATTTCACAACTGTAACACCGACCTACCCTTGCAATTATTCCTCTTCACCATTCACGTTCGTATAACAATTATTTACTGTATCCGGTCCCAGACTTTGGAATTCCTTACCAGTCAGTGTCAGAGGCAGTGATTGTTTAACTAAATTCATGAGATCTTGCCGAGATTACCTGTTGAAAGCTGCTGAGTGTGTGTATGGCGACAGACTGTGTTAGAACTAGCTGATAGTTGTGTAATATTGTGTTCGACCAATATTATTTCATATTGCTTAATGTTCAGTATAATATTTTAATTCCTTTATAAATGCGAATGAGAATGATAGCGTGTGTGTTAGCATAATGTAGTTATATAAAATTAAAACTTAATATACATGCAGAAAAGTATTGTAAGTGTGGTTAAGTGCAAGCGAGGGCCATGCAGCCTAACTTGCCTACTTGAAAGAAGACAAATAAATAAATTATTTGACGGCCACTTGGTCCGAATGAATCTGAACACATTGACTAAAAATATATCTGACCAATTCGACGTACGTCGCAAAATACAGATAAGTTCATAAATCGAAGTGAACAAGGGTTTAGCATAAATGAGGATTTCGAGTTCTAGACAGACTGATATTTGTAAATAGGATTTAAAAGGAAAAGGATAGAGAGCATGTAACTGTCTGGTCGGATGAAAGAAGGACGGAATACAGAGAAAGAAGGAGGAAATACTGGAAAGACTGAAAATGCAGAAAGACAAAAACATGAAGAAGTTATTTTGCGTCGTTCACAGGTGGATAAAATCAAAGACAGAAGAAGATATTGTTGTTGTCGGCTGAATAGTCAGCGTAGCGAACTTCCACACAGAAGGTACTGGGTTCGATTCCTCTATCATAATAACCAGTTTCATTTACATTACAGTACTGTTGTTGTTTCACGTCGCACTAACACAGTCAAGTTTTCCCGCGACAAAGTATGGGACGGAGGCGATTTGCCTGGTGTGAATATAGAAAGTATTTTCAGGGCTGTCGACAGTGGGATTCGAGCCCACTATTTCCCGAATGCACGCCCACAGCTGCTCGTTCCTAACCGCACGGCCAACTCCCTCGGTCTTAAGGGAAATAATGGGTAGGAAGAGCGTTGTCACATTCGCGGTTTTCGAACAGCTGTGTCGATTCACATTAGAATGGTTAGCGTAATTTCTCAAACAGTCAGCTGTGGAGTATAGCAAAGATCGATAGCAATAAATCGTTGAGTGAAAAATAAGCGAACATCAAAAATGCGCACTGAAGTTATAAAAATGAAATTCGAACTGCAGTTCCCATGTATTTCAAGAAAAAACCAATGAGAGGCTCTTCGTGAATTGTGTGAATAAATAATGGAACAAAAACTCTCTAGAGATGAAGTATGCCCTATACAGAAGAATAATTAAGTACTTGTGGGAATAGAGCCCATACTTTCTTTAAACTCTTTGCACTCTGAGAAAAGTGCCGCGCACGGCACTGTATACAGTGGCAATCAAGAATTAAAACATTTACATCTGTAGGAGGAAGCACTTTCACTCTGGTATGCAGAACAACCCTCAAGCAAACTGTGATGGCATTTGGGTGAATGACTTATACTACATTTAATGGCAAGAATTTTTCCAGTGAAATAAACAACAGTGTTACAATTAATTTCTGAAAAGTAGCCGAGTTGCTCGGAGCAGTTACCTGTAGAACCCACAGTTCCATTTCAAAGTTACATAAAACACTCAAAATGAGCTTTTGAGTACACGAACAAAATTTCACGTTCCACGAAACATTACTGTTAACAAGTACGGTGTGTGAAAATAGCCAGCCCATTAGAAGCTCATTTCACGAACAGTTTTCAAAAACAATTTAAATTACGATAAATTGGACAACGAGGGCAACGTTACAGTAGGTATTCTTTTGTGCGACTTTGTTTTGTAAAAGTCTTAAACAAAAATAAAAAAGGGGAAAGTCAAGAATTAGAAAAAAAGGAGAGTACTAACAAAGATACCTGGACCAAGAAAAGTTCCGAGTTGGTGGATGAGGATTAATAAAGAATGGTATCATCTAACTGAAAAAAACATCAGATGCCCTTAGAATAAGTAGCAACTCGCCTCTAAATTTCACTCTATCTCATTTCTTAACTGCAATACTCGCGCTGGATCTACCCTTGCAATTCCTTTTCACCATTCATCTGCGTATAACAATCCTTTTACTGTGACCGGCTCCAGACTTCGGAATTCCTTACCAGTCAGTGTCAGAGACACAGCTGCGATCAACAGTATTTTGTAAGAAGGAAACCAACTCCTGGTCGAAACTATCTTTACTTCAGTCTGTATTTAGACCAATTTTGCTTTACGGGAGTGAAAGCTGGGTGGACTGAGGATATGTTATTCATAAGTTAGACGTAACAGACATGAAAGTAGCGAGAATGATTGCTGGTACAAACAGGTGGGAACAATGGTAGCGGGTGTACTCGGAATGAGGAGATGAACGATAAATTAGGAATTAACTCAATCGATGGAGCTGTACGCATAAACCATCTTCGGTGGTGGGAACATGTGAGGCGAATGGAGGAGGGTAGTGGAATCGATCAGAGAGGGAGACCAAGATGACGATGATTAAACTCAGTTTCTAATAATTTAAAAATAAGAGATATGGAACTAAAGAAGGCCACAGAACTAAGTACAAATAAGGGATTGCGGAGGCGTTTAGTAAATTCACAGATGCTTGCAGACTGAACGCTGAAAGACATGATAGTCTATAACGAAGATGCATTGTGACAGTTTCGATAGGACGGATGGCTCGAATATATGAACCGAGTGGTGTATCTTGGAATTAGTGCTCTTTGCATTCACATTGACTTCACCTGTGGACTTAGTACTCTTCTAATTAGTTGTTTAAGCCATAAGACTTCATACTGGTATCGGCGGTTAGGAATGAACCCGTTTGTGAAATAAATAAAGAAAGAAAGAAAGAAAGAAAGAAAGAAAGAAAGAAAGAAAGAAAGAAAAACGCGCTTCGCGAACGTCTGTAGACCGTCACCGGCTGTATCCAACTTAGCAAACGACTAGTGATACTATTAAACAGCGTGCTGGAAAGGCAATGTGTATTCCAATAATAGTAATTATAGTAATGATAACATTTTTTGAATATTATCTTGCGAGTAAAACAAATGTGGGAAATTATTGTAGTTGTGAATTTGACGAAAGTTTCTAGTCTGAGCACGCGTGCGCAAAGCTTCAAGGATTCCAGTTCGCCAGCTGATGTGGAAGTAGGTGAGTCGCCGTACGTCAGTAGTCTTCGACACGCCATTCAGGCGAAGGACTTGGTTCGATAGCGGACGGGAATACCTTATGCAGGATCTGGAGAAATCGAACTTTGATTTAACATAGCTGTATGCCTCGCAAATATATATAATTTGGGCTATTCTGTTTGCCAACGCACATAATACAACAGACGTCAAGATAAGTGGAGTTTCCTACAGTATACAGTATATTATTTGGACAATATTTCCAGGAATTGGTGGTATGACAAATTTATTAATTTTTATTGTGCCAGTTTCAGCTTGAAATCCAAGAAGAGGACAGTTACAAATCTCATCACGGTGATGTTACCTAACGCCGTGTGTGTGAGTGCTGAGAGGGAGGCCTAAACTATGAGACCGTAGCTGACAGCGATGGATTGAGGGGAAGGCACATATAATTGTACTATTGAGGACGACCAGCCGTCCAGCATCATGAAGACATCGAAAAGCTAAGTCGACGCAATTGTATAATAATATCTGTTCTATAGTGGGATAGTTATGTAGTTATAATTGGTAAATGGTCTTGCAGTTGTGTAGTTGTTGTACTTTGCCATATTGTAGTACCAATAGATGATCTTCACGTATTTGTCTCGTGTTAGATAGGCTTAATGTGATATTGAATGGTATATGTGACTATTGAATTATGCTCGGTGAATCAGGTGGTAATAATTCCCATGTTTTCATCTTATAAATTTATTATGGCCACGACTGGTGGAGAATGATGTTAGAACATTCGAGTACATAGATTAGATTTTACAGGATGTACAGTCGTCGCACAGAAGCGGATTATACTTGCATATAGTATCCGTTGGAATATAATGGTGTGTGATCTTTGAACTTACGTCTTGAAAAATGATTCCGTTACTTTGAATCAGAACCCGTGTATGTAAATGCAGAGTACAGATAGTTAAATCGAGACTCGAGAACCGGTAGATGGATTGGATCTTCGATAATTATATACGCGTATGACTTGTTGTGTGATGCTATTGTAATGAATTTGTGACATCCTGGGGCGGATCACAAATGTATGGGTCATTATTATATATTTCACTATTATTAATGTGATAATTTTGTGTCTTTGAGAGAGATTACATTGTAGTGCATAATTGATGTATTTCTTCGAGAATAGAGTCACACCATGATTATGGAAGATGATTATTGAGGCAAATGATAATTAGGTATTGTAATATAGTGAATATTTGCGTGATTTTGGATCATGAGTCTGCGTATATTTGAGTTTGACTACGTCTAATTAGGCTCTATCCCGAGTTCTCCGTAATTTGTAACTGTAATGTTTGCGTTAACTCACAGTGGTTCTGGAACAATCTTCGAGACATTGCCCGAATTCGAGACCTTTCCCGAATGTTCGAGGACTTTCATCCAGGTCATATGCCTGAATATTAGAAACCTTGAGGTACACTTAGCTATGCTAGAATTATTCGATGGTATTTGGACGCTATGATCATCTTCCGTGTAGCCAAATGTGTAGATACTGTCATATAATTTGTAAATTTGAGTGTAATTTAGTATTGTAATCAGGGTTATGGTAGTTTGAGTTCACCTTTTATCTTATTATCTCAGATGTTGTTATACTATGTGGGGAGTGTTACATTCTTTGATATTCGCATCCAGGATTTGTGATATGGCGTTTCAGGACTTACATTTTTGGTTAGGCAGACCATTAGCAATGACTATCATGATATTTCCAGACTTTAGTTTATTTATTTAATTTCGCTAATCAAGTAAGCGACTGGTAACTGAACAGGTAATTATTTCGTTGAGTCGATTAATTTTAAAGAGAAATTTATAGCATCAAATTATGTCAGAGTAAAATTTAAACTTTGGGTAAATAATTGAAAACTTGATATGATTATCGTACAAAATTTTTATTTTATTTTCTTCTTTCTAATATTTCGGAGTGGATCATCAGAACCCAGAGCTTTCAGTTAATTAAATGAAATCTGTTTACCTGAACAAAATTATTGAAATCAATATGTAACTGTGATTTGTTAGGGCAAGATAGGGCGAAAAATCATGTACCACCCCATTTGATTTATTCTGTTTGTACTTCAAGAGCTGAATTTTTAATTTTATTAGCGACCATTTTCACAATCATAGTTATTGAATTATGACAATTTGAGATTTTTTTGTAAATAAACCATGCCACATGAGAATTTTACTGTGTATTTTCTTTATTATATGCCACAATTTCAGTTCATTTTCCTACGCATGCCACATCCTTGGTTATTTCACTTAGGGCGTCCTATTTGCGAACTGAGCATCCCTGAGGTGTCTCAGTGTTCTTGGTATTAACGGGTACAGTATGTATGAAAATGGTAGCGTAATTTGAATGACCTCAAATGTGAAGCAACAAACTGCAACGTCGCATAGGCCAGGAAAAACTAAATTTCCACACGAGATTGAAAAATAATAATAAACTAAACATTTACGATGATGATGTTTTAAAACATGAAATGGCGTATGACTTCAACTGCCGGGTGTGTCCGAGGACATGTTCGGTTCGCCAGATGCAGGCCTTTTCATTTGACCTCCGTAGGCGACCTGCGCGTCGTGAAGAGGATGAAATGATGATGAAGGCGACACATACTCCCAGCCCCCGTGTCAGCGAAATTAACGAAGTATGGTTAAAATTCGCAACCCCCCGGGGATCGAACCCTGGACTTCTATGACCAAAGGCCAGCTCGATAACCATCTAACCATCGAACCGGAAGATGATGATGATGATGATGATGATGATGATGGTTTATAATAATAAAATGACTACAGTTCCAAAAGAGTTAACGTAAGGGAAACTGACATAACGGAAAATTACCGGTATAACTGGCAGCCCCTCAAATGATAATTAAGAACGTCTGCATAGTTTACAAATCAAATGTCATACGACGATAATAACAATAATAATACTAAGTAAAATGGAAGTACTGAAAAGGAAAATTATACGGAAAATACTCGGTCCGCTAAGAACCACAGAACTCTGGAAATCGAGAAGTAATGGTGAAATATGCGGCAACATGGAAATGCGGAAGGGGCGATTGATTTGTTTGTACATTTATACAGAATGGAAGACAACAGGTTAACCAAGCAGATCTCCAAATATTTTTGGAACAAGAAGTCAACAGCAAGATGGCTTCATGAAGTCAAGAAAGATTTGGAAAGAAACAAGATAAGAGAAGAAGAAGAAGCAACAGAGAGAGGGAGATTTAGAAAGAAAATATTAAATATGCAACGATTCCAAGGTCGAGAGGGAAATAAAACAGGAAATAAAAGAAGGAATAACAAAGGATGAAGCATTGAAATTATCACTGGTCCCTAGAAGACCCTAACGGAGAAAGAAAGAAAGAAGAGGGATAAGAATAAGGGGAGCATTAAAATTACAACACCTAAAAGTAAAATGTGTCCTTGACGTAGCCAGAGCGGGTTGCGTGGCATGGGAGAAGATCAACGGACTGAGCAGCCAGATGGACTCGCGCCAACGATAGAGTAACGGTAATGCAGCAACTCGCATTCAACACTACAGAGGATAGAAATGAGGATTTCATTAAGATAACTTTTAAATTTCAATATTCTAAGTATTTCAACAGAAATAAACATATATGCTGGTACATTTCTAAATATTCTCAGTGTGATATAATATAATCTGATGATTTTCTTTGAAGAAGGAAACATGTCATTCTATTTTAATGACCTTCCTTCTTTTTAGTAACATATTCTTTTCTTTGACGGGTAGTTTATAAGTTATTTATTTAAACTTAGTTTCAGCAGACTGGAGAATCTAACTGAGTCAAAACTAAAAAGGGTTGTCTTCACATAAAAAACATCTTTCTTACCCTTTATTATGTTTATTATGTACTGTGGTCATTTACTCTATTTACTGTACACGTGCTGGCTGTTAGTACAACCGAGGACGCGGCCACATTCTGTTAGAGACACACTAATGTTGTACTGCGTTCCACAGCAACTGATTCCACCCTTACAACACTTCCCATTTCAAAGA
The DNA here is from genome assembly GCF_040414725.1 of Anabrus simplex. Classification (NCBI taxonomy): domain Eukaryota; kingdom Metazoa; phylum Arthropoda; class Insecta; order Orthoptera; family Tettigoniidae; genus Anabrus; species Anabrus simplex. The sequence goes on from NC_090269.1 coordinate 4,291,844, forward strand.
GCAGCAAATAATAAGAAACTCTTTAAGTATGTACATATTATTTTACAGCTTTAGTTCATGATGTGTTAGTTAACTGATCATTCATACTAATGGGTCTGATGCAAAGCAAGCACTTCCCTCATCAGTGGAACACTGACCTAGAACTCGTTCAAATCTCATCAAGCTCTCCTACCTTCGCTCATCTTGAGGGCTGGGGATGTACTTGATGCAGATGCGCTTCTGGAACGTGGCATCGATCCAGCTAACCGCACGCTGGAACAGACATCCGCATAATTTAAAATTACAAGTTGAGCTGAAGAGATACAAGTGCAAGCGTACATAGAATATGGCACAAATAGATTTCAATAGAGATTTCAGCTGTAGTGAGTATTGATTACATCTGATTAATATTTACTTAGTGTTACAAAAGTAGGTTTTTAAATTTCTGGTGAATTTTCACTGGTGCATGCTGAAAATTAATAAGTTGAGAACAAATAAACAGGGTGAAGGGAAGGACACAGTAAATAATCAATTCAATACATAGTTGTTTACAAGTCACCGATGATAAATACATCCTAGTAAATAAATGAATAAATAAATAAAAACGAATGTACTGATATTTACAGCTATGTTACCCATTCAAAGAAGTGCAACTGTTGATTTAAAATTAATCTCAGTTTCAGGTAGCAAAATTTAATTTTTATTTTCAAAACATGATTACAGAGTAAAAGGAAGAATACAACAGTGCTCAGTACATTTCAGTTTAAGAAGATAGGGCCAACACATGTGGTTCAAACGCTCAAGGTACTGGTCGGTTGGACGTAACCAACTGATCATTTCCTTATTGCTTACAAAGACAACAATGTATAATCGATTCAACAGTCCGTTTCAAATCCTCCGTGAGTCAAGCTCACGATGTTCATCGTGAGAAGAGGGAAATATACGAGCCCCACTTCCTTTTTAAAAGGAGGAATACAAGCTAAAAAGAATCGAAGTCACGGGCTTGCTAACTGCGAGTAGCCGCACGATACCTAGAAAATTTGTTGAGTTTTGCAAGCCATTCCACCTGCCAAAATCCTTGAGGACTGATATTGGATTTTCTGCCTTGAAATCATAACTATTTTAAGAAACCACCTTCGGTGATTTGCTTTAACATTCAATGGACTTTTATGTATTTTTCTCCTTACACAATATCAACTGTTATTAAGCATAGTTTGTCTTTCAGGCAAGCTCTAAATTGAGGAAATGTTACTACGTCATAAACATATAATAATACTAATAACAATAATAATAATGACACCGAGCTCGATAGCTGCAGTCGCTTAAGTGCGGCCAGTATCCAGTATTCGGGAGATAGTAGGTTCAAACCCCACTGTCGGCAGCCCTGAAAATGGTTTTCCGTGGTTTCCCATTTTCACACCAGGCAAATGCTGGGGCTGTACCTTAATTAAGGCCACGGCTGCTTCCTTCCCACTCCTAGCCCTTCCCTATCCCATCGTCGCCATAAGACCTATCTGTGTCGGTGCGACGTAAAGCAACTAGCAAAAAAAAAAAAAAAAATAATAATAATAATAATGACAAAAATGGACCACAATTCCTTGAAACAGAGATTGGATGGATTCAGGTGGTTAAAAAGTTCAAATACCTCTGTGAAATCATACAAGAGAAGCTGCCATAAACGGTCGTAGTTCGAAAATGGAGAGAGCTTATAGACAAACTAAAAGGCATCTACACCGGGCGAGTTGGCCGTGCGCGTAGAGGCGCGCGGCTGTGAGCTTGCATCCGGGAGATAGTAGGTTCGAATCCCACTATCGGCAGCCCTGAAAATGGTTTTCCGTGGTTTCCGATTTTCCCACCAGGCAAATGCTGGGGCTGTACCTTAATTAAGGCCACGGCCGCTTCCTTCCAACTCCTAGGCCTTTCCTATCCCATCGTCGCCATAAGACCTATCTGTGTCGGCGCGACGTAAAGCCCGTAGCAAAAAAAAAAAAAGGCATCTACAACAGGAAATGCATCTCGTGGAATGTCAAAAGAAGGCATTACAGCACTATAGTAAAAACAGAATGTCTGTATGTCAGCGAATGCTTCTCGATGAATTAAAAGTTGGAACATACGAAGAAGAATACTGCGGAAAATTTTGAGCCCAATCCAGACTAAAACCGTCTGGAAACTTCGGAACAACAATAAAGTCTACAGAAATGTGGAGAAAATTTCAGAGACCATGCAAAAGAGGAGGTTATAATTCCTCGGACATCTGTACAGAATGGACAAAACCAGACTCAGTCGACTGCCTGTGCAACAACGACGGCGTGGATTAAGGAAGTTCGTAAACGTCTAGAAAAGTCCAACATCTAGGAAGTTCAGATATTTGACAGGAAAATATTTCGGACCGTGATTCAAAGTTTGGAAAGGTTTCAAGTCGAAAGAACTGCAAAGACGGGATGAGGCTGGACGGATGACCAGATGAAACAGCATAGCGCCGATATCAAGGAGTAGTGGAGGAAGAGGAAACTTCAGACAAAGAAAAAATGAAATTGTCGTGTGATCGTAAGTGGCAAGTTCTCAAATAAAAATAAAATAAACAATATAATAATAATAATAATAATAATAATAATAAACAAAGGAGGGAAATAAGGTTTATGACTCCCTTTTCCAACGACATAATTTATAACAAACGTTAAAGATTGTCGAGATAAAATAATCACAATTCAAAACAAAATGAAATGTCAACTCCTTTAAATATTTAGGTGAATGGATAATGATAAACAACAATGAAAAAAAAACAGCTTAGAGCAAAGAAGATGAGCGTAGCAGTACCCCGATGTAACAAAATCTCCCTCATTTAATTATTATTGTATTTGACGGCCTTGGGTGTCTGTGGTAGTGTGAAACCCGATGTCGGGAGATAACTTACCGCTGTCGAACAAAAACAATAGATCTGCGCATGGCTGAACGTCAGAGCATCAAGAGCGTCGTGTGTCGTCACTGGAACAGTGCGGAGACATTTGGAACTGAACACAGGCTTTTGACGCGCAGTCTGGGCAAAAATACTGATGGTGAAAAGTTTCTTCCTCCAACGGGACTCGAACTCGCTAACCACGGTGTCAGACCACAGAGACTGGCATTAGGGAGCCTAACATGTCCCTGAAGTTACTGAAGAATGCGTAAGCGACAAGTACGGCGAACATTCAATGACAAATGACTTAAGTTTCTTGTGGAATAAAAAATTGTAAAACCGGGCGAGTTGGCCGTGCGCGTAGAGGCGCGCGGCTGTGAAGCTTGCATCCGGGAGATAGTAGGTTCGAGCCCCACTATCGGCAGCCCTGAAAATGGTTTTCCGTGGTTTCCCATTTTCACACCAGGCTGTACCTTAATTAAGGCCACGGTCGCTTCCTTCCAACTCCTAGGCCTTTCCTATCCCATCGTCGCCATAAGACCTATCTGTGTCGGTGCGACGTAAAGCCCCTAGCAAAAAAACATTGTAAAATACAACAGTATTTGTTGCTGACAGTTCAGGTGCCGTAACAATAAATGGAATCCCCACCTTTCCATTTTGAATTATCGTTGATTTCTTGTAGGTAGGCCATCCAGAAATTAAGTTTCAGTACTACTTCTTCTTCTTCTTCTTCTTCTTCTTCTTGTAAAGTAAATGTATTTAGTCGGGAAATATGAGCATGAGTGACAAGTCTATGACGTAGCAATCATATACCGGCCGGTGTCAGTAGCGCAGCCCCAGTGTCAGTAGTGGCTCAAAATGGCGGCCCGCAATCTTTCTCCCGCCGCCTCTCGGGTTCGGTCTGTGATATTCTGGACCATTGAAAAACAAGAGGCGTCGAATGCTCAGTGCAGGTATTGTGCAATGCTCGGCGCTCAGCAACAGCTGTTCTGTGGGAGTTAGGCTGGGAGGTACTCCACCGTACACAACTGATTTTGTTTCCAGTCACCTCAAGAGCTTCCTGGCCTCCTGTCAGCATTTTTACACGGTCGAAGAGCTGAACGCTCTTCTACGACACCGGCATACTAAACTCAATCCGGCGATATGACAAGTATCTCGTGCTTATGTCGAAATATATCTCCAACATTTCTGTATTTTCCCGTTTGATTCTGGGGACATTCCCCTTTTCTTTTGGTTTTGTAAACAGTGTAATTAGTAGATTAATTTTATTTCCTTCGGGGTTTGCCTCCAGTAATTTTGTATCACTTGAGGTAACTATATTGTAACAAAAATAGGGAATCTTCGTTTGTTGATGGCCCTCGTACATGAGTTAAGACATATGAGAAGGTGTAGAAACGGCACATCCCCATCCATAATGAATTATACATTCACGTCAATCAACCCGAGGAAGTCAATGCAGAGAAGAAGAATATCTATCAACCTCCTGTTGAACAGTTCAAAAAAGCCTAACAGTCACTGGTTTGATGATCGGTGCGAGAGGGACCTCCGGGAAACTTCTTTTTTCTTTTTGCTAATTGCTTTACGTCGCACCGATACAGATAGGTCTTATGGCGACGATGGGATAGGAAGGGCCTAGGAGTTGGAAGGAAGCGGCCGTGGCCTTAATTAAGGTACAGCCTGGTGTGAAAATGGGAAACCACGGAAAACCATATTCAGGGCTGCCGACTTTGGGATTCGAACCCACTGTCTCCGAGATGCAAGCTCACAGCCGCGTGCCTCCAACCGCACGGCTAACTCGCCCGGTCGGGAACCATTTCTGGACTTCTGTAAGCAGTTAGGACTTCATGACTACCGTAGTAATTAGAGCATTGAAAGGTTCTATCTTTCTTTTTTATGAAGTATGCATATGGACCTTCAAAATTATATCCTATTTCTTTCTTCCTTCGATTATTACATTTTTATAGAGAACAGGTTCATGCGTTTTATAGAGAAGAGGTTGCCCAGCAATAACGTTGTAAGGCACTCTTTGTCACTGTGGGAACTTGCAGGTGATCTAGGAAGGATGTATTTATTTATTACAATTTTGCTTTGCGTCGCACCGGCACAGGTAGGTCTTATGACGACGATGAGATAGGGGAGTACTTAGAATACTGGGAGTTCGAAGGAAGTGACCGTCGCCTAGATTAAGGTACATCCACAGAAAACCGGCTTCAGGGCTCGAACCTACCCTCTCCGAATGCAAGCTGACAGCTACATGACCGAAACGACGCAACTACTTGGTCGGTGAAGGATTTTAAATAAATAACTCCGTTTATCATCTGATCTGATGATGTGAAGTTACTTCCTACGATAGGCCTATGTGGAGTTTCGCAAATAACCGATGCAATTACTGTTGCCAATTTTAGTCAATTATAGGTGGTAATGATGAAGCTTATAAATTTATTAACACTTGTCTAAATGAATTGTTCCACCTAACACCGATAGCTGTCTCTGTTGTGGAAGTTACACCTAGCTCTTTGTAAAGTATTCCTCTACCGCACGGACACGCAATATATTGAATTATAAAGATGTAAATATCCCCACAAAATTACACAAACCTCATGAAAGAGCCATGGACGAGTTGCAAATTCTATGATATCAGCAGTTAGGAAGGTTACTTGTATATCATTCTTTGTTTTTAAAGAGAAAACAACATACTCCTTTTGTGATTCAACCTGAATACATTATTTCTAATACCACCACAAAATAACCGTCAGTGTCGCTATCTGTTGATACATCTCAATATTATCTGCTCGTCAGTTGTTTCCAGCTCACTCATATTAACCTTCACATCTACAGTTCAAGTGTAAATCGAACCACACCATCGCAATTTTACATTTCAAAAATACCGCGTGCTTTATCGAGGTTTCGAACGAGGGCTGCCCTAGTGGGAAGCCAGAGTGTAGATAAACTCCTACGAAGGTCGGCGTTTGTAGACCTACAAGTGGCCACGGCTGTACGCCTCTGCATTCGGGAGACGGAGAAGGGTGGTTGCCACCGTTGGCTGATGTGAAAATGGTTTTCCGTGGTTTTGCATTATCCTGCACTAAGTACAGTACTCGGCTTTCTTGAAAGAATCTGCGCCGAATTTGTTTCTCCTACAACTTTGATAACTGATACCTTCCCAGCACTACGGAAGAGTGCCAATAAGGTTCATGAAATGGATCAGTTTCTCTCTTCGTCCTGTTAAGAATCATTTTGTGAGACTGTGGGTATGAGGACGCTGCTCTCACGCCGCGCCACGAATAAACTGAATTGCTGAACTTTGTTGGTGTTCCTCACCGCAATACTAGGCAAAGTATATTTTCCACCTTCCTAAAATAAGAACTGTGGCTCATAGCTGAACCTCTTTCACTCACCACCCTGTAAAATTAGACTTGCTCTAACGGTCCATAAAACGTAAAGTCCTCTGTGTATAAACACGTAAATATGTGCATATAAACGCCTCTATATTTTGTTTAACCGTGGCAATTATTTTAGGAGATTCGTTTTCATTTATTTTGAGGTTCATGGTACAGTAAATGAATCTACCTCTCTATCTAAATAACTAACGCGCCCGCCAACCCCCTTACCCTCTCGACACATCTCCATCACCACCACAAATCTCCAGGCCTGACAGACGGCATCACCGTCTACGAGGCCCGCCTTCCCCTTAAGGGGAGGACTGAAAACAAGTTAGTAGCAGGCCATGATACAGACGATCAGAGTCCGTCGGTTCACAGAACCGAGGGTTCGATTCGCCTAGCTCAAGGACTGATATGTACGCTCGTGTTAATACACTTGCACATTTACGAACAACACGATCAATACATCCCTCCACACAGAGCCTGTGTCAGGAAGGGCATCCAGTCGTAAAACAGGGCCTAATCCACACTTAGAAATTGGAATAAGGCCAACGAGAAGTAGAAGAAGAAGGAGATTAATCAACCGCCACTAACCTGCATTTAGGGCTACTTCCCAGGTGGCAGCTGTTTTCTTTTCTCAAATGATTTCGAAGAAACCGAGTGAGTTGGCTGTACGGTTAGGGTCACGCAGGTGTCAATTTTCATTCGGGAGACAGTGGGTTCGAATTCCACCATCGGCAGCTCTGAAGATGGTTTTCCGTGGTTTCCCATTTTCACACCAGGCAAATTAATTAAGGCCACGGCCGCTGCGCAGAACCTTCGTTCTGTCCGTGCGACATTAAACAAGTGGATTTCAAAGAAGTCGGAAATTTATCAAACAGCCCTCGTAAATTATTCCAACAACTAACTCGTTCTCCTATAAACAAGTATTTGCCCCAATTTGTCCACCTGAATTACAACTTTACCTTAATATATTTCCGTCACAGAGGAAGATTGTTAGGATATTTCACTTCAAGCGCTACCTGTTTAAATAAACACAACGACGTCAGCTGAACTAAGAACTTCTCATGCATGTTACCGACGCAATGAATAATACATAGCTCGTGCTTTAGGGACAATCTAACAATCGTTCTTTATCGATTGCTTCTCACAACACCTGTGCTGGCGCTAACTTCTGTAAATGAAAGGCTGTCACTGCCGTGGATCGTGTCCAACACAGAATGTTGTTTTGTTTTTCGATCAGAATAGTTCCAGTGAAGCTCAGACAATGCATTTTATCAATAAATTCTACCATTTATTTATCTTAGATAAGCGTCCGTGGCTCAGGCGGCAGCGCGCCGGCCTCTGACCACTGGATTCCGTGGTTCAAATCCGGTCACTCCATGTGAGTTTTGTCCTGGACAAAGCGGAGGCGGGACAGGATTTTCTCCGGGAACTCCGGTTTTCCCTGTCGTCTTTCATTCCAGCAGCACTCTCCATTACCATTTCATTTCATCTGTCAGACGAGTGCGACAGGCTTCGGCAGCCGGCACAGTTACTCTTCTCGCCGGTAGATGGGGTCTTCATTCATTCCATTCGTGACCCGGTCAAATGACTGGAAACAGGCTGTGGATTTTCATTTTCACTTGTTTGGGATATCATGTCCTAGACTCCCGTACTTCCTCACGCTTCACCTGAACTGTAAATGACTTTGTGATGTGCTGGGGTAAGATGGGGAAGAAAAGGGTAGTGGTTTCGGAGAGAGATGAAAATAATTTTATTCCAAACATTACCTTAAGTTCCCAGAATCTAATTTCATCCATTGCAAATGTTGAAACCCTTTCAATCGCGAATTCTCACCGATCCTCCCCAGTGTAGCAGTGGGCTCGTCAGTTGGTGGCGGCAAGTGGGCCGTTGCAGGTCAGTGCACTAGATCACTACATTGTAAATCATGATAATGCTGTTGGTTTTACGCTCCGCTAACTACTGTACTTTTACAGTTTACGGACAGGCCGAGTTGCCGAAAATTTTTCCCGCGTGAGTTCTTTTAGGTGCTAGTAAATGTACCGAGCCGAGGCAGAAGAGAACAGTTCCTGGTTCTTAAATTCCACACCTTAACTCTAGAAGTAAGGCTGATAGCTTCACAGGAACTAGGATTGAACACAACAGCTTGAGCCTTCTAGCGTCTGCAAAACTCAGCCCAAACTGTTATTAAGCTCCACGAGACAGGTGAAAGCTTGTAACATATTTCTAGAAAGCTCCCGCAATGTTTGGCAATTTCTTCGGAAATGTTCGAGTGCTATATTCTGAACTGGTAACACTGGTAGTCGACGTTCGGTGAATGTTGCTTAGCTTGGAGATCTCAGGACTGCGTACTGTTACTTCTAGTTATCTCTAGCATACACCAGATGGGTCCACACCGAGTTGCTATTTCCAGAGCGGCATCCTTCTCATATTCTCCCCGAGCAAGCACGTTCTGCAGCAGATAAAGTATGACGTACATTCGCTCTCAGCATTATTGAGCAACTAACACATCTCACAGTTCTCCGGACAATAGAACTGATCTTCATTTCTACACAGTTACACGATTAGGTTGCAAGCAACTCAATGTTGAAAACATCCTAAGGATATGAGTTAGGTAAATAAAGTATGAGAATATATTCTTTATTTATTCCTAAAAACTAAAAACATTTTCTTAATCAACGTTATCCGGTCGATCAGATTAGCAGTTCTTCTTTTTCTACCACTACGAGCGCTAATGAGAGTCAATGCATTGTTTCACTTAAACACCACTACGAGCGCTAGTGTGAGTCAATGCAGAGTTTCATGTAAGCCCTGATAACTACATTCCGTGTGGAAATTTTTCAAAAAAAATTAAAAACGCGTCAGAGTATTGAAACAAGGAACATATTACAGAAGGAATTATGTAATTAAGTTAATTTGGCTAGAATTTGAACAAAAATAAAGCGAGTAAAGAAATAAGCGACTTTAGGCGGTTTTTCCGGAACTGCATTTTCGATTTTTTAATTTTTTAATTTTTTTGATAGAGCTATCCAAGACTCAACAACTGCTAAAAGACCTGGACAATGTTGTGAGATGGACAGCGGATGATAAAAGTCAGGTTGTGCGTTTCAGAAAGTGGTGAAGTCCTTTCAGTTTAAATTACTTACATGATAGGGCTTAAGTTCCCTGTGGGGAGCACGAGAAGGAAGGATCTTCATTGGGGTAATCATATAAACGGTATTGTAAATAAAGGGTACAGATCTGTGCAGATGGTTGTCCGACTCGTTGGCTGAATGGTCAGCGTACTGGCCTTCGGTTCAGAGGGTCCCGGGTTCGATTCCCGGCCGGGTCGGGGATTTTAATCGCTTCTGATTAATTCTTCTGGCTCGGGGACTGGGTGTATATGTCCGTCCCAACACTCTCCTCATCATATTCAGACAACACACTACACTACCAACCACCACAGAAACACGCAATAGTGCTTACATCCCTCCATAGAGGGTTGGCGTCAGGAAGGGCATCCGGCCGTAAAAACAGGGCCAAATCCACATGTGCGATGCAGTTCGCACCCGCGACCCCACAGGTGTGGGAAAAAGCGGCAGGAAAAGAAGAAGAAGAAGAAGAAGAAGATCTGTGCAGATGGTTATGACGGTACTTAGGACGCAAGGAGAGGGTAAGACCCCAAATAGAGTATGGTTACAGTATATGGGATCGTCATGAACATTACCTGATTCAAGAACTGGAAAGAATCCAAAGAAAACAGCTCGATTTTTTCTGGGTGATATCCGACAAGAGAGTAGCGTACGAAAGTGTTGCATAGACTGAGCTGAGCAGACTCGGGAGAAAGAAGACGCACTGCTCGACTGAGCTAGCTGTCAGTGGAGAGATGGAGTGGAGTGACATTAGTTTGAGTGGTGTTTGTAAAAGTAGAAAATATCGCAATATGAAGACAGAGAGTTGGAAGTCAAGGGGGAAAATCGGGGCAAACATTCGTTTATAGGGAGAGGAGTTAGGGATTGGAATAAGTTACCAACGGAGAAGTTCAATAAAAAACTCATGTTCATATAACATACGATTTCCTTGTTCTACATGTGTCCCTGTAAAAGAAGCAAGTGTGGGAGCGCAAGCCGTACGAGAGTGCGGAGAGTGAGTGGGGCGACAGACGTGTGCAGAAAAACTGTATCCCGAGTGAACTTTTGTAAAACACTCCACTCCTGTGCGTAGTAATGCACCACAATAAAAGTGTGTGATGCGCCAAACACTGCGAAAGTACAAAGTTGTTGAGAAGTTATGTTTGGGAGAACGCGAAGGGGAAAAGTCGACTATCACCGGCACGACAAAGCGGGGGTGGTAGAGAAAACACGGCAGCGCGGTCCGTAAGAGTCTTACAGCCGCATGGGAAACAACACGCCTCGGAGGAGCGGCAGGTCTCATCCCTCTTACTTACAACGGCAGTGTTTTCATGCTACCAGGTGTGACCTTACAAAATAAATGTTGGGCGCAGGGAAATTAAACTTATACATTTAAAACTGAAATTAAGTACGTCACCAATGAAGTATGCCATAAATCGGGAATGTAATTCTTGCGCACACATGAAATAGTCTTTTACGCACATGCCATGAAAATTCATCTTTTACGGTACGAGTGAGAAGTTTACGGAATTTGCAGGCGAGTGACGTAAACTTATCACTTTAGTGGCTCTTGTGTACAATACTTTATTTGATACTGCGGTGAATTTGCTTATGTTAAATTAAATGAATTAAAGTATAAGTGATTTTGATTAGTCAAGGCACAAATCCTCTATATTCCATCCATGTGTTGAGGATTTTGTTTTGTTTTGTTATTTGTGCCTCCCTATGACAGATATACGAGGTGTGTAACGTGAGGTTATGTTATAACAAAACATAAAAAGTAATGTTATTTGAAGCAGCGGAAGCTAGCAGAGTGGAAAACATGCTCCTCTGGTCCTGGTTTAATGAAGGGTATCTTTAACCTATACATTAGTTAGTATTGTGATTACTTGAGGTGGGAATACGGGGACGTCATTGTTGTGTAGATCGGTACGGATGCGGAGTGCTGCACTCAGGTGGAGAAACAACTGAACAAGGTGAAGTTTGATGTTCCTCTCTTCAACCAGTCAGAGAGATGCAGGCAATTACGTCATAGTATGAAATAAACGTAGTTTTAAGGACTCGTAAACGGGTTACTAATCAAATAAACTACCATTACTCACTGAATGAAAATCACTATGCAGGGCTACTATAACAAAGTTATTCCTCTTCAAAGCAGAGCATTAAACATATAAATATGACTGATGGTAAATGAGAAGCTTATTTCCAAAAGGTACCAAATCCAAAAAGTAATAATTTACAGGAGAGAGGAAAACGCTCAGAGTGTAAAATGTCAACTGAAAATTCATTTGAGCACTTTTATTATGTTCAGATAGAATAAATGCATTGTTATACAAATTATTTCTGTTGAAGCCTTTGCGGTTTAGGAAATATTCAAAGAAAATGATGGATTTGGTACTTTTCGGCACTGAAACTCTAAATATCTTCACCTGAAAGACATTAATTTCACTGCTGTCATCTGAATTTTTTATAAAACTGACTGTATTTAGTTATAAAATAGTCAGATTTAAGGTATTTACAGTGAAGGCATAGATTATTTCAATAATATTAAATAAAATTGAACAAAACAACGAAAATAATGCAAAGTACCAGTACTGAACTAAACGAATTATCTTTCTTCTCCTTAGCAGCGTTCTAATTTTTCCTTCGACTGACATTCAGGAGGCTTAAAAATGTATCCCTACACACACTGACAACACCACTATCACTTCTAGCTTTAAATTTAATCGTCATTTCCTTCGAAACAAGCGTACATGATGTCTTTTGATTAGGCCTGTGCCTTTCTGGTGATACAACAACAATATACGAAGTAATAATTTTTTTTTTTTTTGAGAAACAGCATCTGTATTCTCCCAGAAGGTACCATGAAAGGGTACTATTTCTTGTTCTGTTGAATCACGTGCTCTATAAAACTCACCGACATTGTGGAAACAAGCAATTTTTGGTTTAAAACTCGCTTTACTCTCGTACTTTTGCACTTTAGCATGCGTCTTCTTCCATTTATCTGGAGCTGATACCCTCTTCCTGGCTTTATTTACTTCTTCTGGAGTATCAGAGTAGTCATCTGAGATTTCTGATTCCATTCTTTAGAAAAACAAATAGCACACAGTAACAAAACCTACTTCGTAAGAAAACTGTCACTTCACGTCTTGTAAACATAGCGCGGCCATTTTCCTGCTGTTCACGTGACCCAGAAATGGCCTCTCATTGGCTGCATGGATACGGTACGTATTGGCACATTCAGGCCACAAGATTTGGTACTTATTGGCATCAAACGAGATTTTTAATGCCCCGTTTGATATGGATTTAGGTCGGTTTGGCTATTTCTTTTTCTTTCGTACGATGGAGCTACCTACCAACGTACGTTTTCCATCATAATCTCAATTTCGATTTTTTTGGAGTTGCCTACCTTTTGGAAATATGCTTCACAAATAACGGCCAACTCTTACCGCGTCGCCGCACTGGATGACGCCGTCACACCTCCGTAGATAACCTTAAAGTGAGTCTGCGCAGGTACGTCACATCCAGGTTAAGCCACTTGCTGAAGATTTGATCGCGCAATCTTCATCTCTTCCAACATGTTCCACAGATTTTCAATGGGGTTCAAGATAGGTGATTTTACAGACCAATCGAGATGGGAGGTGGGGGGGAGTGTGACATATGCGTCCAGCGCGATGAACTTTGTTGTTGTCGGGGTATCAATAGCATACACAGATGTTGACTGAAAGGCAACACTTGATCATCCAGAATGTTTAAATAAACATGGTGGCTTAGTGGTCAACTCAGTGAGCAGGTCCAATCCAAAACATCACAGACCCACCTGACCTTGCACACACCCGAAATGAAATGCTTCATTTGGCATTCGCTGCACTCGATCACCTGCGTCATTGGAATACAGCCAAAAACGTGATTCCTCACACCACAATCAGCTACTGTCCACGTTCGATTGACCGACTCCTGTTCTCTCGCTAACAGCTCCGGATGGACCTTCATTCACTGACTGCAGCAATTCCTGTCGGCTTTGGAAGCGATTTTAATTCAGAAGCCGTGAAACGCGTCTTCGGTTCTTCTCAGTCAGGATCTCTTCCCGACCACAATTCTGACGTCGTGTTTCGTGGTCACGTGTAGCACACCACTGCTGGTAGACACACTGCGAAACACCAACAAATCCAACAGCTTCACGCACCGTACGACCATGGCCACCTTTCTTCCACTCTGTCACACCCATCTTGACGTACACTGTCACCTTGTCTCACTGATCGCTGCCTCTTTATGTTCAGTGCTCGTGCGGTTGAGCACCATCTGCACACGCTTAACGATCCATCTGAGCGTCCGCTAGGATGACTAATTTTCTGTCCGGTGAGCTTAGTTTTTATTGTTTTAATCTTGAAGCCTACTTTAATCGATATTTACTAATCAGGTAAAATCGCTTAGAGTCCCGGACTATACCAGTCTAGCTGACATTCCATAACTGCGAATAATAATAATAACAATCCGTTTAATTATCTACAGTATGTATTTAGACAAATAGTAAGTACGCTTATTTCTTGACGTTAGCGTTCTACAGTTCTTCAGCTTATTAAATGTTTCCAGATTTTTTTAAATATTCGCTCTAAGGAAAACGGAGACGCAAAGCTTTGAGACTACAGTTATGATAGATATCCGCGTGGATCAGTGGTACAGTGTCGGCCTCCGGGCTGCAAGATCCTAGGTTCAATAGCTGAAGAACTTAAGGGTGAAAAGAACTCCATGTCGCGAGATGTCGGCATGCAAAAGATCTCTAGCGACACATTTCATGTCTACCCGAAAATAATAATTAAAGAGTAATAGATCGAAATTGGCACGGCGGCAGCCTAGTTGACATGAAATCAAAATGCCTATATACGGTAGCTGAGAACAAATGAGTAGTAGTGGTAGTGAAAGGACTTGTACTTCTCTATCATACCGAGCATTTCCTGGTAAGTGGTTCACTATAAAATATAGTTTGATGCCCCCAACATTTCAGCCACAGTTTCTGATTATTGTTCAAAAGCGGTCTGACAGTTTCAAGAAATAATGCTGCCAACTGAATCCTGTCCTGACTTGGCACAAATTGTAGAAGACGGCAACTAGCTGAGAATGTGATAACATGTAGTTTCCAACATATTTTTACTGTTCCAAGAAAAGTACCAACGTTGGTTTGGGACAACACAGACTTGATTTAAAATAACGCTCATTAAAGGTGGACTGCTGGAGTCCACACTGTGTTCCCACCAACACAAGCTAGACTTGCACCCTTCATGGCTGGCAATGATTCACGACAATAATGTCATGCCCATAAGTCGTCCCTTTAGCAGACTTGTCGAAATTCAGGAATACCGTGGACAGGGCTCCACTTACGGGCAAGTTGCAATGAAACTGTTATAACGTAAAGTAGGCAATATTTCACATAAACACTACAAAAACTTAACAACCAAAAATGTGTTCGTAATTTCGTCCCCCACTGAATTTATGAAATGTAGCCTACAATTAATTTTAATTTTCCTTTCTAGCCTTACCAAACACTTTCCCTTGGATTACTTGAAGGCCATTTATGGAAAATGTTGTCTTGGAATTATTTTTAACATAGTCTTTCTGCGTTGCTCCTGAGCTTTACTTGCATGTTTGTGACACAATAGCCTCCTTATCCCACTGCTTGCGTTTTCCCATCCGAACATAATACTAAACTTCATAAATAACAAATGAAATTAAGGAGGACGAAATTACGAACATTCGCTGATTTATTAATAATGGTATTTTGCTTTACGTCCCTCTAACTACTTATACGGCTTTCGGAGACGCCGAGGTGCCGGAATTTAGTCCCGCTGGAGTTCTTTTAGGTGCTAGTAAATTTACCCTTCAAATATCACCGGATTGAGTCAGCATCCAACCTGCCACGTTGAGGTCAGAATGCCAGCGCCCCAACTTTCACCAACCACTTCACTGTAGCTATTACACGCCAGGAACGACACCACACGACTGAAATGCACAAACATATCAGTGCTCACTCTGCGAATAACAGGCTCTTAATATGAATGCTGCACTTGCTGCGCTCAACATGAATCCTCTTTGTACACAAAAGCAACTCTCGCAACAAGACAACGGGATGAAGCTATGCGTGTGCACGTGGCTGAACAGTAGATACCAACCGTGCAAATTGGAAATCCCTAGGAGGACGAAATTACTTGCCGGGACGGAATTTCCGCACGCTACCTTACTCTAATTTCTAAGTTCTAATTTTGTCTCATGCATCCACCATGTTTCATTCATTGATAATTTATATCCTAAGTTACCTTGGGTTTTCTGTGCGTTATTTATGAATTGCAATCTTTACAGTAATGTAGTGCATTTCATAGTGCCCTGAATGCTGGAGGAAGTAGAAACCAAGCACATTACATTAATCTTTGTTTGATGGAAGATGTACTTCTCAGATGAAGCACTGATGATCCTTGTAGGTGCGCAAAGTTGTTTTGAGGCACAGAATATATCAGTAATTTACCAGATGCCGCTCACATAAGCTGATAAAATAAGTACTGACAGCTAAAAGCAGATTAGTGCTTCACGAGCAAGCTTAAGGTAGACATTGTTTTGTGTAATAACCAGTCAAAACCTCTGAGTTTGATGCACTACATGTTCCCGCAATCTGTATACTGAAACATTGAAATAATGTCTTGAAAGTAAGCGATTGTCCACGCGGGAGACCGGACCAGAACGTATAATGACGATGTTATCAAATGAATAAAATGTAATAAGTGTAGCCTATAACCATTTTTGTTCTGAACCAGTTTTTACAAAGTAATTTTGGTCTTTGTTGAATTCCTTCAGGCAAATACTAGTTTTACGCTTTTCTAACTAGGTACTATAAATTTCAAGTGACTGAAAGTCTAATTTTGTAGGTTATAATTTTCAGGTATTAAAATTAATGTGAACTAATCATGAAAAAAAATACAAAACATATAATGTCCGATAAAATAGAACAAAACGTGTAAATTGAGCTTCTAACATCTCAAATAACTTACTGATCTCTTGCAACATGACATCTAATTCAGTATCCCAATAAGAAACTGCATTATATTTTATTGAATACTGTCGGAGCTCTCAGTGTTTCGCTTCTCATGAATCATTTGTTTTGATTGGTTTCTCCTCATATACTAAACTAGGCAAAAGAGGGAAATTTTAAACTGAAAAACGTGTTGCAATAGTCAGCACATCACAGCAAAGCAAACGTTCAACAACAAGTGTACGAAGGCAACAATAATAATGTGTGCCCGTACGCTTACCGCTAACCATGTTTGCTACACTGCCTGACCACGCACTCTGTCTGCACGACCTGCCAGATTCTTGCCATCGATTTCTTCCCGATGAGTTGACATTCTCCTTTAAAGCTCAGATACCTCTCAAACGCTATTCTGGGGCGGAACTCGGAAACCCAAGAAGATGAATGGTAAAAGTGGCAATACATCTACTTCTCCGCTGGCAACTTGTCTGATGTGGTACGTGAGTTACCACCAAGAGCTACGTGGGTCAGCTGTTTAACATCCAGTGCCATCTTTTATGTATAAGTGCAGGCCGAGTGGGAGAAGCTGTAAAGGAAATTGTAGTCGTTTCTCACGAGTTACTCGGACAACATTAATCTCGCCGCGTTATATAACATGCCTGTAACAGTCAGTCCAGAAGAACGGACACAACACAAATATGGTTATTTACCACACCGGAAGAGTTTCCTTTTTGAATATTTAATTGTCGCATTGTGGCAGAAATAAACTCTGCCACTCTTTTGATTATTATTATTATTATTATTATTATTATTATTATTATTATTATTATTATTATTATTATTCACGAATAAGCCCATTAGGACTGCGCAAAGCACTTAGAAACGTCCACTTCCTCTTCTTTGTGTCCATATTCCTTTCATTCTTTTACTGTGGTTCTCCTTTCTCTCTTTCGACCACCTTTATCCCAGTCTTCTTCCTTGGTCTTTCCTCTGGATCAACTTGCCATTTATGAATTTTGGATCTGAAGATTATCCGTTCTGGAAATGTCCTGGTGAAATTCCTGCCTATTTATAATCGGTTTTGATTTCTCCAGTCCATTTCATTGTGCCTTCTTTTGCTTTACTCCTGTTTTCACAGAATTCTTATTTTAATATGCCCAAAAAACGTGTTTTCTAATGTCACTCTAAATATTTGTGTATTGTTTGATTTCCCCTCTGTCTCTGACTCGATATTGACCATCGGCAAGTTTTGGGCCTAAAATATTTCTTATAATTTTGTGTTCCATTTTCTCAATGTTTTCAATGTCTGGTTTCCAGTATAATGTCTCAGTTTTGTGTACGTGGAGATACACTTTTTCGTCTAGATATTTTTGCTTAGTCGGTATGCAGTTTCCATCTTTTGGCACCTAATTTCATTAGCTTTAGTTTCAAGTCCATTGTGAATTGTTTCACCAAGATATTTAAATCGCAGTAATCGTTTAATTTTGCCTCCATGAGTTCTGGTGCCTGTTTGCTGCAGGCCGCCATTTTGTGCTGTTTCCTTAAGGAGTTCAATCTAATTTTGATCTGTTCAAATGTCTCCAATGAAGACTGCTATAACGTCTGCAAATGCTAGGCAAACTATTGCTAATCTTCCTCTGCCCCAAGTGACTGGTTAGTGAATTTTGAGGATTACTCCTGTTTGCGCCAGGCTTGTAGCATTTTTTTCAAGGACGCTGTTGAAGGTTTTGATTTTGTTTTGATTTCAAAGGTATCTGAGATTTCCCCCATTAATTTAACAATGGAGTTCGAGTGATCAGTGTCTGTTTCATTATTGCTGTTATTATTATTATTATTATTATTATTATTATTATTATTATTATTATTATTATTATTATTATTATTTGGATTCATTATGACCAACTAGGGAGCGTGTTTAAACATATTTAACACACTGTATCTTATTTCTTAAATATCTCTTTATTCGTTGCTAAATTTCTTTTGCATTCGTCTCTTTCTGCTACATCTTTTTGTTTAGCGTTTTGAATACATTTGTGTTTATTTATAAGGGTTCGGAATTTTGTTTTAGCCCGCATGATTTCTTCCTTAATATCACTTTCTTGTCGGTCTATGTTTATTCCGAATAGTAAAGTTTGATGGTCATTCAGGCACAGTACTAGTTTCAACATTTTCATTGTTAGCCTATTGTTATCCATTCTGAAAAGGTGACGTAACCGCCATTCTCCAATAGTGAATTTGACAGATTTCCTGTGATTTATTTCTCATCCAAATTCCATTTTCGCATTTGGGCCAATGGACTTTTGAGGAATTTTCTATCTTCTTTTTCGACGTCTTTATTATTGACTGTTAGTATTATTGGAGAGAAGCCTCCGTGGCTCAGACGGCAGCGTGTCGGCCTTTCACCGCTGGATACCGTGGTTCAAATCCCGGTCGTTCCATGTGAAATTTGTGCTGGACAAAGCGGAGGCGGGACAGGTTTTTCTCCGGGTACTCCGGCTTTCCCTGTCATCTTTCATTCCAGCAACACTCTCCATTCTCATTTCATAGCATCTATCAGTCATTAACAAATCACTTTGGGAGTGGCGACCCCATCGTACTAATAGCCTATAGATATCTGCTTCATTCATTCCATCCCTGACCCGGTCAATGACTGGAAAACAGGTTGTAGGTTTTCATTTTCATTATTATTGGAGAGCGTGACTAGCTCAGTCGCACCCGAAGAGCTCGGGTTCGAATTACGTGTAGAGAATTCCATCTCAAGAAAGCAATCGGACATTAAATCGCTGGTGAAACACAAAATGAAGCTGGGTGGCCCCAGGGATACCAGAAATAAGTCGGATAAGCTGAGGAAATTTTATTATTATTATTATTATTATTATTATTATTATTATTATTATTATTATTATTATTATTATTATTATTATTATTATTATTATGAACGTTAAGTAGTTGGGATATGCGAGAATTTTCGTGAGCTGGTAATACCACCCGACACCTCACAATAATGTAGAGCAGTCTCTATACAGGGCACAGTTGAGCGCTCCAGCTACAAAAAGAAATATTCCGCAACGCGCCAAATGCAGTACTGCAGTTTCATTAGCTGGGCTCGCGCCACCTTAAAATAGATCCCCGCGCTGCACGATTAATTATCTAAAGCGGCTTTGTCTGTTTCTCTCACTCGTAGACCTTTATGGCTATGAAATGCGCACAGATTTATTAAGGCTAATAATAATAATAATAATAATAATAATAATAATAATAATAATAATAATAATAATAATAATAATAATAGTAATGTGTGGCCTCCGGAGGGGCCTGGTGAATGTGTTTGATATA
Organism: Anabrus simplex; assembly: GCF_040414725.1. Lineage (NCBI taxonomy): Eukaryota > Metazoa > Arthropoda > Insecta > Orthoptera > Tettigoniidae > Anabrus > Anabrus simplex. The sequence goes on from NC_090269.1 coordinate 4,311,566, forward strand.
AATATCTCTAATGGCTGAGGATTATCCGTAAACGTATTTTTTGACGGAAGTCTAACCATAGCATCACTACAGGCTGTGATGTAAGTTATGGATGGATGGTCAGACAATGTTACCTAACAAAGGTGCAGGCTGTGATTTAAGTTATGGATGGATGGTCAGATAATGTCACTTAACAACAGTTAAGTTATGGATGAATGGTCAGACAATGTTACTTAACAACAGTACAGGCTGTGATGTAAGTTATGGATGAATGGTCAGACAATGTTACTTAACAACAGTACAGGCTGTGATGTAAGTTATGGATGAATAGTCAGACAATGTTACTTAACAACAGTTAAGTTATGGATGAATAGTCGGACAATGTTACTTAACAACAGTTAAGTTATGGATGAATAGTCAGACAATGTTACTTAACAACAGTGAAGTTATGGATGAATGGTCAGACAATGTTACTTAACAACAGTACAGGCTGTGATGTAAGTTATGGATGAATAGTCAGACAATGTTACTTAGCAACAGTACAGGGTGTGATGTAAGTTATGGATGAATGGTCAGACAATGTTACTTAACAACAGTACAGGCTGTGATGTAAGTTATGGATGAATAGTCAGACAATGTTACTTAACAACAGTACAGGCTGTGATGTAAGTTATGGATGAATAGTCAGACAATGTTACTTAACAACAGTTAAGTTATGGATGAATAGTCGGACAATGTTACTTAACAACAGTTAAGTTATGGATGAATAGTCAGACAATGTTACTTAACAACAGTGAAGTTATGGATGAATGGTCAGACAATGTTACTTAACAACAGTACAGGCTGTGATGTAAGTTATGGATGAATAGTCAGACAATGTTACTTAACAACAGTTAAGTTATGGATGAATGGTCAGACAATGTTACTTAACAACAGTGAAGTTATGGATGAATGGTCAGACAATGTTACTTAACAACAGTACAGGCTGTGATGTAAGTTATGGATGAATAGTCAGACAATGTTACTTAACAACAGTGAAGTTATGGATGAATAGTCAGACAATGTTACTTAACAACAGTGAAGTTATGGATGAATAGTCAGACAATGTTACTTAACAACAGTGAAGTTATGGATGAATGGTCAGACAATGTTACTTAGCAACAGTACAGGCTGTGATGTAAGTTATGGATGAATGGTCAGACAATGTTACTTAGCAACAGTACAGGGTGTGATGTAGGTTATGGATGAATGGTCAGACAATGTTACTTAGCAACAGTACAGGCTGTGATGTAAGTTATGGATGAATGGTCAGACAATGTTACTTAGCAACAGTACAGGGTGTGATGTAGGTTATGGATGAATGGTCAGACAATGTTACTTAACAACAGTACAGGCTGTGATGTAAGTTATGGATGAATGGTGAGACAATGTTACTTAACAACAGTTAAGTTATGGATGAATGGTCAGACAATGTTACTTAGCAACAGTACAGGCTGTGATGTAAGTTATGGATGAATAGTCAGACAATGTTACTTAGCAACAGTACAGGGTGTGATGTAAGTTATGGATGAATGGTCAGACAATGTTACTTAACAACAGTTAAGTTATGGATGAATGGTCAGACAATGTTACTTAACAACAGTACAGGCTGTGATGTAAGTTATGGATGAATAGTCAGACAATGTTACTTAACAACAGTACAGGCTGTGATGTAAGTTATGGATGAATAGTCAGACAATGTTACTTAGCAACAGTACAGGGTGTGATGTAAGTTATGGATGAATGGTCAGACAATGTTACTTAACAACAGTTAAGTTATGGATGAATGGTCAGACAATGTTACTTAGCAACAGTACAGGCTGTGATGTAAGTTATGGATGAATGGTCAGACAATGTTACTTAACAACAGTGAAGTTATGGATGAATGGTCAGACAATGTTACTTAGCAACAGTTAAGTTATGGATGGATGGTCAGACAATGTTACTTAACAACAGTTAAGTTATGGATGAATGGTCAGACAATGTTACTTAACAACAGTACAGGCTGTGATGTAAGTTATGGATGAATGGTCAGACAATGTTACTTAACAACAGTTAAGTTATGGATGAATGGTCAGACAATGTTACTTAGCAACAGTTAAGTTATGGATGAATGGTCAGACAATGTTACTTAACAACAGTTAGGTTATGGATGAATGGTCAGACAATGTTACTTAACAACAGTACAGGCTGTGATGTAAGTTATGGATGAATGGTGAGACAATGTTACTTAACAACAGTACAGGCTGTGATGTAAGTTATGGATGAATGGTCAGACAATGTTACTTAACAACAGTGAAGTTATGGATGAATGGTCAGACAATGTTACTTAGCAACAGTACAGGCTGTGATGTAAGTTATGGATGAATGGTCAGACAATGTTACTTAACAACAGTGAAGTTATGGATGAATGGTCAGACAATGTTACTTAACAACAGTTAAGTTATGGATGAATAGTCAGACAATGTTACTTAACAACAGTTAAGTTATGGATGAATAGTCAGACAATGTTACTTAACAACAGTTAAGTTATGGATGAATAGTCAGACAATGTTACTTAACAACAGTACAGGCTGTGATGTAAGTTATGGATGAATGGTCAGACAATGTTACTTAACAACAGTGAAGTTATGGATGAATGGTCAGACAATGTTACTTAACAACAGTACAGGCTGTGATGTAAGTTATGGATGAATAGTCAGACAATGTTACTTAACAACAGTACAGGGTGTGATGTAAGTTATGGATGAATAGTCAGACAATGTTACTTAACAACAGTTAAGTTATGGATGAATACTCAGACAATGTTACTTAACAACAGTACAGGCTGTGATGTAAGTTATGGATGAATAGTCAGACAATGTTACTTAACAACAGTACAGGCTGTGATGTAAGTTATGGATGAATGGTCAGACAATGTTACTTAACAACAGTACAGGCTGTGATGTAAGTTATGGATGAATGGTCAGACAATGTTACTTAACAACAGTACAGGCTGTGATGTAAGTTATGGATGAATGGTCAGACAATGTTACTTAACAACAGTGAAGTTATGGATGAATGGTCAGACAATGTTACTTAGCAACAGTTAAGTTATGGATGAATGGTCAGACAATGTTACTTAACAACAGTTAAGTTATGGATGAATGGTCAGACAATGTTACTTAACAACAGTACAGGCTGTGATGTAAGTTATGGATGAATAGTCAGACAATGTTACTTAACAACAGTTAAGTTATGGATGGATGGTCAGACAATGTTACTTAACAACAGTTAAGTTATGGATGGAATGTCAGACAATGTTACCTAGCAACAGTACATGCTGTGTTTTATAGCTGGTGGTGATCTGAATTTACCAGACGTTGGTGGATGGCCATGACCGTGAGACTATAGTATGGAAAGCATGGTAGATGACTGGTGGGCGACGTGCATGTCTGTGAGTATGTGGCCCTACATAAGAGGGTTTCTAATGGCGAAGGCGGCACACACACCCAGGATCCGAGAAAGACGAATTATCCAGTTAAGTTTAAAATCCTCGACCCAGCCGGTAATCGAACGCGGGACCCATTGAAGTGGACGTTAAAACTCATAACACTAATTTACTCGCTGTTCGAACATCACAGCACAAGGTAGAAAATGGGGACAGCTGAACATGGAATCATTTTCTTGCCTACTAGCTGTTGCTCACCCGTCTTTCATGAGCTAATTGTGACGTACTGTACGTCCGAGAGGTGAATGATTTAACACAGAAATAATGTGTACACAACACATCAGACGACAGTGTTCAATATTCTATTGGAAAGAGTAACTACCGATGTATTTATCAATAAGAGTCTGACGTCATCATATAATAGCGCTGCCATCTTGCGGTACTAAAATCTCAATGCCACGCGGCTAATAATTGGATAACGCTATGTAGAAAAGTGCAAAGTGCCAAACCGTAAAAATCTTACTTTTTTTGCTAAGGATCATATGATATCATCTGCGCTAGGTCCGTTAGTCTGTAAAGGGTTCTTATCTCCACCAAAAGATGGCAGTGCTGCTAAGTCCTCTCATACGAAACATGAAATAATCTGCCAATCATTTCTTTTGATCACTCCTAGTTTTTCTAGTAGCAAATGGCTTATTTGAAAGATACAATGAGGGTTTGTTGTCAGTCGAAATGCCTCCCTTCCTTGAAATTCTGATTTAGGTCATATACGCTGAAGGAAAGTAGTCACAAAACGTAATACGTTCCGAATGATCTCCATGAAATAGTGGAAAAAGCCAGTTCAAAGTAGTTTACATGAGTGATGCGAACACTGGAAGTGTCCCAAGTAAGATTCTCGACACTAGAACATTTAACATTCCCAAAGCTGTCGGCTGTGACTCATCAACATTAGCACGCGCCCATCTGAAAGTATGTCCGACTCGTTGGCTGAATGGTCAGCATACTGGCCTTCGGTTCAGAGGGTCCCGGGTTCGATTCCCGGCCTGGTCGTCGATTTTACCTACATTGGTTAATTCCAGTGGCTCGGGGGCTGGGTTTTTGTGCCGTCCCCAACATCCCTGCAAGTCACACACCACACAATCCTCCACCTCAATAACACGCAGTTACCTATACATGGCAGATGTCGCCCACCCTCATCGGAGGGTCTGCCTTCCACTCGGCTAGAAATAGCCACACGAAGTTATTGTATGTGCGAATGAGACTGACGGTAGTTCGCTACTTGGCAAAGGACGAATGTAACGAATAGTATTTGCAAGTCTGTCATTGACTGTAGGTGTCCTTCCTCCAAACCTTGAACGCACAGTAGTTGCTCGCACTTCTCTTTCACTCATTCTTCGTTATCTGTCCTGCAAGTTCTATCTACTTCATTTCTTATATTCTTTTCCCCCTTCGACATGTTTTTAGACTTTTGAATTATTCCCTGATTCTTACTTGATATTGCCAGTTTTTCCTAACGTTTCTCCAGCAGCCCTACTGGTCTCATTCTTCATCCATTAGGTTTCTTTCGGTCCTTTCGTTTTTTTCTTGTGTAACATGCTCCTTCAGACAATTCCTCACTTTATTTTCCTTCAACTTGTCTCGAGCACATCTGCTAGCATTCCTTCCTTTTTTTCCATTTCTTCAACTTCAGACAGCATTTCATGACATGGTCGGAGTCGACGTCTGCTCTTGGGAAGGTCTTGCAATCCAGCACCTGGTTTCTGAATCTCTGTATAAACACAATGAAGAGTCTCCAGGTCTTGACCACGTATACAGCCTTCATTTGCGGTCTGAGGAGACGAGCAATATGCAGACCCATACCCGAAACGTGACACTCGCTAGGGCGAGCAGGAAATCTACTGACTCGTCAAATCCAGACGCTATAAAACGTGTCAATCATTCAGTCATCAATGACTGCCGCCCAACTGGCAGACTTCCTATCAGTTGTCTTATAAATTAATATTCGCGGCAATTTGTTCTCTTGAATTCCAACTTACCTTCAGATTACGATATTTCCTACTTTTAAAGGATCCACTGAAGCTTATCCGTCTACTGATTTCATTCCACGCCAACTCATCACTGACAGCTCGGAACTCTCGTCAGCTTACTCACGTGTCTTCCATGCTGAAATTTGCAACATTTTCTAACACTACTCCTCTATTGTAAATCACCCAGAAAAAAATTGAGCTGCATTTCTTTGGATCCTTTCTAGTTCTCGTGAGTCCCATTCACTGGAACCACACTCTAAATCGGATCTTACCTGAGACGTATACGCCCTCTCCTTTACATCCTTACTACAACCCCTAAGAGATCTGTACCCTTTCTGTACAACCCCAATGAAGGTCAAATCACATGAAATAAAGATCAACTTATTTACAGATGAGTTGTCTACCTCGGTGGTAAATGACACACAGAAATACATTTTTCTCAACACTAAATTTAAAATTAAAAAGAAGAGAAGACATTTCCTTAAAACACAGTATTATACTAGTTACATTAAAATTGTTTCACAGCTCATCCTTAACAAATTTATATTGTTTAGAAAATTCTACTCATAGTATCTTCGGTAGTTACACACATAATCAACTCATATAGCCTACAGTACGTGGAATCACTTCAAATAATACCACACAACTGCTACAACTGCTTTCTTTTTAACCCATTTTGGTACCTAATATGCATTCCTTATATTAACAACTACACACTTATAGTGAACTCCATGAAGCAGATCGGCCCGGAAAATATCCAACACTTCTGTGGACCGAGCAAGTTGGCCGTGTGGTTAGGGGCGCGCAGCTGTGAGATAGTGGGTTCGAGCCCCACTGAAGACAGGCACGTGTACGTAGATCGAGTCATAAGTCATGGCAACTATGTTTTTCTCTCGAACAGGAGAATCTGAGATTGGATACGTACGATATGTACTTGCGTATGTAAACAGCAGTGTGACCCCCAATTTCAGTGTGTCAGTGAGAGCGTCACAAAATGGAAGTCAAGATCTAATAGAAGTTCCCCGTGGCAGAAGTGCATGCCAATGCTATGCAGAGCTGCGGGAAGCATTAGGTGTGCATGCCATGCCCTACAGAACACTGGCGAGTTGGATGGAGACGTTCAACAAAGAGGACATATTAACAGCATTACGCAGAGAGGTGTCACACGTTAGCGATAAACATGCAGCGAATGGTATTCAGCGCCTACCCCACCACTAGAAACGCACAGTGGAAACCTTGAGTGATTACTTCGAAGGTATGTAACCAGCGGAGACCTGTCCTTTGTACGTAATATTGTGTATTTGCTGCCTCTGCCATAATCAAACAATGTTTACCAATGGCCTGTGTTCTGTCACTTTCCTACGAGAATCTCCTGAAGTCAAATGCATATCATATATTTTTCGAGTTGCCATGACTTATGACTCGACCCTCACAGCCGGTTCCTTGCCACTTGTAGCCCTTTCCTCTCCCATCGTCGCCATAAGACCTGCCTGTGTCTCTCCAACTTGAAAGAAAAGCCATTTCCACGGTAATAACGACTGAAAGGCCGACTTGCGTGTCGACTGGAAGAGAGCACTGGCAAAGTTACTTCGACAAGATATGAACAGAAGAATTAACGCACTTCCAAATCCTAATCGTCACTGCCTTCAAGGGAGCCATCACACCCGTCGAAGTTTCCAAAGTCAACGCTGCTCTAACCAGATGAATCCAAGGAAAGCATCTGGTCCACATGACATTGTGGCACTGCACCATATTAGTGAACAAGACTCTTCTCCCACGTGACAGGCAACAGAACACACTAAGTACCGCCCATTCTGCCAATTACAGAGCGCATCAGGAAAGTGCATTCTTGACAAGCAGATCTGTGGGAACATCAGGCTAACAGAAAATCAATCCGTTTTTGTGGAAAATTGTAGAATAACCGACTCAATCCATACCGTACAGTTCTTTGTTCAGATGCATCGTGAGGTCGGCGTTCTTCAGGGTTCAGCCCTGTCGCCAATATTGTTCATCCTTGTGATGGACAGTGTTACGGCAAACCTGCACCGAACTTTATCTCGAACCATTCCCTGCGATAAGACGTCACGTTAGCCAACGAAAACAATCTGGCATGATCGGCAAGGCCAGCACGGATTAAGGCGTAACGAAATGATGGCGGAATACATGGCGTCAGATCTCAGAGAGACTGGAAACAATCCAAGCTGATGGCGGGAACCTGCTACGGTAGGTACTGAATGTTACTCGACCACCACGAAAGCAGTAGGTCGGTAATACGTCATGAAAACAAGGAAGCGTTAGATGGACATCTGGCGTCATCAGATCGGATTGCATCTCCAATGAGAGTGTATGGCAATAATTTGGTGTTGGAGCAATGGAGGAGAAAGTGCGAGAAGGCCATTTACGATGGTTTGCGCATGTGCTACGATCAGAAGGTGGACTCCTTCCCAGAGAAGGGCTATTCCCAGCCTGAAAGTTGCTGGAATCAAACCAAAGGGGCGACTAAGGCAACGATGAGCTTATAAGGTACATAAATTATTCAAGAGCGTAAACCTCCACCCTGATATTGCCCACGATGAAATAAATTGAGAGAGCGGTCCTTACTAACAGGTAGCCCATATTTTAAAGAATAATAATAATAACAAGTATAATAACGGAATGACAAAATACGGTATTACAACACTGTAGTAAGAACAGAATGTCTGTGTGCGTCTTGATGATTTACAAGTTGGAGAAGTTGGAGATCTTAAGAAGAATACAGAAAATCTTGGGCCCAATCCAGACTGAAACCGGCTGGAAACTCGGGAACAAGAATAAAGTCTACAAAATGTGGAGAAAATTTTAGAGATTGTGAAAAAGAGAAGGTTATCATTTCTCTGACAAATGTACAAAACGAGACTAACCAAGAAGTTATTGGATTACCTGTGGAACAAGAACAAAATGACGGCATGGATAAAGATCTAGAGAAGTCCAACATCCAGAACGTTCAGACGTTAGACAGGAAAACATTTCGGACCGTGATTCAAAATGTGAAAGGGTTTCAAGTCGAAAGAACTGCAAAAACGGGAAGATCTGGGACGGATGAAGAGAAGAAAAAGCATAGCGCCCATATGAAAGAGTACTGGAGAAAGAGGAAACTCCAGACAAGGAAAAAGTGAATTGTAGCATGATCTTGAGCGGTGAATTGTAGCATGATCTTCAGTGGTGAATTGTAGCATGATCTTGAGCGGTGAATTCGCAAATAATAATAATAATAATGAGACTGCGGCATTACAAGAGACTCGGTACAATGGAATCCCAAGTATACCAGATCTACAAAGGGAAACCGGCGAAGAGGGTTGTGAACACAGTTTCACTCCTGGGTACAGAATGATCGACCTCGCCCAATGGCAGAACCTGCTTCCTATCCTTCAGGTCCCACAACAAAGTGTACACCATTGTGAACTTCCATGCTCCTACAAACGACACCAAAAGGAAAGGTCTGGAAGGAGTAGAGTGTCCTGAAGAGACCCTAGACAAGATCCAAAAACCAGCACACCACCATAATCATAGGCGACTTCAGCGCACAAGCCGGCAAGGAGAAGAAATACCACAGGATAGTACTCAGTTAGCCAGCTCACAGCAGTGGCGAGCGGCTCATAGACCCTTGTTAAAAATAAAACCTGGTCCTAAAATCATCCGTACCGGGCGAGTTGGCCGTGCGGTTAGGGACGCGCGGCTGTGAGGTTGCATCCGGGAGATAGTGGATTTGAACCCCACTGTCGGCAGTCCTGAAGATGGTTTTACGTGGTTTCCCATTTTTACACCAGGCAAATGCTGGGGCTGTACCTTAATTAAGGCCACGGCCACTTCCTTCCCATTCCTAAGCCTTTCCTACCCCATCGTCGCCATAACACCGTTCTGTGTCGGTGCGATGTAAATCAAATAGAAAAAAATCGACCGCGTTCTAGCGATTGCCTAGGAAGGCCATGATGTGGACGAGTCCAAATCACACGCTGGGTGAATGTCAGATAGACCATGTGGCTATTGACAGGAGACGCCACAGGGAAATACAGAACGTCAAGGTCTTGAGAGAAGCCAACATCGACTCTGACCACTACCTCTCCCTACACAAAGGTCTCGAGGATACCTCGAGGGCTGAGCGATACAGACCACCCTTGAGAAGAATGAACTACAACAAGGGGCTCTACTGGATGCCGGTCAAGAAACGATCCCTGCTTCATCCAACAAAGGCAAGTCTCCCTGGTGGACCAGAGAATGCGATCAGGCTATAGAGAGACTGGATCAAGTGGAACCAGCGGAAGGATGAGCTCAACAATCAGGCTTGCTTTGCTCAAAGAAAAGCAACAGCTAGCACCATCCGCAAAACTAGGAGGAACTACAACAGGTCTCAAGTACAACAGGCAGAAAGAAACAGTCCTCCTCATACACGGCCCCCACCCTACATCTCCCAGCTCGAAATGAACAACAGAGTCCGCAACAACACGTTTTCAGTGTACTTCCAGAAACTCCTCAATGCAGAAGAAACTAAGAGCCCACTGTCAGGAACCACGACTCTGCAGGGAGGAAATAGGGGAGATCATCAAAGGCCTCAAGAACAACAAGGGCCGAGGTGAAGGTGGCATAGCTGGAGAGATGTGGAAGTATGTAGACGAACAGTCCCTGCAGAGTATAACCCAGATCATCCAAGACATATGGAGAATAGAGGTCTTGGCAGAGGGATGGACCTCAGCTGTGATACATCCACTACAAAAGAAGGGAAGTAAGACCGACCTCAACAACTACGAAAGCATCTCCCTGTTGCTAGTAACCTACAGGATTATCTCTACAGCCCTGCTAACTAGAATTATAAAACAGCTGGACTCCCAACTAGGTGAATACCAGGCTGGTTTCCGCGTCAGTAGGTTCTGCACAGAGCAGATAGAAAACCTCAAGACCATCCTCACCTATAGGAGCCAAGGGAGATACCGATGAGTAGCCATTATGGTGGATTTCCAAAAAGCATACGACTCAATAGACAGACAGACACTCTTCTCTACCCTATGAGAACAAGGCCTAGATGACAGGACCACCAGACCGGTCCAAGCTACCTTGACGAACACCACCTCCAATGTCAGTTTCACGGGTGAGCTGCCTTGAGAGGTTTCTCATCCAGACAGGACTGCCACAGGGAGATGGCCTCTTCTGCATCCTATTCAACTGTATAGTAGAGAAGATCATCAGGGAATGGACTGTCACATTGTCATCAGAAGCAGGACTGAAGGTTGAGAACAAGAAAGACAACCTCAGTGTACCCTGTCTAGCCTTTGATGATGATCTCACCCTACTGGCCAACAGCATGGAGAAGGCTACTGACCAACTACAGAGCCACTAGAGTACTACAGCAAAAACCGGCTTGAGGGTCAACCTACAGAAGACGTAGTTTATCAGTAATATCAAGCAAGCTCCTTCTACAATCCCACTAGGAAACAAAACCATAAGTAAAGTTCCTGGAGTTAAATACTTAGAAGGATGAACCTCAGCAAGCGAGGGCGAAACTTCGGCAATAGACACCAGGTGCATCAAGTTAAAGAGGGCCTATCATTCCTGTAAGAGCATCTACACCACCAAGTAGCTCTCGAAGGACATGAAGCTGAAGCACTGTAGTTCGTTATTGAAAGGTTTTTTGTGGAAATAAACTCTTGCATTTGTGATTTGAAGATACAAATTTAAGCCGGCGGAAGAAAAGTTCAGCTGTGGCAGATGGCCCAATAGAACAGTTAATGTCCAAATAACATAATGATAAGTCTTGCTCACCAAATTGCTTGAAGAAATAACAGTCCAGATGGAAGTGACATTATACAACGTAGCACAGTTATTAAGGTGCTCCACCACTCCGAGACGAAGGCAGACTCAATTTTTGGAGCAGCGGAGTGGGAATATACAGAAAGATCGAGAAAAGTAAAGAGGCTGAAAGCCAGCATGTTCCAGAAGCGTCATTATCACGTGTCCAATAGGTAAGCACAGCACACACAAGCGTGGAGAGGATGACGTCAGAGTCACGTGATGAATGGAGTAGCCAGACCACAGGTGAGTGGAGTAGTTGAATGCGTGGAGCAGCGGCGACGTGATCGGAGAAAAAACCAGCATACAAGGTAGGGAATGTACGTAGTATAAGCGGAGATCGTAGGCCAAGTAGACAAATGAAAACGTGTGGACAGAAGAACGCAAGAAACAATACAGCAAATTCATGAAGAGATTTTTGGAGGAAAAGAAGAGGAGGAAGAGGAAGAAGGAGAATACGGGAATAGGGAAGCCGTCAGACAAACCAGAAAAGTTCAAACGTGGTATTTAGTTGGGCATAAGGTTGATAGAATAACAACAATAATAATAATAATGCTGATAAAAATAATAGTTTACGCAATGCGGACTGTTAAATAACAAGTGTAACCATGTTTCTAAAGCAGAAACTGCATTCTTCACCAAACAATAACAGTTCCGTGCAGCTGAATTGAAATTAAATTCAGTCGGATAAGGATACGATGATCTGTTTTAAATTAGCTCTATTGTGTACAAACATCCATTCATTTGCAACCTTGTTTTTTCTGAGCTAAATTTAAAATGAAGTTTGCTACTAATTCGTTATTGAAGCATATTAAAACCCACTTTCAATAACATAAAGATGAATTTACAACGCAAATCAAGTTAAGGCTTCCATTTGAATGGACGTTTATGAAGAGAATAAATTCAACAACTGGAGGAGACAAAGCCTTGTTTCTTGCTGTAATTGCGTTCGCTGTGCTTGATCCAATTGTGAAGTTTGGTTTTAGCGAGGAGAAACCAACCCCACAGCTTATTGAGCTGAATATGGAGGGCCGAGAACTGGAACGAGGGATGGTCATTAAGTACCAGCGAGATGTTAGTCTAAATAATAGTTCCGTACCTTCTAGTTATAAGCGTCCCGCATGCATTACTGATGAATGGGATGCCTAATGACTACTTTACAAACGTGTACTACAGCGTGTTATACTGTAATTAGCAGTCTGTTTACTACTCACATTTTGTCACAGGGTGCATTTGTAAATACGATAAAGATGCATAAAATGAAGTTTAGTAACTCACAACATTCGTTATAAATAGGTCAGATAACTCGTCTTGATATGCCTGCCCTTTTCAATGGTTTTGTGAACATTTAACAAGAAGCTCGTCGTCTTAGTCAGATGACGTCATCATGATGTATGTTTGGTGAAAAAAATCTATCCATATATTAGCTTTTTCTTATCCAGCAGTTCACGATGTAAAGATTGGTATTTTGGTATTTTTAATCTCAGTTCTTCTACTTAGAACGGTTGTCTTGTGAGTTCATAGGTTAGTCTCGAAGGAGCGGTTTTTTTTCCCGGCTGAGAACTTTTTTCTTTCTGGTGTAACTAGGTCTCCCCACAGGAATAACAACCGTTCCTTTCTTATGTTTTTAACCTATTGGGATCCTTTTCTCGTTCTGTATTTGTATTTATCTCTGTCTAATGTTTCTTACTTATTCCTATGCTTATTCGTCTTTCTTCTTATCGAAACCTTATGCGACATGAAGACTGAAGATCTGTCATGACGGCCCCTTGAATCTATGGTACAGTGGAGAGAAGTGAGGACTTCATTAAGGCACGTTCCAAATTTCGATTTTTTTATAATTTAGATAGAACCAGCGGACCCGTGCGAGAGATCTCGCATGTTCACAAACCACTCTTTACAATGAAAGATTTCAGTAAAAGGGTTTTTATTTCAAGCAAATGAGTCACGGTTTCCAAAACCTTCCCTCTGGTGACACTATCATATGCCTTTCCTATATCTATGAAAGTCATCAGCAGATCCTTTCCCTATTCCCAGCTCTTTCCCATCAGCTGTCTCATGTTAAAGATTGGATCCACTGTAGATCTTCCATTCCTGAAGCCATATAGTTCCTTTTCTAACTCTCCTTCAATCTTTCTTCTCATTCTTCCTTCTAATATCCTTTCGAGTGTTTTAACTACCTGCGATATAAGTGCGATTCCTCTGTAGGTACCACAATTTCATGTTCCCTTTCTTAAACACTGGTATTATTATCCATTTTTCCAGTCTTCTGGTACGCATTTTTGTTTTCACATACAGTTTAATAGTCGGTACAACCATTGTGTACCAACAGGTCCAGCAGCCTTTATCATTTCCACACTGATTTCATCCGTCCCTGTTGCTTTTCCAATGTTCATCTTTTGTACTGCTAACTCCACCTCCCGCATTGTTGTATCATCCTCTGTTGAGTTCTCACACTGTATTGCTTCTGTCTCCTCTGTACAGCTGTTCATATTGAATAGCTTATCAAAATACCCCTTCCATTTCCTCTTTATCACTTCTGGGTGTGTTAACAATTCCCTATCTTCCTTTTTCACTAGCTTTGTGGTAAGTCTTTTTGTCCTCTTACTTCTTATAAGTCCACACAGGATCCTTTTACTGCCACCTTCATTCGCTTCCATTTTTTGTGTAAATTCTTCCCAACTCTCCTTTTCCTCTCCTACCACCTTCTTGCATCTCCGTTTGCTGTTGAGATACGTCCATTTGCATTTTTCTGTTTCATCTCCGTTCCATTCTCGCCCAACTGTCTCCTTTTCTTTCACTCTTGTAGATGTCCTGCCCCAAGCACTCTCTGCTGCAACAAATGCCTTTTTACGATTTTTAAGATTTTCCACTTCAGTAACTGGGATTTGTTGCTTCAGTCCCTCCAGAAAATATTCCTGTACATCACTGTCTTTCAATTTCCATATTTTTATTTTGCTTTCCCTTATCTCTTTTAGTTTTTTCCGTTTTCCCAACCGTAATTTTGCCACCACAACTCTATGGTCCCCATCACATGCTTCTTCTGGTAAAGCTGTCACACCCATCAACTTCCTGCGATTTGTCCTTTCTACCAAAAGGTAATCAATTACTGATTTTGTTCTTTTGTCACCTCACCCATATCTCGTAATTTTCCTGCTGTTTTTATTCCCAAAACTATGTATTCCCCACTATAAGTTCATTCCTTTCACAGAAGTCCACTAGTTCCTCGCCTTCACGATTCGTTTTCCCATATCCATATGGTCCAATGACTTCTTCCTTTCCTTGTCTCTCGTTTCCAACCTGTAAATTCAGATCTCCCGTAATAACCACATCCGCACCTGAAATTTCTCTTTCTCCAAGAATCCTACAATATTTTCTTCCCTGTTGCCCGTCTGTGGTGCATACACTTGTATGAAGTCCGTCACTTCATCCTTATCATTGGTCTAATCTTCACCATCCCGTAACTCACACATTCTACCACTACGACATACTCCCCCAATTGATTCGAAATGATTAGTCCCACTGAGTTTATTGGCTCTCGGCCACCACTCCAGGACATTGTGTATCCTTTCCTCAATGTCTTCTCTCTGTTACCTTTCAATTTCACCTCATTGAGCCCCATCTTTTCCACTTTATCCTTCTCCATGAAATCTACTACCTCCTCCACTTTTCCTGTCAGGGTCATAAGATTTACTATTGATATCTTAATGTTGTTTACTGGTCGCCCATTTCTCACAGTCTCCCCAGTACCCTGAGAACTGCACGTCGCTCTAAGCAGGCGACGCCCTAGCGTTTTCCGAGGTTGATTTCCTAGTACCATACGATATATATGCTGTCATTGCGATGGGGTCGCAACTGCCAAAAGCATTTCATACCTACTGCTAGGTGTTATTCTAGACCGCACCACAGGAGTACAGACGCTACAAGTTCCACAGATGCCGTTGGGGTCTTCACGCTCCATATTTGTGACCCCTAGAGAGGGCGTCCCAGTATTTTAAAGTCCCCTCCTTGTTGGTCCGCGGGTTGCACTGGGTATTTCAACCAGCCTTACTGAATTGTACGATTCCCCTATCTGCCACCGAGGACGCGCCGTCTAGGGGTTATTACATGTCGTCTTGTGCTCGAAGAATTAATCTTCTTACTGCGCTATGCGGCGGCAAATTCACTGAAGTTTTCCGAAGTGCTCCGATTACTTTCATACAGCGCTACGCGGCGAAACACGAAACTATTGCTCCCTCAGGAGCTAGACACTTGTGAGATTCTCCCCTCTCTTTGCAGAGATAACAAGTAGCTGAGGAGGCCATGACTGGCACTGTAACACCCACTGCGCCTTCCATGCAATAATTTCAATATAAATAAATGTTTATACATTTCTAAAAATGTTTGAGTGTGATTTGATAGATCTGATGACGTTCATTCGAGAACGAAACGTGCCTTTAATACTTTTGCCATATGTTTTATTTTTCAAGTCGCTTGTAAAGTTATTTTTTCAAAATTATTTTTGCAGACTGAGAACCTAACGGTTATAAATTAAGAGATATTACACATCACATTTTTCACAATGTTCCACATATCTGCGTATACAGACTGACTCCACCACAGTGATACGAACTTTCAAAGAGAAAGGTAGATGTATCGACGTTGGATTTTAAAAGAAAATTATCTTTGTGTGGAGATGTAAAACTTTCATTTAAACGCAATGCATGCACATGCTAAGAAGACTTGTGCAATAGTTTCGACAACGACACAGTAGCATCCGGTCGAACGTCATTAAAACAGTGTCACTCGCTAACAAGTGGCCCTCAGACAAGATTCTTTCCTTAACTCGACAAGAAGGTGGGGCCAGGCGCCACGAAATAGGATCTCCTCTCACTATCAACTTTTCCAGGAACGTCGAGTAGCTTGTGGAAAGTGGGCTGCCGCCGCATCGTATTGACCAACATTAATACATTAAAAGTAGAGGTTACACTCCGCTGCAAGGACGCACAGAAACCTAATATATACATTAAGAAATCCTTTATTAAAATAAGGTAATAGGGAACTGACAGAGGAGAACGCTTGTAACTTCCCGTCAACACAAGAAATTCAGTTCACATGACAGAGCAAGATGTAGCCGGCTACCTCAGATGTTGCCCCAGCTCGCTTGTAAACTTATGTGAGGAAAACCTCAAGATAGATACAAGTTTGCTCCTATTCATAGGGGCGAGCTGGGCTTAGAAGCAGGAGATATGTGCTATCTTGTGCTAACGCATAACATGTATACAAGGGTCCCGACCGAACATACGGTGTTTGTAATCTGTTCTACGACAGCTGCGCGCCCGCCCTGCTTTAAGCGTGGCGTGTGTAGGCTACCACTACCAGCTTTCGATAGTTGGTTTAGTGAACGTCAAGCCTTAAGTGTTTTGAGCTGAAACCAATAACCAATGGAGTAGTCTGCTGTACTGTTTCCCAGGTTTCTACTACTGTAGATAATCAGCATCTGATCAGTGGAGATGCTAGTCTAAGATTTGGCAAATTTTAGTCCGGCTTTGTGGCTAAATGGATAGAATGCTTATCTTTCGACCGATGACCCCTGTTCAATTCCCAGAATCCAGGCCTTCGTATTTTTAAATCCCCTGGCTGGGAGACTGGGTGTTTATGACATCTTTGCGATTCACTTCATCCTCATTAGGTCATCACCAAGCCATGCACTATTATTATTATTATTATTATTATTATTATTATTATTATTATTATTATTATTATTATTATTATTATTATTATTATTATTAAATTAAAATTTTGAATTTGACAGCATTACCAGCGGTCATACCAATCGTTCACAGGTTTATTAGCTTCCTCGAGAGATCAGTAGTGGTGTTTGATCCATGATCACGGGTTCTATTCCAACCAACAAAAGAGAACACTAAACCTTTTCTACCTAAAAGTTCTACCTATAAAAAGAAAGCTATATTACTCGTATAATAGTAACTCCGCAGTGTCTTCATGCAAGGCTGTAGAAGTAAACGGGAGTAAAATACCACCACTCTATTTTCTATGTAAGTCAGAAGTTTGAGCTGAGGAAATATATACGGCGAGGAACGCATGCTTGTTAGTTAGAGTGGAGATCTGACGGAGCGAAACCTAGCACACCTATCGCCACCGGTCCTGGCAACGATCGGATCTTCAACAGTAAGCCGCGTGAGGTGAGTCGAGGAGAGAGGGACACAGCGCTTGGACTGCAATATCAGTCTTCGATGTCTTGCTCTGAGAAATACGTGCGACGTTTTTCTCATTGCTTCCAAGTTTTGCAAATGGAACAATGTGCTTACATCATAACATGCTTTTGATTTCCACCGTTCTTATTTGACGTTTGGGCCTCACCGATAGCCTTGGTAGCCCTCAGTATACGCATTCTACTGGTAACCACATTATGGGTGACGCGAGTGAATTCTGCCATCGCAGTGTTTATGATTTCATTCGTAACGTTTTCTTTCAGTTCCTCCAGTGTCTGCGGATTTGTTCCATACACGTTTTGTTTCAGTCATCCTACCTTCTTAGATCTGGAGAACGAGGATGAAATCTGATCACTCTGTCAGCAAACACTTCCGAGGGGGCTGAATCTTGTTGAAACCACATATGC
This sequence comes from Anabrus simplex, assembly GCF_040414725.1. Lineage (NCBI taxonomy): Eukaryota > Metazoa > Arthropoda > Insecta > Orthoptera > Tettigoniidae > Anabrus > Anabrus simplex. The sequence continues at coordinate 4,329,483 of NC_090269.1, forward strand.
GATTTTTCTTCTTCTGTTAACTCATCGATGGACGGTGTCAAAATGTCATCTTGGTACCTCTCTACATTTACTGTCATCTCGAAAAACATAGGCACTAACAGCACAGCTTCCTATCATATTGAGGGACTTCACACCATTAGCGAGAGTTCACCCGACCATTAAGATGAGGTGTTGCAATGATAACTGTCTAACCATGTTAACAAATGAGATTCGGATTGGCGACTCATGCTTCCCAGTTCGAACACGTGCAGGCTGCATGCAACTGTCATAGCGCAGAGTACAAACAGCCTGCCCTAAAGAAGGTCCCTAAGTGGCACCCAAAACCAAAGGAGTGACATATGTCTATAAACTTGAAAAGCAACTGTTCTTAAAGTTCAGACTCTCTCCGCAAAACCTCATCATATGTAGGCATTTAAGATGTTGCCTACCACTAGGGAGAGGCCTTACTGATGGTACCTAATAATAATAATAATAATAATAGACAATAGACTAACTAAACGAATCTTCAAGTACCTTTGGGAAAAGAAATTAACTACCACCTGGATTCAAGAAGTCAAGAAAGACCTGGAAAGGAACAACATACGAGAAGGAGAATTATTGGAAAGAAAGATTTTTAGGAAGAAAGTCTTACAAATGGAAGGATCCCAAGGAAGGAAGGAAAAGAAAACAGGCACAAAGTGGACTGAAGACTGGAAAAAGAAACACAGTGAAACAATGAAAGAATACTAGAAGAAAAGGAAAGAACAACTAAGGAGGAACAATTGGAATTGTAACGTGGTCCTTAGAAGGCCGGAACGCAAGAATAATAATAATAATAATAATAATAATAATAATAATAATAATAATAATAATAATAATAATAATAATAATAATAGTTACCGTGTTTTGGTGGATCAGCAGAGGTGAAAGAAGGTGCGGGCTGGAATGGGTCTAACTACAAGTCCGAAAGTTGAATTTAAAATTTAAATACAGGTTATATTTTCAATAGACAACAAGGTTTAACAATTTTCACTAGGTGAAATAACAAAAAATATCAGGTACAATGTAATTTTACAAACGAAAGTACAAGTTAAGGGGTCTTTACAAATCCTGGGCTACGAGCCCCAAAGTTTAACAATCTGAGCTCTCAGCTCACAACCACATATTTTAGAAAAGGGCAGAAATTCCCTCAATACAATGGAGCACTTGCTTCCAGTAATCAAAATGTCACGCCTCCTCGAGGCACCTTTCAAAATACCAGAAAGAGCTGATCCGCTCTCAATCTTTCAAGCCTATTCAAGGCGATACCATACATTGCGATCGCTTGCCACAACTTACAAGAATTAAACAGGGGTATCTCGTACCCAATGTACTGGGCCTTCTCAGGACGGAAATCAAAACGGGTTAAATTAATGGCCCAAAATACAAGATTGAATGGAGGCGAGTACTTGCACTCCTACATGAAAGCTTGTTAAAACCTAAGTGGCGCTAAGCCGGTACACAGGGGCTATTCCCACACTATACAGGTGACTTGTATAAGAAAATTTTAACACATTAGGAAATATTAAAAAATCAGTTACGAAAACGTAGTCACCTCAACTCAAAATGAAGGGGAACCCGAGAGGGTAAAGCACTCTCTATCCCCGATTTACATTTAAAGATATATGAAGTTTTACAAAGATGGAAAAAGATTTACATGTTTTAAGTTAAAGGTTAGATATTGAAGGTTTCTGACCTGCCCCGCGGGTTAAACTGCTGAGCTAGCAAGGAAAAAGAAATATGTTAAACGGCCATTATCTTGTTGAAGAGCTGCTGCCCGAAGGAAGAGGCGCTTCCCGCCCCCTGCTTATACTTCCATACACTAAGCTAGATGTTGTTGAAGTGGCGAAGAGCCGAGAAAATCAGCAGTTTTTAAACTCTCGTGGAAGATTCGAGACCTTTCATGAATAGTAAAGACACACCCACTCAACTTTATTGGGTAACTAAGAGTTACACGTGGAAATTCGAAGAAGAAACCTCTGATAGGTGGAAAATTAATTACAGAAATTACTGATTGGCTAAGTTCAAAACAGGCGGAAAGAAAACTTAATATTGCCAACCCACAAATGAAAGAACAAAATTTAGTAAAGAACAAAACTTATAAATACAAAATTTCTTCAACAAAAGTTCCTTCACTTCGCACCAGGGTGCATGATCATAGTTTTTCGGGTAGAGACATCTGTTCGCGAATGTCCACACTTCTTGATCCATAGAAAACAAAAGACGTAAAAGTCCACACAGTATAGACAACTTTGTAATCCCAAAATGTATAGTAGAGACCTCTTCTGAGAAAACTCATGAATTAATACAGTTCTAAAAGTTCACAGTTTCTCCGGTAGAGGAGGATTATTGGCGGAAGATTTAAATTTGCGGCGTAGAGGTGTACCGCCCGGTACAATAATAATAATAATAATAATAATAATAATAATAATAATAATAATAATAATAATAATAATAATAATAATAATAATAATAATAATAATTGGAAGAGTTAACAGCTGGTGTGCAGATGGGATCTAATGAAAGAGAAGCTAACAAGAGTAGCGTTTCCAAGAACGCGCGAACTGTACAAAGAAAAAGGTAATTTCAATGCTAGCTAAACTCATACATCACAACCCGAATGTCCCTATTGAGGTGACCGCCTCCGAACTAGTGGAAAGGTTGGTCTGAGAGAAGCTTGAGAGGAAGATCCTCCTAAAGATCGTGGCTGGTTGCGAGGACGAGAGGAACATTATCAGAAAAAAGAACGACTGATGAAATCCATCAAGAAGCGACGATTCCAGTTTAGAATTAAAGACAAGTGGTTGACTACCAGAACTAACACCTGTGACAAGGTCTGAGCCACTGGTGATGTTTTAATATTACTCGTTCAAAGCTACTAGGTTTCCTCACAGAACATGTAGTGGTCAGATTGGCGCATTTCCTATAGTAAATCTGATTGTAGCCAGGAATCGTGTTAGGTTCGCCCTTTCAAACTTGTAAATTTGAAGCGAAATTGAATTTCTCTGCTCATACATGAATCATGACCCAGGGCTGAGGCGTGCGCTCTGGCGATGAATATTACATAGCTCAAAGCTCTCACAAATATGAGGATAGGAACAACACTTCTACGACGGGACCACTTTTATAACCTGTAGTAGACGTTGGTGTGAAGTGTTTCAGATGCAGTCGTTCTCTCAACTGCTGCACCCTTCACTTACTCAGTAGAGCCAACGAAAGAAAGTCAAACAAATCGAGCTCAGTCTGGACAACAATCACTTCAGATGATGTAGACCTGATCCTGACTTCCCTGCCAATCATAATGTTTACATTCCATTGGCAAAGGAAGTATTGTATGGAACCTTATTCACATGTAGATCTGCAAAAACCTTCATTACTAGAGTCTATGTGTACTCGATTATGTGCTATTGATAGCGATTACTGTATTCGTCTTATCAAACATAAGCATTTTCTACCTTACGTTCCCCTGCCTTTTTAGCTGTTTAGTTCTTTTTCTGAATAGTGACATCGTAAGACTTGTGTTGTACATCCTAATCAATTTCTTTCCTAATTAGTTTTGTAATATTGAGTATTTGGATGTTATGTCTACTTTGAATGTTAAAAGAATTAATTTACTCTTTGCTGCATTTCTTTTCAACAAGTTTTAACACGTGTTATTGATAATTATGAATATGCACTGTATTGGCTAAGCCTCCTGTATCTGTCTTGATAAGCTTTATTGATTGTGGACCGTGTGTTACCTACGTTCGTTTCCAAGCGGTTTAAACGAAGAATCCCAGTCTCTGCAACAGCAGGTAGTTAGTAAGGGTATTTTCCGTCAGCACAGAAAGTTACTTTGAACAACAATGAGCAAACATACGATTGAAAAGTACTGGTAACTAGGTGCACGAGAGTCGTTGACGGGTTAAGTTCTTACTATTGCAACAATACTGTCATCTAGCGGAGATGAATAGCAGCACTGTGAAAAAGGTGCTTCGATCCTCAATTTAGCTTAATTTGCAGGTATGGAGGACACTGTTACATAAATAAATATTATTAAAATTATTCACCTAAATGCTACATACATTGATATTTTTCAAAATAATATGTGAAATGGAAGTGCGGAGATATGGAGCGTTACAGTAAACATTTCTTAAATATGAATATTAATAGTCATCACTTTAATTATCAAACTATTTAGATGCATAGCAGAACATACCACAAGGATACTCTTGTCCTCTGGTGTTACTCAAGATACGATTTCGAGACTAAACGTCATTTCGATATAAATACGTCTTAGAGCAGGAGCTCATCCGAAAGTTGGGGTAACGAAATATTGTTATGTAACACAATGCGTGACTGACGTGTAACCACGCAACCTGTGATGTGAGGCATGGATGGTTGGCCATACAATGTTACCTAGCAACCTTGCAGGCTGTGATGTCAAGTACTGATATGATGACCATGACTGAGACACATATAGAAAAAGAGACCTCAACTCATCATACTCTGGAGAAGTGATTCTTTCATTCTGGTAGCTGCACAGGGCCTAAGTCAGTTTCCCCTATGGATGCTGTGTATCCTACATTTATCATTCCATATTTCATAGGGATCTCTTTCTAAGACGATTTGTTAAGTGCAAATAAATTGAGCTTCATATACTGAAATGCACATTAATGGCCGTCTTATTTTCCGAAACAGAAATCTGTCACCATGTTTTTAAACGTTCCATACCGTGAGCACTGGGTCCGAACATCTGAAATAATGCTGTACGTCCCCTCTTCTCCAGCCTGTGTCCTTTACGCTCGGTGCAGACCTAGAAACGTCAGGGTTCATTTCTCGTTAATATCGTCGCAAAGTCTAGCGATTGAGGAAGGCTCTCGTTTTCATTAGCCTTTGTCTTGTATAATTCCGCTACTTGTTGATTTTTTTCGTTTCGACGATGTTGATGTAACTTAATCGTATCCATAAACGTCAGTGCTCAATCATTAATTTCGATTTGAATTGCAAATGTCAGTGTTTCTACAGAGAGAGGGAGCAACAGAAGAGCGTTATTATTAGTCGATTCAGAATTCGCTAATGTATTCAGGAAAGGAAGTTTGAAGGCTAATTGGAAACTGATCGGCAGAGAATTACCTAATAAGGAAACCTCATTTTAACATAGATGTAAACAAGCGACGCAGTCTGATGGATATACAAAGATCTTAATAATAGTTCACCTCCCCGTGGCGGCTCTTGGGTATATTAAAATAAATAAGTAACTTCTTCGAATATACAACAGCAAACTCAAGAAGCCAGCATTCAACTGATAATTCTTCTTTATAACATCATTTAATGGACACTGGACTTTTATGATATACGGCGCACCGAACTTTACATAACTTCCGCTCAGTGCTTCGTCAACTGGAAGAGTTATTATTTTTTTAATATATTGCTACTCAATTTCCCACATGGTATGTACCTTTAAAAAGACAGTACTTGTGTTTACATTGTTTATGTTTTCTTCGATATTTACGCTTTAATTTACTTCAGGCTGATGATGACCTATTACTAGGACGAAACTAGTCCCTATGTAATTTAACTATTTTCATTTTGTATTGAAAAGGTGGATCAATAATAATATATTATTTTACTCTATTGGCTCTTGGGTACTCCATACTTGCAAGAGCACACCCGACCTCTTTAATATTCACGAACCGAGCTCAATAGCTGCAGTCGCTTAAATGCGGTCAGTGTTCAGTATTCTGGAGAGTGTGTGTAAGTAAAGCAAATTAAGGAACTTAAAAAATACAAATTTCTGATCCTGTAAACTGTTTTTTCAATTTACCGCGCTCTCCCCACTGCTTATATTACCTCTCACGACCATCTTGTTTCCTCACAGAAACGCAAGACCGGATTCATGCCAGCGGTGAAACTTGCATACCCGCTTCATGACAAGATAAAAAGATACGTATATCGATCAATTCGTTTTTTCCCATGTAATTGTCTCCGGCAGCAGTTGATGAAACTACTGCGCACATTTATACAAGGCGACAGTTGATGACTACCATAATAAATATGACATCACCAACCCTCAATGAATGAGAAGTATACGCAAAGTAAAGAATATTTTACATAAATGCGCATGATTTAACGTGATTTGATAGAACCCTCGGATGGTCTTGTAAAACAAAGCATGTCATTTTTTGTTTCATAGTGTGTAGTACTTACAGATAGGTCTATATGTTACAATTATTGTTTCCGACAGACTGAGAAACGTTATGTTAACTAAGTCGACATTAAAAATACTCCCTCCCTCTTAATAAAACAAATGTGATCATTCAATTCATGGAGGCAACACTCTTGACTGAGGAACGCGCGCGACTGCACAGGACGGTATTCGAGTAGACTGATGAGAACATCGTGCAGACTTCGCTGTGATTGTGGACAACGTTCGGTAATGAACAGAGCACCACAGGAAGAGGAACGATCTTGTCACTTTTCACTGAGTGTCTGGTCTAATCCCATCACCGTTCTCCTGTGTACTCACTCACAATCAGGTGCATTAACATTCAAACACTTGATCCCATTTTAGACGCATCCTCAGCCTGGTTCGAGCTCCCGTCTACCGGCGACGATAGGAACTGTGCCGGCTGCCAGAGCCTCGCCGACAGATGAAATGAAATGATATTGGAGAGTGTTTCTGGAATGGAAGACGACGGTAAAAAACCTGTCCCTCGTGCGCTTTGCCTAGCACAAATCTCACATGGAGTGACCGGGATTTGAACCACGGAATGTAGCGGTGAGAGGCGAGTGCGCTGCTGTCAGAGCCACGGAGGCTCTGTTCTAGACATGAGATACCAGCTATTAATAAACTGTTGATGCCAATATAAAAAATCAAAGTTTCTAACAACTGACTTTTGTACCGGCTAATAAAGGGAACAATATCAGCTGTGCTTTCGTGTTAGGATCACGAACCGGAATATTCCCCAGGGAAGGACTCAATATATTTGACGTAGAGAGGCACCCTGTGGGATTGTCATTTTCTCCAAGTGACGCACGACTTGCACGAGGCTGTCGTCTTATAAATATTTATTGTATGCAGATCGCAAAACTTCTCAGGACGCCACACGGGAGAATTTGCTGCACTGCAGGCTCGAATTATATCCTTCTGTTTAAGGAACTTGACAAATTAATCACAGTATACTTCACAAAACTGGGACTGTTGCGTCGAAGGGCTTTTCCTCGGGAGAACGTGGGTTGATTTCTTGTTCGGAATCGTAGACTTTAGAAATTAAGGCAGTCCTGGTGAGCCACAGAAGCTAACCACCCTATCTCACTTGAAAGATAACACATTGCCACGAAACTGGCAGAATGACCAATTAAGAGATCACAAGGAAAAAGGACTTTTAGACACCAACACGTTAGGATGAATACGTATTTAACCAAGACGCAAGTGCCTTCTACTCGCACAAGGGTACTGTACAGAGCTTTGCATAAATATTAGCGAACTGATCTATCAGAACCCCTTCAGTGTCTTGTACCTGCACAACGGTTCTGCAGAGAGCTTTGCATAAATATTAGCGAACTGATCTATCAGAACCCCTACAGTGTCTGCTAACTGCAGAAGGGTCATGTAGAGAGCTTTGCATAAATACACTGACTGACAGAGCAAATGCAACACCAAGAAGGAGTTGTCAGAACTTTATGCCAATTGCAGGGTAGACTGACGTCACTGAGGTATGCTCATGAAGTGAAATGCGCCGCTGTGCTGCGCACGTAGCAAACGATAAATGGGACACGGCGTTGGCGAATGGCCCACTTCGTACCGTGATTTCTCAGCCGACAGTCATTGTAGAACGTGCTGTCGTGTGCCACAGGACACGTGTATAGCTAAGAATGCCAGGCCGCCGTCAACGGAGGCATTTCCAGCAGACAGACGACTTTACGAGGGGTATGGTGATCGGGCTGAGAAGGGCAGGTTGGTCGCTTCGTCAAATCGCAGCCGATACCCATAGGGATGTGTCCACGGTGCAGCGCCTGTGGCGAAGATGGTTGACGCAGGGACATGTGGCACGTGCGAGGGGTCCAGGCGCAGCCCGAGTGACGTCAGCACGCGAGGATCGGCGCATCCACCGCCAAGCGGTGGCAGCCCCGCACGCCACGTCAACCGCCATTCTTCAGCATGTGCAAGACACCCTGGCTGTTCCAATATCGACCAGAACAATTTCCCGTCGATTGGTTGAAGGAGGCCTGCACTCCCGGCGTCCGCTCAGAAGACTACCATTGACTCCACAGCATAGACCTGCACGCCTGGCATGGTGCTGGGCTAGAGCGACTTGGATGAGGGAATGGCGGAACGTCGTGTTCTCCGATGAGTCACGCTTCTGTTCTGTCAGTGATAGTCACCGCAGACGAGTGTGGCGTCGGCGTGGAGAAATGTCAAATCCGGCAGTAACTGTGGAGCGCCCTACCGCTAGACAACGCGGCATCATGGTTTGGGGCGCTATTGCGTATGATTCCACGTCACCTCTAGTGCGTATTCAAGGCACGTTAAATGCCCACCGCTACGTGCAGCATGTGCTGCGGCCGGTGGCACTCCCGTACCTTCAGGGGCTGCCCAATGCTCTGTTTCAGCAGGATAATGCCCGCCCACACACTGCTCGCATCTCCCAACAGGCTCTACGTGGTGTACAGATGCTTCCGTGGCCAGCGTACTCTCCGGATCTCTCACCAATCGAACACTTGTGGGATCTCATTGGACGTCGTTTGCAAACTCTGCCCCAGCCTCGTACGGACGACCAACTGTGGCAAATGGTTGACAGAGAATGGAGAACCATCCCTCAGGACACCATCCGCACTCTTATTGACTCTGTACCTCGACGTGTTTCTGCGTGCATCGCCGCTCGCGGTGGTCCTACATCCTACTGAGTCGATGCCGTGCGCATTGTGTAACCTGCATATCGGTTTGAAATAAACATCAATTATTCGTCCGTGCCGTCTCTGTTTTTTCCCCAACTTTCATCCCTTTCGAACCACTGCTTCTTGGTGTTGCATTTGCTCTGTCAGTCAGTGTATGAGCGAACTGATCTATCAGAACCCCTACACTGTCTGCTATCAGTACATCGGTTCTACATTGAGCTTTGCATAAGTATTAGCGATCTGAACTAACAGAACCCCTACAATGTATGCAACTCACCAGCAAAACCGTACAGCAGCTAGATGATACGTGCGCCTTATTCAAATACGTTTGTATTCGTGTTCGCCCCACGCCCAACTGCGAACAGCACGACAAAATAAGTGATTCTGGACAAAATAGATAGATAGATAGATAGATAGATAGTTGGTAATGCCTTTATTAGTTGCGAAGTTGTGGCTCAAAGCCCTGTCACACTTAACTACATACATGTACATAACTTATAATTACATACATACTTACGTAATCATTATAGACTGTTACGCTTTTCAGGGTTCAGTCTGTAAGCCTCTGAGAATTTACTAAACGTCGCCACAATCCTCTAGTGTTGTGGACTCATTTAGTTCCATACCTCTTATCTTTAAATAGTTAGAAACTGAGTCTAATCATCGTCATCTTGGTCTCCCTCTACTTCTCTTACTTTCCATAACGGAGTCCATTATTATCCTATGTAACCTATCCTGCTCCATTCGCCTCACATGACCCACCACCGAGCCGGTTTATGCGTACAGCTTCATCCATCGAGCTCATTCCTAAGTTACCCTCTATCTCCTCATTCCAAGTACCCTCCTGGCATTGTTCCCATCTGTTTGTACCAGCAACCACTCGCTACTTTCATGTCTGTGTTACTTTCAACTTACGAACGATATATCCTGAGTCCACCCAGCTTTCGCTCCCGTAAAGCAAAGTTGGTCTTAAAACAGACCGATGTAAAGGTAGTTTCGTCCGGGAGCTGACTTCCTTCTTACAGAATACTGTTGATAGCAACCGCGAGGTCACTGCATTAGCTTTACTGCACCTTGATTCAATCTCACTTACTACATTACCACCCTGGCAGAACACACAATCTAAATACTTGAAGTTATCTACCTGTTCCAGCTTTGTATCACCAATCTGACATTTAATTTTCTTGGATTTTGTACCTACTGAAAACAATTTAGTCTTCAAAAGGCTAATTTTCATACCATACTCATTGCACCTATTTTCAAGCTCCAAGATATTAGACTGCAGGCTTTCGACCAAGTCGTCAGCATAGGCGAGACTGCTTACTACATTTCCATTTAACTGAATGCCTTACTGCCATTTAATACCTTCCACACGAAGAAAATAGGTGAGCCTTGTTACAAACGACACAAACAGCAATAAAAATGAAGTTCTAGATCGCCGGTCGACATTCAATGATAATCAGAGGGATTCACTGGCTTGCTACCGTCGGTTATGGCGAAGGCAAAGAATGACGCAACCATAGTCTTCCTCGACATCCAAAAGGCATTTCATAACATTGGCCATGACCATCTGAGAAGAGCTCTAGAAAATTCTGCCACTCCATCTAAACTTCGAGGTAATCCTCTCCCTTCAAGAGGGCAATACAACCCAAAATGAAGCCAACTACTCGAGAACCAAGAGCATAAAGCAGATGAGAGGTGTTTTGCAAGGTTCAGCATTGTCACCTATAATAATATAATATCGCAACGGACCACTCTCAGAGGAATTAGTAGCTAGGGAATGTAGGTTTCCGCTCGTAGAAAGTTTGAAGTTCTAACAGTTCACGGATTTTCCGATGACACTGTTATTGTTGGTAAAGACAAAGCTTCTGCAGTATATCTGACTGAAACAGCAATGAGAGGATTCGGAGACATAGGCTTGAAAATCAATATGTCTAAATCAGCGTCTATCAACATATCTGAAAGTAAGCTTACTGGCGGCCTAATGTTTGCCTTCGGTGGAGATATAAAAGCGATATTGCAAGATGAGTCCATCAAATATCTTGGAGTGAACATTCGGAAAGGGATTATCTTTGACACACACAAAACGATGCAGGATCTACGTCTCAAATTGAAGGCACTGTTATCCTCTCCTCTCGTTCAGGCAGACGAAGAGTTCACCGTAATAAATTCTTCCATATGCCCAACATTAATTCAGACAGTTGCCCTGAACTGCATTCCTCTGGAATTTCTGAAAGACAGCGACAAAATGATAAAATGTACGCTGAAAGAAATCCTCCAGCTTCCTGCCGACACATCTGACGGTATAATACACACACACCGACAGTTCAAAGGTCTAGGACTTTTCCGATCAGAGTGGGAGGCTGTCCTTCAACAGATTATCGCCCTTGTTACCCTACAAATAGATGGCAACCCTTACATATTGGGAAGCAGGCATCTCTCTGAGTGGAGTAACAAATGCCTACAAAATCTTAACAAATTCATCTTTTGTCAGATTCAATTTGAAAAATGGTCTTTTTATTCCAAGAAAATAAGACAATTACTGAGAGTTCAGGAATTCCAAAAATTGATGTCAGTTTCCTCAAAAGGGAAAAAAGTGTAATATTATTTAAAGAAAGCCTTTCAGCAAGCAGTTGGATAATACACCATGATGGCTGTCCTGCAGTGACTGGCGTGACGCTAAGATGACCGCCAACATCGCAGGCGTTCGAGCTGTGCCCGGCAGGTCTCAGGACAATAACCGCTGTTGGCATTGCCACAACGAGATACAAACCGTTTCTCATGTCCTGCGTTACTGTCCTTATGGAGAAACCCTGCGACTTACTAGACACCATGCCATACGAAGCTCCAGTCGAAGATCAGTCTTTGCGAGACGCTGGTTACACAGTGCACGAAGAGGTCCATGGATTGTCGGAGAACGGCAGTACCCGTAGGACTGATAGGCTTAAAATATACCACAATGGATATATTCTTGTGCTTACGTTTCGGTTTGAATTGCATGCTAACCAGGCCAGTGAAGTAAAAGAGGAATATAAAAGCATCTACGAACAAGCAATCCCCTTCTACCGACGTGAATATGGACTGGATAATATCGGGGTTATAGGCCTCATGATCGGTGCAAGAGGTACAATTCTTAATTCCTTGAAGAATTGCGCTCAAAATTCAAACTACCAGAGTCGTTCATGAAATATGTCGTCTTCAAACCGTTCAAAGGTTCATTATCCACACTGAGAAATCATCTGAATAGTCATAAATCTATTTAGTATAGTTTGTCCTCATGGGCAACTGCCTTATGGGGGAAGTGTGTGTTTATTCTCTGAATAAATATACGTAATGTTTAAATTATGCAACTACATTAATACAATCATATATCTCATTCCTTCCGTCCTTCAACAGTTTATCGAGCAACTCACCGGGATTTACTGAGCAAATCCTCACAGCAGGCCACTTTAAACTTGTGATGAGAGTGAAAATCCTTCATAATCGCAGGTAGAGAATTCCAGGATCAAGAAGCAGTGCGGTAAGACATGGGCCAGATCTTCTATTGTGGCCATGAGGTAGGAAATATAGACGACAGTACTAACGGCAAGTATTTTGTAAAGTTCACGTCGCTGGTGCAGTCGCGGTCACCAGAGTTTCTTATAACAAGGCGATATATCTCACGCTGAGTTCAGGCTCCGCTCCAGTTTCTTGCTACACTTATCAAATGTGTCAGAGAGTTAGTAGAAACATTTACTGCACTTGATTACATGTCCTTTTCACCTGTTGAGTCCAATTTCGGGTCTCGGTCGTAATAATGTTATTGTTTAACACTGGTGCCGGGATGTCTCGTTGTTTCACGGAATATAGGATTTTACTTGTGCCGATAATAATATCTTGTGCTTTTTCCGGGTTTATTAATCATCGATTTTTTTTCATAGTCCCTAAGACGTTGTAGGTCAGAATTTATTCTAATAAATTGCAGTAACTGTATTTATCGGTTCTGAATGGTAGTAAATCTTTGCATCAGCTGTATACACTTCCAAATGGCAGAATTTAACAGCTTTTGATATGTAAGTAATTAGTATGAAAAATAACAGTCCTCCTGGGAATTTAATTTTTGATATATAACTTAAATGCCAAACTAAGAATCAAAGGATTGTTTAACCACCTAATCGATACCTTTATTTGCCTTTGGGAAATTTTTTATAAAATCGTTCGTAGTACATTCACTTATGCTTACGTACAATATACTGTATACTTCTCGAAACGTGTACTACGAATTATTTTATAAAATTGAGAAAGGCAAATAAAGGTATCGATTAGGTGGTTAAATAATTCTTTGATTCTTAGATTATTACATCGATACGGACAAGAAGTGGATAGTTTGCAACAAAAGCCAAAGGCAAGCATTTATACAACTGAAGGTACATGATTCCCCCAGTGGACGGTCGCTGTGTTGGCTTGTACTGGCGTCTCAACGGCACAACAGCCGCTGGCATCTTATTGATTGCTACACTAGGGCGAAACGTTGATAATTTCCTGACTGAAAAAGCCCAAAGTGTTTATATGTTTTTAACATTGGCGATTAAATTAAATTATGGTTTCCTTCTGGGGAATTAATTTTTGATACACAGACTTCATAAACATCATTATAGTATCCATGTCTGTTTTAAGCCGTAGTCTACATTTTATGCTCTCCTTACTTCTTCCATCTGCAGTTATTTTACTGCCCATTCCTTTTATGATTACATTCTCACCTCTAATATTTCCTGCATCATCTGGCTTAGTTCACTTGGACTGCGTTACCTTTGTTTGAGATTTAATAATTTCAACCTTGTCCTCCTTCTCCAAGGCTGTGTCCATACTACCGGAAACATTTTCCATATTTTCAGAAGATTCCGACTAAATAACGATATCATCAGCATATTTCAGAGTTTTGATAAGCTTTCCACACGATCGTTCCTTTTCCACGTTCATTTTTGGTTTCCTGTACTGCCTAGCCTGCAGCAACACTTAAAACAGGCGGGCATAAAGTAGTGCAGTCTTGTCTCATTCCATTCCGGCTAAACGCAGCCTCGTTGCCCTCGATAGTGCGGATATTGTCTCAAGGCTCCGCAGTTGAGGAAAAATCCTTTTTTTTTTTTCTCTCGAGTGTCCGAAGGAAAGACCCAACATGTATGTTCATTGTGCGCCAGAAAATGGTGGGTTTTATTTACTCTCATTGGCCTTTTTGTCGTTTGTTGGAACTTCAACGTATTTCGACTACAAATTTTACTGCCAACTCTCAATTCATCACTTCTTGAACATATTTTCTCTAGTAAGGGAGGAAATGAAATTAAACTAGTGCTTGACAAACACGGGGAGAATGAAACAATTTATGTGAGTGTTTTTGAACAGGAAGTTCTCACTTGCTCTGTTGACGTCAAGAGAATTTTCTCTATTTTTCGCAATGCGCTGTCTGAAAAGCGACCATCCTTTACACGTAACAACCTGGAGATCATTCTTGTGATATACTACAAAGATTTTTGAATTCCAATTTCTGTAACCCTAGTCTTGTTAACCCAAATATGATTCCAGTTACTGTAATTTGAATTTTGAATGTGCATTAGGGTTTCGGGAAATTAATTGTAGGTGGGAAAATCATTTCATTCTAAACTCTGCAAGTACTTTTCAACAAGCACGGAATTCTTTTTTAATTTATGTTAATCTAAAAATATACAACGTCTCAAAGAAGTATTTCTTTCTTATAGTTTTTCACGGTATGATGCATACCACCAGAATTTTTCACATTTAAACATTATGATCTTTCAATAGAAATGTAATTGTTCGCCTCCGTCGTGTAGCGATTAGTGTGATTAGCTGACATCTCCCTGAGGCCCGGGTTCGATTCTTGGCTCTGAGATGTCGGACGAGGACTGGAACGGGGTTCACCCCGCCTTTGAAGGTCAAATCAATAGAGGGGAATTTGATTCCCACCTCAGCCATTATCTAAGTGGTTTTTTATGGTTTCTCAACGTTTCTGCAGGAAAATGCCAGGATGGTAGCCACCTTACTTCCTTGATTCCTTCCTTCGTGCCTTGCTTCGTTCATTCCTTGTCTATACCTTCCGATCTTCCCATCCTCCACAAGGCTCCTACTCACCATAGCAGGTGAGGCCACCTGGGCGACATACTGGTCCTCCTCCCCAGTTGTATACCTCATTTTCAAGGACACTGCCCTTGAGGCTGGAGGAACCAATCCTGGACAGTGAACGGACTGAGAAAAAGAACATGTAATTACTAATAAAATTATGAATGAAGTTGGATCGCATTTTTACGTACTTTTGCCAGATTTTATACTTTTTAGTGTCTTAGACACATTTATCCGGGAGTGAATTCTTCTATAATCCCGTGTTGGGCTCGAGAAGTCGTTTATTATTTTTTCGATCTTGTTTTTTACCTTGCTACTGGATTAACGTCGCTCTAACACATTTAACGTTTTGTAGTGGCGGATCTGAACCCACTATCTCCTGAATACAAGCTCGCCGCTGCGCGAGACTATCTCGCTAGTTAAGATGAGCCACCTCTCATCACTACACACCAATTGCTGGTTCGTAAAGTGAACTCGTTAGCGGCAAGCTCGCTGCCAGGGACGAACATTTTAATTTCCTCGGTAAGAGGCTCGGGAGGCGCTCGGAAAAGATTAAGTTAATACCGCAGCCACCTGCATTATACACCCATGAATAATCATGACTCGCAAAGACACCTCCAGAGAAAACTCCACAGACATTTAAAAACAATAGCTGCGAGGAACGAAACAGTAAGATATTCACTGCAGAAAGATTATAATGTCTACTTGTCTTGTTAATCGAGATTGTTGATGTAGAGAAACATGTACAGGGGAAAACTGACAACAGTGATGTACACACTTCTGGGTGTTCATGTAGTGGTTGGTAATGTGGTGTGTAGTACAAAAACAAACCCCTAGTTGCCCAGTCGGGCGAATTTAACTGATCCAGCAGGAAATCGCTAACCGTTGACCTAAGAAGCTTCCGAATTAGCAGCCCGCCCCCGCTTCGTTCGGTCTGACCATTACGTATTTCTGAAGTCCCACACCTTATCACCAACACCAGGATTTATTCATAAATGCCTATTTTTATCCTCAACTAAAATTATTGACTCAAGGGTTAAAGTTTGTGAAAGATATTCGTAAGTTTCTTTCATACATTACTTTGAAAATATTTGCACGTTAAGTGCCTAAAACAACAAATAAGTGTTTAAAGCGTATTTTCCACCATCTCTACTTTGTTACTTGTTCTTTATCACAAAGCCGCTAAAAGCAGACATTCCTTGCAGGTATCTGAGAAAGACAGCCACTTAAATGTGATTAAAGGACAACATCGTTCTTTCTGTCCTCTCATTCTGCTTGGAGAGAGGTGGCCTTCAATCTGCATTCCGAACTGGGCAACTGCAAGATTTTCAGCGGTCTCACGCACATTTCATCCCAGTTTGAGCGGCTACCTTCCAAAATAAAGCAGCTGGAAGAGAGAGAGTGGCCTCCAGTGAAGGATGCAAGCATTGCTCAAGGGGTGGAGGCGATAGGATATGAGATCAGTGCCATATTTGACAGTACGATGCAGAGGAATCCCGGCTGGAGGGAAGCACCACCAGGTCTCACTGTCCCCTGACTTCATGTGAAGGCTGCAAGCATTGCTCATGAGGTGGAGGCGATAGGATATGAGATCAGTGCCATATTTGACAGTACGATGCAGAGGAATCCCGGCTGGAGGGAAGCACCGCCAGGTCTCATTGTCCTCTGACCTCATGTGAAGGCTGCAAGCATTGCTCATGAGGTGGAGGCGATAGGAGATGAGATCAGTGCCATATCTGACAGTACGATGCAGAGGAATCCCGGCTGGAGGGAAGCACCAGCAGGTCTCACTGTCCTCTGACTACACGTGAAGGCTGCAAGCATTGCTCAAGGGGTGGAGGCGATAGGATATGAGATCAGTGCCATATTTGACAGTACGATGCAGAGGAATCCCGGCTGGAGGGAAGCACCGCCAGGTCTCATTGTCCTCTGACCTCATGTGAAGGCTGCAAGCATTGCTCATGAGGAGGAGGCGATAGGAGATGAGATCAGTGCCATATCTGACAGTACGATGCAGAGGAATCCCGGCTGGAGGGAAGCACCACCAGGTCTCACTGTCCTCTGACCTCATGTGAAGGCTGCAAGCATTGCTCAAGGGGTGGAGGCGATAGGATATGAGATCAGTGCCATATTTGACAGTACGATGCAGAGGAATCCCGGCTGGAGGGAAGCACCAGCAGGTCTCACTGTCCTCTGACCTCATGTGAAGGCTGCAAGCATTGCTCAAGGGGTGGAGGCGATAGGAGATGAGATCAGTGC